>NW_017842060.1:750111-765510 GCF_001891065.2 Hippocampus comes
GGGCGTTGCAACTGCCGGAGGGGGTGAGCTATGTTTCTCCCTCAGTGCTCATAGAAAGGCAGGCTTCTCTCGCTTACATAATATCCACATGTACACATCCGACCAGGCCAGGAAAGTGTGTGTGTGTGTGTCTGTGTGTGGGGGGGGGGCCTTGTTAGCCACTTGGAGCGGCTGAAGGATGATGATTATGATGATGGAGATGATGTGATGACAACGCTCCGGGAAGGGAGGAATCCAAATTAAAGGATGACCGCATGATACGAGTGGTCATCCGGCATTGTTTCTCAAGACGATTTGATCACCTATTTGCGGCGATGACATTAAAGGGAGACGGCCGTCTGTACGTTTCTCCTCACGAGGCTTGCGGGCATGCTGGAGCCGATTTTTGGTCAGTCGGTGTGGTACACTCTCAACCGGTTGCCAGCCCATAGCAGGGCACGCATCGACAAACAACCATTTGCGCTCAAAATCGCACCGAGGGCCGATTTTGAGCATTCGATAAACCTACCGTGCATGTTTGTGCGATGTGGGAGGAAATTGGAGTATCCGGAGAAAAGCCACGCAGGCACGGGGACAACACGCCAACTCCACATCGATAAGCCGCAGCCTGGATTTGAACCTGTGACTTCCGCACTGTGAGGAAGACGTGCTGACCAGTTGGTCACCGTGCGGTTTTAAAAGGAAACATATCATCATATGATCAAGTGGGCTTGCGTTTTGAAAAAGAAATTGCGTGTGGGTGAATTTGATATTGGCACTCACTTATAATTGCCATGTTAAAAAACAATTTCAAAAAAGATGGAACCGGAAAAAAGAAGCACCAACCCCCTGCCTTGTTTTGTGGTAAACACTTTGGCCTACTACGCTACTGTATTTAAATGTTGTCCATAACAGCCGGAGAGGTTTTTTTCAGGTGGTACGTCAAAACGTTGAGAACCACCGTTGTCAAGAATCATTGCGTGTGGCACACGCCTCATACGTGTCGTCAACTTTTCCATACATTCGAATGTGCTGCTCATCAGAAGCTAACGTCGCTAAGGCTCTGAACTCGCGCTACTCTGCTCCAACATTGCAGCTCTGCTTAGCTTTCGTCTTCGATTTGATCGTGGTTCCACGCGCGTGAAAATTGCGGATCTTCCTCCAGCCTGGCTTGCGAGTCACGGCCGGACTGATTTGGTGTCAATGAGCCCATTTCACATGTTTTGCTATACTAATACAAGTAAAAGACAGAAATGTAGCACAGATGGCACTGGGCGAGCATGACAACGGCAAAGGAAAGATAATAATGCTGACTTTTGTGTTCACTTTTAGGGTGAAGCTCCAGCTATGTAGCAGTCAGGACGGCTGTCACACTCTTCTCGCCGTTTCCCTACAGCATTTCCAGTGCATCTGCTTCTGCTCAATGTAGGTCAGCGGACACCAGATGCACTCGCTTGACACACGAGGTGACCAAAGACGTGAAAACAGAACCTCGAAGGTCGAGCGCAATGGGGGCCTCGAATGCCGGTTACTTTCGATTCGTTGCTAAACTGACCATACATGAAGATATGTCCTGAAACTGACCGATAGGTTGGTAAATGATGATATGGGAAGATACTAAAATAACAAAAGTTATGTTGCTGAAAATGACCATGGATTCAAATATGTACCTAAAATGATCACATTTGAAGTTATGTTTGGTCAAAATAACAATAACGGAAGACAGGTTGCAAAAGTGACAATGTGGGACAATATTGGTCGAAAATGGTGAAGTGGGAAGACACTGTATGTTGCCAAACCAGGCTCTGGGAATATATGTTCTAAAATGCGGGGAGATACGTTCCTAAAATGAAGATCTCGGCAGAGATATTGCTAAAATGATGATGCGGGAAGATAATGTTGCCAGAGTGACACGACGGAAACATGTGTTGCAAAACGACGATACAAGAAGATATTCAAAGGAAGAATATTCGCAAGAAAAACGTCACAAATGAAACCCCATGTCTCGGTTCACAATCTCAGAGCAGCTCTCCAGCTGGCTCTGCAATGTAAACCGTTACAGGTTCCGGGGCAACTGAGATGTCGTCAAACGGCTCATACTGGATGTCGATGGTTCACGAACACAGCTTGCGATGTCCCTTACGAGAGACTTAAGCCATCATAACCGAATTGCAAAGTGGCTGTAGATCCAAAGATAGGTTCATAAAATTCGGATCTCATACTGTCATTTCTGATTTCTAGCAAACGAGGGGGATCACCCGCGCGGTTGTCCGCGCCAAATATCCCGCTCATGCCCGTCACTCCGTTTATCCACCCGGCCGCTCGCCCGCCGAGGACCAGCTGTCGGGCCTCGACGGGGATGTACAAACAGATGGGCAGGGAGGACACCAGGGAGGACGAGATGAGGTTTGACCCACATAACGCAGCCGCTTGGCAGTATTTATAGACCAAAGTGTCCTAATTGGCGGGCCGCTGGGAGACGGCGACAGCCTCGCTACCCTTCTCCTTGCCCTTCACCTCCCCAAACGTTACCCTCCTGTCACGCGGTCCTCCTCCTTGCTGCCCTTTTGTGGGCAGGCACTGCCTGACTCGTCTGCACGAGAGTGGTCATTGTTGAGGGGTTTAAACTCACCTTCGAGTTGCTTAAAAGTTGAGGAGAAAAAAAAACATCTCAAAAGGTCTGTTGACTTTTGCCAACGTCCAACACAACGTGGGAAGGTAACATTGGGCAAATTTTAGTTCAGTTTGTCACCTTTGGACATCATCTTTTATACATGTCATGATCCGATAATGACGATACCGGATGATATCGTGTGGTTGTAAAATTTCCCCAGTGTGGGACAAATAAAGGATATATCTAAATGATGATACGTAAAAATGTAAACCGTATTTTTCGGACCAGTAGGCACACGTAAAACATTTTCCTTTTGTCTGAAAATGTATGAAAGTAGACCCGTACTGATAACGATTGGACTTACGTAGGAAGTACTCTGAAGCGTCGGCCTCATAGTCGGCATCCTCCGGGAAGTGATCTATCTGCTTGCACATGCCTTTGAAGGAACCTAGCAGACACAAAAAGGAATTATAATTGAGCCTTTCAAATAAAGAATCAAGGAAACAGTGTGTAAACAGACGCCGTATCTCGCATTGGTATCATCGCTTCAAGGTGTGGGGATAAAAGTTCGTCACATTGCTCTTCAACCCGCACCATGAGCCCACAGACGTGTGTTCATTTTCGTGCTAATCCCGCAGGCGCTTCGAAAGACATAATTCATTATTAAATAAGAATTAGGACAAACACGACATACCTTCGGAGCAGAGCAAGAGTGTGAATTAAAGTAGCCAGGAATTTTATAATTCCTTCCTAAACAGAGCCCTTAACTAACCTTGATTGGCGGTTGACTTGTACCATAACGTTGTTTCAATGCGTGAGGATAGTTTGCTAACACATGATACTTAAAGATAGGTTACTAAAATGCCGATACGTAACTAACATGAAACAAAATGCAAATATACGTTCAATGTGTGGGAAGATACAAAATGATGAAACAGGAAGAAATATTAAAATTATGATACGGATCGTGCTGAAATGACCATTCAGAAAGATATGTTGCTAAAATCATGATGCTACAGCAAGATATTGTATTGAAATTATAACATGGCGAGATACCGGCCTTATTCTAAACTAGAAGGTGCTCATGGAGGCTGCCGACACCAGTCCCCGATACTTAAGACAAAATAAAAAAATCTGGCATTGAGTCCTGCTCAACCGGAGTATGCTGCGGCCATAAGTTTGATACCCCGGCGAATCATCATCTCTATCAGAAAGAAAGATTCAAATGTTTGAGTCATTGTATTAAATTAAATTTCAGATATCAAACATAGTAGCGCGATGGGAACTGGGCATGTATTCAAAGAGTCGAATAGTCTTTTGCTGGTATCGTTCTGTAAAAAAGTGGTATCACACATCCTTAAATGTCATCCTGAAATGACAATATGACATATGGATATGTTGCTAAAATGGCAATAAATCTCCATGTTTCTGAAAAGGGCCCTTAACTAGCAGTCAGTGAGTATCTAATATTGTGTCCTGTGAAAGGGTGTCCGGACTACACTTCCTGTCTCATTTTGTCACGAATACTACAAAGGAAGTCCAGAAATAACATGAGATAAAAAGACTTCTTTCACGGCTGAGGATGACGGAGCCACAAAGCCGAGTCATCTATTTTCAAGCATGACATCATATCGTTTTTTTTTGGTGTTTTATTTTTTATTTTTTTAAGACGGAAATCTCCTGCTGAGCTCTTGAAGTGATGTCAATGTGAATTAAGAGAATCCTGTTGATTTTCAACAGCATCTTTGAACTGTGCTTAGCATGTCCCTCTCGTTGTCTTGAGCTGAAGTAAAACCATGCTGCTAAAATGACGATCGGGAAATAGTGTATGTGCGGTTGAACGTTAATATTTAGGTTAAGAAAATATGAAAAGTTGTGTTGCAAAAACATCAAACCGTCTATCCATTATCTGAACCGCTTTATCTTCACGAGGGTCGCGGGGGGGGGGTGCCGGAGCCTATCCCAGCCGTCTTCGGGCAGTAGGCGGGTCACACCCTCAACCGGTGGCCAGCCAATTGCAGGCCACACAGAGACAAACTGCCATTCACGCACACACTCACACCTCGGGACAATCCAGAGTGTTCCATTAGCCTCTGTGCCATGCATGTTTTTTGCGATGTGAGACGAAACCAAAAGTACCTGGAGAAAACCCAGGCGGGCACGGACATGAACAAACTCCACACAGGACGGCTGGGCGCCGGAATTGAACCCTGCACCTCTCCGCTGCGCGACAAACGTGGTCACCAAGTCGACCGCCGTGTCGCACGATACGACGTAAACGTGAAGACGTGTTCAAATGAAGATGCGTTATTTGCGAAAAGGATGAAACAGGAAATGACAATACCGGGACACACATTGCTTAAATGTCCAATTTAGGTTGTAAAAATGATAATACGTCACGTTCCTAAAAAGGTCATACATAAAGTTATTGTATGGTACGGTATAATGCTAATATAACAACATGCTACTATATGCTAGGCTGTTTTAATGCCAATGCTTGAAGACAGCGTGCTAGAACAACAACATGTGAAAAGCAGTATCGTGAAAAATGCCGATGCACGTTGTGCTTTCAGCTGCGATAATTGTTCAAGGAGGACGCCCGCCGCCGTGCGACATTAATGCATCTTTAACAGCGCGGTGGGGGTCAGCCAACTCGCTGCCCCTCCATTGGCTCGGGTCACCGAGGTCTCATTGCATTGGTGTAAATCATTGAGGGGGTTTGGAGGGGGGGCTCAAAGGATTAAGTGGAAGATGGAGACGTCCTGATGGGCCTCGCGATAATAGCACGTGCTCCATGTTTAATGGCATGTGTATTATTTAATGGCGCACCAATACGGTGATGATCGTCATGCGACTCTGCGCTGACACCGGAGGTAGAGGGTGGCCGCGCACTTCGATGCGCCGCACAGCCAAGCGCTTCGCATATATCTTTAGGTATTGTCTTTTTTTTTTTATATCTTTAGGTATTGTCTTTTTTTTTTACATTTCCACGTCATCATTTTACCAACATCTTTCCGTATCGTCACTTTCCCATCATATTTTCTTCTTTTGTTATCATAGCACGGTGTCTTAATGTCATCATCGAACCAAAATATCTTCCAGTATCATCATTTGACAAACGTGTCTGGACGTCTTTTGTATCGTTGTTTCAACGACTTCCAATTTTGTCTTACCGTATCATCTTATGACCAAATTCCTTTGTTAGTTTACGGATATAACTGTATGTTTTTGCAATGTATCTTCACATAGCATCTCCCTTATCGCCATTTTTGCAAAATGCCTTTTTCAAAATATCTTTCACTCTTGCCGTCATTTTAGCAACCTATTTTCACATTTCATCATTTAAGCAAGAATTTTTCCCCCCGTTATTTTTACCACATTTTCCAGTGTTTTCATTTGAATGACTTGATTTCCTGTATCATTTTTAGCAAAATATCATCCTGTATCATCATTTCACCACCATATCATTTCCCATAAATGACAATAGGTAAAGGTATGTTGGTACAATGAAGTCACATGAAGACACCGTTTGCGAAAGGATGAGATGAAACGATTCGTTGCCCAAATGCCGAAAAGTGAAGATATCCACATTCCTGAATAATACACAAGCCAGGAGCGCAATGACACGTTTCCATAAAAAGCACAGCATGGTCTGTGTATGCATTTCACACCTCAGGAGGCGGCTAAGTTGTCGCTACGTTCCCGTCCCGCGTCGGACATGTCGCCCACATGAACGCCTCGTGTCGCCTCTGAATTCTTTATACAAAGTGGCCTTTTGTGGCTCGCCGCGGTGGGAAAACACAGCAATGCTTTTTTTTCCCATTTCCCTCTGCCAGCCTTTCAAAAGTAGGTCTGGTACTCGTGTCTCCACTCCACTAAAACGCTTTGTGGCCGACACGGCAACCTTGCCGCAAGTGATTTTGATTTCTTTTTTTCCGTCCAAAGGTGTTTTGAAGGGGTACTTTGCCAAAGCACAAATATGAACATGGATTGGAAAGTAAATGACATTTTGCCTCAAAACTACAAATAGGTCACTTTTCTTGCAATTGCAGCCTCACTTTTTTTTTTTTGCACAAAATCTCACTCAACTATCATGAAACCAGGCTTGCTCTTTCATAAATAGCACCAAATGGTGTCAACTACCACAAGAGACTGTAATTTCATGGCACAGGTGCATTTCCACGGAAGATAGAAGCACAGATTAACAGAGAATGACACTTTATGGGCCGGGTGTTAAAGAATTTTATCGGTTGGGCAGCGCTGGCGCATCATTTTTCGTGTCCGACTTGGTCAGGCTGCTTCACCTTCGCTTCGTTTAGTCCAAATTTCTCAAACGTCGTTTGGCTTGATGGCGGTCGGCAGATGATCGCTTTTATCGCACTCGTCAATGCATGACATCGCATCACACTTGATGTGTACGTTGCTTTAATGGTTCTCTGCTGTATTTATGCCTTTTTCAAGCCTCCGGCCGACAAAAAGCTTTGACATTGGCTCTTGAAACGGGGAAGGTGAAGCGGCCGCAGGACATTTAAAGTGAATTTAATGGTGGTAGGAGACCGCTGCTGAGCTCAGATGAGTGAACAAAATAAATGTGGAGATGAACTAGATGATAAAAGGCAACAAAAGTACAAGAATGGAAATGGTTGGCAATGAAAATAATTTCGTTGAACTTGCCTTCAGGGTTAAGAATGAAATACAAGTATGGCCGGAGATCATAACCCCAAATATTAAATCCTAATTCTTAATCTGACCCCAACCACAAACTCGAACCTTAATCACAACTTCAAACCCAAACAGCAACGTAACCACAAATCCTAACCCTAAAGCTAACCACTATCCCGAAAATCTAAATCGCCTTGAACTTGAACTCCAACCCAAACTCGTCCCCCTCATGCCGAACCGTGAATCCTAACTGCAACCTCTAACCCTTAACCCCGTGCCCCTAACCCAGGGTGTGGTTTTGATGGAGAAGTAGAGCTTCATGTCAAATGCATAGCCATGAATATTAAAATCATTCTATATGTCAATACGTAAATGTTCATTGTAGATCTGGCCACGGAGAAGTACACGAATGAATGAAAGAATGGGGCCTCACGACAGAGCCCTGGGAAACGCCGGTGAAGTCCGACGTTGCAGTTGAATGGGTCAGAATGCGGTGAAGTGGCTTCAATGTAGTTTTTCCAAAACTACAGCATGGAAAAAGTAACTTGTCGACTTTAGACACCGCCAGCTCAACAGGGGAACAATTTGGCACATTGTTGTTAAGGCTTAAACGACAAAAGGTTGACAAAATAATGACCTGTGAATACTTTCCAGTTCCATTTCTTTTTCCAACACGCTTGCCACAGGGCCGTTAAAATTGGACATGAATGTTTTCTTTTGGATCGTAAAAATATTTGGCAACGCAGCGCTGTGTATTTTTTTTGTGTTTGTTTGTTTGTTTGTTTGTATTTTTGTTTGTTTTTTCATGCCCAAGCTCTTTTATGACACAGTGAATCCAAAGTCATCTTAACGTGATCTTGACGGCCTTAATTTGTCCATCGACTTACTTGAGCTTGAATTGATGGCTGGGAATTAAACGGAGGGCCACTTTTATTGTCTGCCGAGCTCCGGCGCAGGGAAAAGACGGTGTAACGCTGACTCAGCGGTTCAATTTTGTGTCCTAGTGACTTCCTCAAGTTCGAAAATAAAAGTTCACAGTCAAGGACAAAAATGGTCGCCCGCCCCCTGAGTTGCTGTAAAAATACATGAATCATTTTCCTATTTCAAAAAAGTCACGCTTTTCAAAAATACTTCCACCTGAACTACACGTCTAAAATATGAATTATTTGAGAGATTTTAACCTTAAATTGTGGAACTTAACGTCTCAGCCTGTGGACTAAAAAAAAAATATAATTTTAAAGATACAAAATGTCCCTGGGAGGTTCTTACGGTCCAAGCTGCAATGCAAGTCACATGACCATGCTGAGCTCTCTGTAGTAGTGGAGAGCGTGTCAAACTACACTGCACACATCACAAATGAGTGTGTGTGTGTGTGTGTGTGTGCGTGTGTGTGTGTGTGTGTGCCTCTGCATTACCACCTCCCCCGCCCCATCCAGGTGTGTGTGTCCTTGCGTGTGCGCCGTCAGCCATGTTTGACAGGTTCGGCCGCCACGAAAACGCCGGGAGGTTCGTCCTTGTTTGTGTGTGTGTGTGTGTGTAAGGAACGCAGTCGGGCCGTACAAGTGTGAGTGAAGGGAGGTCTGGGTTGGAGGGGGGGAGAGAGCTGGAAGGGGGGGAGGCGGCTATGAGTCATCCACTGCATGGGCCTCTGGCTCATTGCGCTGCCTCACTTGCTCGCTCCATAGCAACGGCTGTTCAAAGGCTCATATAGGTCCATAGCAACCGGCTCTGATAGCGTCGTGGCCTATAAACACGGGTAGAGTGCCACACATGTAAAAGTGGTCTTTCTGCTACTATGGGGGGCAACATCAGTGACTTGAATGGACCCTCTTAGGTTACTCTGATGATGCCGGGATATGTGACGCCAACATCATGCGACTCTTTAGCCATTTTGTGGGACTTGAGTTACTCGCATAACCAAATTTTGCAGCTGCGGGCATCCTGGTTTGCTAGCGGCCGTGGCAGTTTAGGAGATAATCCAGACCTCACAGCCAGTTTGATGAAGCGACATGAAATTTGGTAGACATGTCTATCATGGAAAAAAAAAAACCCACACACACAAAACAGCCCCAAGACCCTGTGCCTGAAAAAACAGTTGAATCAGTCATTTTTGTTTTAAGAGGCTATTTTAGGGCAACCTTACAGCAACAGCAATTTTTTAATTAAATTCATCCCTTCAAATGATATTTAAGGGTTAAGATTACGTTTATCATGAGCAGACCTGCAAAAAAGTATCAAGAAGAGCCATGCGAGAGAAAGAGAGAGAGGGAGAGAGAGAGAGAGAGAGAGATGCCATGATGACACCTTCACAAGATGTTAGTCACTGTTAGCGCTCTTGTTTGTTGGATGACTAATAACTGTTGTCATGGTGATTGTGATGGCGCCCCCGCCGGTCCCTCCTGGTATCATCATTCAATAATGAAGACGATGAATTGTTAACATTATCACTATTAGTCGTCGTATGAGTATTATTATGCACTATTGTGTTTGTCTCAATTGGAAACTCATTTGACCACTGTTAATGGAGTAACCATGGCAACCATGACACCAGGAAGCACTGGATTGGCTCATGATTAACCCCTTCCTTTCACACAGAAGTCCTAAAAAAAATTCGAATGTTTATTTTTTTTTAATCATCACAAGCTGTGACTTTTTTTCTTTCAAAAAACCCCAAAACAGATGGTATTTATTTGAAAAGTGTTGTGTATTGACATTTATGATGGACCCAGCGATTGATTGTTACGAATCTGTGTATTTATTCATTTTTAAAAAATGATAACCATCAGTCATGAAAAAAAATTTATTTCAGGTGTGTTGTTGATTTGTTCACTCGGACAACAGCGAACCTGACGTGAAATAATAACACCATCTACAAAGTGCGGTCTGTTTTTTTTTCCTCTTTTTTTTAAATCACCAACTGTCATTTTCTCATGGGAAAAACCGGGCTGTTGATTGGAGGTGTGGCATTTGTTCATGTGGTCAATGACAAAACTAGTGTAGGTGTGAGTGAGTGTGTGTGTGTGTGTGTGTGTGTGTGCGTGTGTGTGTGTGTGTGTGTGTGTGTGTGTGTGTGTGTGTGTGTGTTTTGTCCTCCCTACTGAACACATCATTGGCAATCAATGGGCTAATGTCTCCGATAACGCGCGCATACACACACACACACACACACACACACACACACACACACACACACTTGTACCTCATATAGCTTACATTGTTCCCTCGTCAGTAGGACGGCGTGCAACTACTCATGTACTACATCTTTAGTGGAAGGCGTGGGAACAGCACAGCGACTCACAATATGATGATATTGTGGTATTTTTGCGATGATATCACCAGTATCACGATACCTGCTTCAATTTTGACAATTGACATATCGGGAGGTAACCGTACACTTTGGAGAGTCGATACCACTTTTTTTTTAGAATAATACCAGTCCGAGTATTTACCTTTGAGGATTCACTGATACTGAGTCCTGATACGGTTCATACTCCTGATACTTGGTATTTCGAATAACACAGCGACGGATACATTTGAACAAAGAGCGATCCTTCTTTCTGACGGCTGCGATGATTTGCCAATGTGTCAGACCGCTGCAGTGTAGCGCAGCGAGTATCGGTGGCTGGTATTGGCAGTCTACTTGATACCCGATACCCTGAAATGAGGCCTGTATTGGCGATACTTGGTCTTGGTACTTGCTCATCCCAACCATGTCTGACGCATCACAATATCTTGACTTGAGCGAGAAAGAGAAGCCATATTGAAATTTGATGCGGGTGGATTAATACCACATTGATAATGATATCACCGTATCGCTAGTTTGTCCCAGTCCTGATGATGACAGCGGTGTCGTGTGTTTATATCTCATTACCGACAACAGTGAGTGTGTCTGGGTAGATATACGCACACACGCCCGCGCAAACACACACACACACACACACACACATACAGGTCACGCCCATTGGCTGCGGGATGACGGCACAGGCGGCCTGTCAGCACCTTCCCGCCAAGCGTTAAAGAGGGCACGTGGAGGTGCCAGCAGAACACACGCACACACGCACACGCACACACACACACACACACACACACACACACACACACACACACACACTACACTGCCACATGAAGCAACAACAAGCATCAGGTGACATCACTGTGACGGCACATTCATGTGCTTACCTGGCTTCGTTTGAGGCCAAATGCGCCGTAGAATGCATCCATTTTGAGGTGTTTGTTTGCAGTCCGGTGTTTTTAGGTTCGAGTAGATGACAAACTTGGTGTTTATATTTCATACCTGTATTTTTGTAGCTTTTTTTGGTTGGGTTTTTTTTTTCCATCTCACGAGGGTTTTATTTGTGGTGCGGAATTCACCTGTGGGGGACGAACTGTACGTTTACATTCCAACATGTCTTTATTGAGTCATTACCTGTTCTGTTTTATGTTTTGCGTCACACCTCTATTTCATGGTTTCGTCACACCTCTATTTCGTCATGTGTTTCGGATTTTTTTTCCCGGGAAAAATAAACAATGGGTTTATTTGAGGTGCAGTGTTTGCATGTTCCAGTCAATGGCGAATCTCATGTTTGTATTTTGGCATTTCTGTAAATTTGTAGTTGTAACCTTTTTTTTTCCATGTCACAAAAAAAATTTGTGGTTTAATTTCGGGTGCCTCATCTATTTTTTTCCACTTGCAAGACTACCTCTACATTAAATTTCAGCATGCGTGTATTAAAAAAATAAAATTAACCTTCAGCATTTTTTTCTTTCATGCAAATAACAACACCGGCATTTCAGGAATCTTCCCAAGAACCAATCTTGGTACAGTGCAGTTGTCTTATGAAATCCTCCACGAATCTTGTTCAAAATGCCCATGGGCTGTCATCCCCTAAAAACCAGGAAGTAGCATCCTCTCCTTGAAACGTTGAAAAGTTTTTAGCTATTCTGATTGTTTCCTCCCTCCCCTCATGATTCAAAATGGTACAGTCCAGTCTCTAAATCCTCATCAATCAGGAAGTAGCTTGCTAACCAATCAGCGTCATTAGGTTGAAAATGGTACGGTCTGGTCTGTCATTATTCATAAATCAGGAAGTAGACTACTGACAAATGTGTTTTTTTAGGGAGGGGGGGGGCGGGTTCAGCTTTTTGTAAAATCATCGCGGCATCAAACGTGGTACAGTCATCGTATGTCGTCTTCCCGGATTTTCCTATTCCTGTAAATGGTCCCCAGCTATTTCTGAATGCCAATGGTAGATTCGAGCTGGTCTATTTGCCGCCGCATTAAAAAGCTGCTAAAAAAGAAAAAAAAAAGTATGCTTCAAATACATTGTGGTGTGTCTGCACAGCTTCAAAAGAGTTTAACCTTGTGAGGTTCACTGGCGTCAGATGTCCTCAGTAAGAAAAATGATGAACACACACGCACGCACACACACATGCTCCCATCTCATTCCCAGAAACATATCTGCTGTCACACACTCGGCGGCGGCGTGATGGAGATTAATAGCGGCACTTAGAGCCCGCTGAGCTCCACCTGTCACGGCCCGCCAGCCCTCCGGGCGCCTTTGGAACCAGACCGCGGCCCGGCGACGGATCCATCATGGACAAATCCGTCATGGGGAGCTCCGTCAGACTCCCGACAGCCCGATCGCCGACGCGGGACGGGCCGCAATGTCAATGACGAACACCTGTGAGTGAATTTTAACGTGTGAAGCTGAGCTCCTGCGGTTGTCTCTGGGGCTTACACGAACAGAGGTGGCGGTGCACCCGTGCAGGTCGACATTCGCAAATTTGCCTGTTTGCTAATTATTTTTGTCGTTAACTCATCCTGGAAAAACTCAACTCTGTGATGTTTTATTTACTTATTTATTCATTGGCTCAGGCCATAGCCTTGTCTAATACAAAAAAGTGCTTTGCTGACATCTTGTGGCATCTCTAGGTAATTGCAAAGTTTTTGGATAGGTACTCATGACTCAATCGAATATTTACAAGCCTTAGGTGCGTTGAGGATGAAATTGTCTTTGATGTTTACTTAAGCGTGTATGTGAGGTGGATTGAAGACTATTTTGTCTTTGATTTTTACATAAAAAAGGAGCACTAGTGAGTACATTGTCCATTATATTTACAAGTCCTAGGTGTGTGGAGGACTAAATTGTCTTGGTTGTGTACAAAATTCTAGAGGACTAAATGGTATTTCAGGTTTACAAAAATGTGAATGTTAAGTTTCTGTCAGATACGATGTTGTCTTTTATGTTCGAAAACGTGTATGTCCTGAAGACTACGCTGTCTTTGATGATTACGAAGAATGTCAAAAGTATTTGGACAACTGTCTTTAATGTTTGTCGAACATTTACGTGTTTTGAAGACTAAATTGTTGTTGATCTTCGAAAAATGAAAAGAAACAGTCGAGGAATGTTTTTCATGTTTAGAAAAGATTCAAAGAGGCTGAATGTGCCATTTTTAAGAGTCTTGCGCATGACTAGCGTGCCGCATTTGAAGAAAATGAAAGGAGCCGCTTTCAATGGCCATGATTGAAGTCGCCTGTGACCACTCCCACAGTGGCGCCGCCTTCACTCCTGCAGATCCCCCAGCCTGCTTTTGTCTGCCAAATTGCCTACTTCGGGCCAAACGCACTTCACACACCTGTCACCAAAAGGGGGCCCAGTTTCTTTAACGTTTACAAACCTATACAGGTGTGGTATTGAAGATTATAAATTTGCTTTTGATGTTTCCAAAAACGTGTCTGTCAGCCACTCTGAGGACTTTAAAGTTGGTCAGGAATTTTGCCTGCGTGTTAAAAGATAGCGCAGCCTGCCTGGAGGACGCTGCGCAGGGGGGTCCTCTCGTTTCTCTCTCTTCCTCAAAGAGCTCACCCCGGTTCTTCCCTCTTATCCCTCCGCAGAGTTCCTGGCGAGGATGTCACTTTTAAAACATTCCAGAAACATGCGCGGGGAGACAACATGCAGGGCAGAAAAAGCTGTGCCAGCAGGTTTCCTGTCCTTTTCATCACATGACCTCACATAGCCAATCAGAAGACGGACGACGTTGTGACAGCGGCTAACTGTTGACTGGCGGGAGTGGAAATTAAAGCCAAATCACGTAAAAATAACAATTCACGTCTTTGTTTGGATTTACATTAGAGCTACCCTCAATGGACACATCATTAGGTACACAATGTAATGACATCCAATGCAAAAACTTGAACATTAGCTGAACTGAAGTCCCAGTTGGCTTTGATATTTCTATCAGACGTGCGCAGACGGCAAGCATATCATTCAGACCCAATAAATCTTCTAAACTGTCTTTGATGTTTTCATATATGTCAGGCTCCCGGCGAGTCAGAATTTTGTTTCAGGTTTACGCAAAACGTGTTTGTTGTGTGCAACCAAGACCCTCAATCGTCTCGGCTGAGGAGCAAATTGTCTTCGATGCTCACTAAAAGTCATGCCGGGCACATCAAAAACCCCAGATTCTATAGTTAGGCCTGTGGAAGCTCCTCAACTGTGTTTGATGTTGAGAAAAACCTGTAGATTGGACACATCAAATCCCATCAAGTGTCTTTGATGTTATGCAAACTGCGTCCATGGAAGCCCTTCAATTGTTTTTGACCTTTACACGAATTCATGTTGGGCACATCACAAACCCCGAAGCGTCTTTGATGTGGCCCAAATTTGGACGTTGTTGCCCACAAACATCCGTCGTCAATCTTACCGAAGCTTTTGATGTTTTCAACTTAGGGTACGTCGGCCCCGCGACCGGGGCCTCGGGTGGAAGGAGCGCTGCGTTTTGGTTTGTCTCACCTTCCAGGCAGCAGGTCCTCCAGAGGCCCGAGTGCGTCATCACCTCCTCGTTCTTCTTGCTGGTCTCGTTCTCGTTGTTACTCTTGATCTTGCAGACGCCGCGCGAGTACAGCCAGTAGTCCGTTCCCACGGCGATGGTCATGAGGCTGAAGGCGGCGAAGGCCCCCACCGTGGTCAGCAGCATCTGAACCCCGCGGTCAAACACGCCCATGTTGCCGCATTCCACAAAGGGGGGGCCCCCTTTCCTCTTCACGTACAGGAAGTAAATATTTGTGAGTTTGCGTCGCCACGCCAGCTCGGAAAAGGGGGGGTGGGCGGCGGCAGCGGGCGGGCGGCGGTAGCGGGGGGCCG
>NW_017842060.1:765526-777991 GCF_001891065.2 Hippocampus comes
TTTTGGGTGGGGGGTCGCCGACCAGGTGAGAAATAAGAGGGACCCTTTAAAAGGGGATGAAGGGTGATTTTAGGGAGGGCGGTCAAGGAGACGCCAAAGTGGAACAAGTGAGCGACCTCCAAAAAAATAAAAAATTTAATAAAGTTGATCCCACAGGAGGGAGGCCTACTTTGGAAGCCCCGTGAAGGCGCTGAACCCCCCAAAAAAGGGATTGGGGCCTCTTTTTTGGACGCGACACTAAACTAATCAAGCGCGCGCACACATGCACACACACGCACACTCATACAGGCTGTAGAAACTTTACGAGCTTGTACATGGACCAACATGCGGTTCTGAAAAATGGGCCACCTCAACAAACAAGCTGCGACCACTCCGTTGTCACTTTTGCCCCTTCCCCCCCCCAAAAAAGTGACCCCCCCCCAAATACCACCTTAAATCATAAATGCTATTGAACTCTATGGGTGTGAAACTGCCATTTTGAAATGAAGCCCACCATTGACGCCCCTCACCACATGTCCAAATAATCCATCCGAGAAAAGGGCACGCTGGAGAAGATGCGGATCAAAGCACAGCCTGCTTAGTTGCTTGGCCTTCCTCCTAAAATTCTGGTCCCCGGTTTCCATGCGGGCTCCTGGAGGGGCGCATCCAGCCGGAAAGCAGGCCGGGCATCGGCGCACATGCGGCCGGCCGACGGAGCGCGGAGGCGGCGGTGGAGGTGGAGGAGGAGACGGTGGAGGGTGAGCGGGACGACGCGTGAGCCTTGCCGCATCCAGAAGATCCTCAGTCGGTCACCGCACGACGGCGCGTCCCGCTCAAAATCATCCGGCGGCTTTTTTTCTCCACCCTGGCGATTTATTTATTGTTATTATTATTTTTTTTTAATCTCGCTCCAGCGACACGTCAATCCGCGGTTTTCTCGCTCGTCTTCTTGCCGGAGCCGAGAGAAGAAGAAGAAGAGGAGGAGGAGGAGGAGGAGGAGGAGGATGCTTAGAAGCTGAGGATGATAAAATAAAATAAAATAATTCGACACAAGCAAAGAGGAGGAGGAGCAGGAGGAGGCTGGCGCTTCATAAATAAAAATGTCCTTTTCAACAAGTCAGGAACTGTAAAATGACATTTCGTCACGTTTACCAGCATCTTCACATTAAGTAATAAATGTTATCTAAAAAACCAAGTACCGTTTTTTTTCTTGTCAAAAAAGTGGGAAGCCACGTTTTTGTGCGTTTCGGCATCCCGAAATGTTGGCACCCTTCTGTTGGCCGACGCGCAGTCAGAGGGTACCTCAAGATGAAAAGTCAGCGCACGATTGATGACATGAAGCCCTTCTTTGCCACTTTTTGGCAACACTTATTTTTGTTGTGAGGGGTGCTGAAATCACGCGTCCATTCTGTGCCACATATAAGCACCTTTTTGGTTGGCGTTCCCAAGCACAGTGGTCGTCGGTGTGCCATTTGGTGCAGTCCTTTTATTGTCGTGAACAGGAAGAAAGTAACAGCTCCGCACTGGAGCACTTTTTGGCAACCCGCTATTTCGACACATGATCGTGGCTTGCTTGCTTGCTTATGAGGGGACCGACTTTGTGCTGCTTCTCTGCTGTAATTAGAAGTCCCAGAAACCAGATCGACACGGCGCCACTTCTTGGAACCCAACTCAGTCGTGTTCGCGTGTTCCCTGCTGCCTCCTCGCGGTGCTGAAACGGACAGCTCCCTTCGTGTCTTGCCTTGGGATTGGTTGCGATCGTGCGGTCACATGACAGAGTGCACACACCACGTCAAGCCGGGCAGCGCGGCGCAGTGTGGCGAACTGTGGCTGGCTGGCCCGCAGCGACGCTCCATTACACCGCACTGCACACTGCACACTGCACTGCACACACTTTGTATGTTCTCTGCTCACATTGTGACACACATGAAGGCGGATGCTAATGGCCGGCGGGCGCTTGTTGTCGTTTTCGTCATCTTTGTGTTGCTTTGTGTCATCCCACTGGCCTGCAAGCAACTCAGGGTTCACTTTCTACTATCTATCTAGCTAGCTAGCTAGATCTCCATCCAATGTACGCGCTAATAGCTAGTCCAGCTACTATACATCAAAGATAAATTGTACAAAAACAACAAGGAAACATTTCGTTGTCAGCGAGCATGAAGTCAAAGAAAATTTACAGCCTCCAATGAACACGTCAACAGCTTTAAGCAAACGTTCAAGACAGTTTAGCCATCGTTCAACTCAACACACATGCATAAACATGATTTTAGAGTGCATGATAATTTAGCCTGAAATGAAAATGCTTTTGCAAACAGCCAAGACTCTTTAGTCTTCAGTGAAGGTGGATTTGGCAAACGTCAAAGACAATTTGAAGTCTTTATGATACAAGTTTTTACAAACATCAAAGACAATGGTGAGTGATTCTGATTATGAAGTACAGGTAAGTTGATTTCGTAAAAGTCAACGTCAATAAACAGAAAAAAATGATTGCAAATACTTGAGAATTTAGTCTTTGAGCCTGAAAAAAAGGAAATGAGAAACTGTTTGCAATTGCCTTACCCGGTAAACAAAGAATAATTTAAAAAGAAAGTAAAAAAAACGTCCAGAGAGTTTTAAAAATTCAAACATCAAACTAAACATCAAAGATCCAACCTTGTGCTTTTGTAACATCAACGGGAACTTGTTCATTCGTCGCTCAATTTAGATGGCTGTCTTAGTGTTTTGTGCTGTGCGCATTTTTTGTTCACATCATATTGAATTCAAGGTCTTTATTGAACATTGGCTGACTATTTAAAATGAATGAGAAAATGAAGTATTTAGCATGAGTGTCTTTGAAGCTACTCTGTTATCTGCACTCCAGTGAGAGTGAATTCTCTGACTGGATGCACTGTGACGAGGCTGCGAGTTGACCTCCCACGCACACACATACACACACACACACACACACACACACACACACACACACACACACACACACACACACACACACACACACATGCAGCGTTAGCCATAGCTGTTAGCTGTGGGCTACGCGGCGCGCTACAAAGACTAGCGCGCATCCTACACAGCATTTGAAAGCTTTTTGTGCTTCAAAAGCTCCACTCTCCACTTTTAGCCTGGAGAGGCAGCGTTTAAACTCCAGCAGTTGACGTCCCACACGCCCGCCCAGGCCGTCGAATGTAGCCTCATCACACGCAACAAAAGCAGAGTGAAGGGAGCTCAGGAAAATGAGAAGATTCAGAAGCGATAGAAAAGTAGCATCATTTTTGCTCAACAGTTAAAAGTATTACTTCTTTTTTCTTTTTGGTACATTCCAAAAAATGACAGATTTCAGAGCACAGTAACACTCCACTATGAACACATCATGCTAGCAAAACATAGCAGCCGAGGCTAAAGTCAGTGCAGTGTGGATGCTAGCTTAGTATTGCTATCGCTGTTGTTTTTGTGAAGCCGGACGTGTGTACCAGAGTTCCTAAAGGATCTTAAAAAGTCATAAAAGCATTTATGAATTTGGAAATGCAACTTCTCTGTGTCCCATTTGTCCTCAAAAATGTCATTTGGCATTTTGATGAAATAATGTAGCCCTAAATAAACAGGACAGAGGAACTAATCGTTGAGAACTGAATGCAGAGCTGCCATGGTCAAAATACAATGAGAGTTCATGGACGTGCTACAACACCACCACACAGACGCAGATTTTTACGTTTCATATTTGAAATATGGGGAAATGTAAATTAAATGAAGCTATAGTTAGAGAAAACCGACCTCTCTGACGACACATTTCCATCATGTCACGCCATGAAGAACGTCCATGTTTTAGAAGGGGCGTCGTTCTGGTCAGAGAGGCGCAAGGAGGATTAGTGAAATCTTGCGAGCAGTTTTAACAAATTCAAAACTCCCCCTATAAGTTTGGGCGGTTCGATGGGGGGCTGGGTTTATGTTAAGAGTTCGTTTTAGTATTCGACCTGGGATTAGGGTTCAGGATTAGGCTAGGTTTTTGGAAGTAGTTTGAAAATTCGGGTTAGGATTAGCAGATGGGCTCCGGTTTGATTGGTCCAAACGCAGAGTTCGTATTGACTTGCGTCGTAGGGATTCAGGGTAAAGACAACAGCCTACAGTATGCGGTGGCCACGCTTTGGGATGTCTCTGCAAAGGTTACGCCCATTTGTTATGATATTGCGACATCAATAATCCAGTGCGGTTGATCCCGATTGGCGCTGGCTCTCGCTGCTGTCCGCTGAGCTGAAGTCGTTTGATAGAATGATGAACAGGGAAGGTGGCGGTTCAAGTGGCGATGAAGAAACAGCTCCCTCCTCTTCCTCCTGCGGGGTCTAAAGGACATGTTTAACATTCTCCTCCTGATCCTCCTCCTCCTCCTCATCCCGCCACTTTTTCCTCCCGTGGACACGGGGGCCTCGGAAAAACCTTCCATCATGGCAGCCGCCGCTGCGTCAAAACGCCTCGCGGTTGCGTTCGCTTCTGAAGGTCAAAAACAGGAAGTAACGCACGTAAACAACGTGAAGTCAGTCTGCGGTGCGATGGATGATGACGGATGGATCGTCTCCGTGATGAAATCTGATTGGGGTCCTGAGGACAAATGCAAACGTCGTTTCTCTATTGTTGTCCCGTGCAAAAATATGATTACATGATTTGCATGGATGTGTGGGCTGTATTCACGTTTCACCTTGTGACATGAAAAATGTGGCCCCTGTAGTGACTGATTCAGAACTTTTACATTCAAGACTTGGTAACTGTAGTAACTGATAACACAACTTCAATGTTAAAACCTTGGCCACTGTAGTGACTGATGCTGACTTTGACACGAAAGACGTATGAGAAGAAAACAATAACTGTCAACTGTAGTGACTGTGTTGATGTCCACTGTAGTAACTGATGTGAAAATATGACATCCAAGAGTTTTTTAAATAGCGGTCAGGTCCACTGTAATGACTGATGATCAACTTTAACATCGAGACTTGCAGCTTTTGAATATTGGTCCACTGAATTCTCACTCCCAGGTTTTTCCTTCATAAATAAATAAACCCATCACACACATTTTTTTTTTTTTTTATGAATGAGACCAAGGAATAAATTTGGCTGCGAATGAGACGCAAAAGCAACAAGTTCCCCGGCGGCCCTCCAACGCTTCAGGATGAAACCACACTGCGGAGCGCCACATTCTAAAATTGAGGAAGGGAGGGGGTGGCGAAAGTGGGGACGCTGCAGTCGGATTCAATGTCCTATGCCACGCTGCCTGCACTTAAAGGGCCGGCGGCGCGGGCTGATTAAAATGCAGAGGAGGACGGCTCTGCTGCAAATTGAAAACATATCGATTCTACTCATGCTTGGAGGAAGAGTAGGAGGAAGGAGGAAGAGCTGATGGACAAGCAGAGGGAGGGAAGAGAAGAGGATCAAATCTGCTCAGAAAACAATAAAGAGTTTGCACACACAACGCAATGGGTGGAGGGCCTTGTGGTCACCATGGCAACGCGGTCAGTGCGTGTGCGCGTGTCACGTCCAGCTGTGGTGGTGAGAGGCCGCGGGATGCCGACCAGGGACGACGTACAGATGTGCTGACTGCACAGTTTCCATGGGAACAAGCATCCCCCCCACGGACCCCACACCCGCCTCCTCCACTCACCGCCGCCATCATTGCAAAAAGCAGCCGCTTTAAGCGAAGTACTGTGCATCTTTTTGCATGTGCGTGGCACACTCATGCTGCTTAATTCAACATGGAGGGAATGGGAGGAGGAGTGTGGAGGAGGTAAAGCCAATGTGATCAAACAGAGTGGCTGCACACGTGCCGTAAATCAGTGTGCAGTGTGTGTGTGTGTGTGTGTGTGTGTGTGCGCGCGCGCGCGTGTGTGTATGTGTGTATGTGTGTGTGTGTGAAACGGTCACCAAGTTCCAGAATACTGTCATCTAGTGGCCATTACTGTCATTGCATGTTAAAACTCTCAGTTCGTTTAAAAACAAAACAAAACAAAACCAACCAAACAAAGCAAAAAACAAAACAAAACAAAACAAAAAACAAAACAAAACAAAAACAAAAAAACCAAGACATTATTTTCTTGGATCATTTTTTTTTCAAATTTAGTTTATTTAACATTACAGTGTTGTCATAGATGTTTTGCCATTTTTATGACAGAAAAACTCAACTCAACTCAACTGTATTTATAGAGCACTTTCAAACAGCCATCGCTGCATACAAAGTGCTGTACATGGAGCAATTTAACATATACAATAAACAGTAAAACAAATCGGCAATAAAGACGGTAGAAAGCTCGTCAGATATCATTATTTGATGTATTTTCATTTTGTATCTATTGCACAATATTTTGTCAAGGGGAAATTTGGGAGGAAAATACAACATATTATTTTAATTATAATACTAAAATATATTTTACCCTTCTAGAAGAGGTAGCAGCTATAAGTTCGGGTTCTCGTTGTCTTTTAAATAGAGTTTTCGTTGTCACACGTAGTTCTCATATGAAGCGAAATGTCGTATATGTGGACCATCTGAGGCACGTTGTCCACATGAAATACATTTTATATCATCCAGCTAAAAGACGGAGAAAGTGTCGTCAATGTAAACCCGCTGTCATAATCTATGCAGTCTCGAATGATTCATTTATATTTGTTTTCTAACCATTATGTGCAGGTGGGAGTGGTTTGTCATTAGAGATCAAGTTTTGTTGGCCGATTTTCTTTACTTCACAAATACTTCAAATAACAACCGCGTCTATGAGGACGCGGTTACTTATTAAAAGTCTGACGCTGGCGATTTGCGTCCGATCGACGACAGTTGCCACACTTTACGGTAGCGGCGACGCTCGCAGGTAGTTGTCCACAGCAAGTAAGTGGACACGCATATTAAAAAAAAAACTGCACACATCAAGTATAAACATTTCATCTTAGGTTATGATAAGTATATATTGTTAAATTACGCTCTATCGAAGCTTGTAAGTAGTCCTCGCGGCTAATATTCGCTCAGCTGTCATTTAGACAAAGGAGACGGCGGGGGAGTGACCGACGTTCAAGCTAAATTTAGTGCGCGACATTTTGGAAAGTATTGAACTGTGTTTATTTCCGTTGTAAATTTTAAATATGAAAACGAATGTGCAAGCTCAACGTAACCGCGACAAGTCCCGATAAAATAAAAACATTACGTGCCTGGTTGTGTTTTTTGCCGTTTCAGTAAATCACCTCGCGCTTCGCATACGCAGATTCGCCGCATTCGGGATCCCGACTGCCCATATTAAATAAAAGTTAGGTAAATCATTGCCAGCTTCACACCCGCAGATTCGTCGCCAGCCGGATCGTGATTGTGTTCAACTTAATTTCAAAACGACGATTAATTCAATGACATCGCAGGAATGGAATGTTTTCAAGGCAAACAATACTACCGCATTTTAATACAACTTTTTTTTGAAAAAGGTTGCATTTCTGAATCATTCTCTGCCCAAATACAGCGTTTCCGTGGCCAAATCTGGTGTTTAATGGCAAGTTATGACATTTTGTACCTCAAGATTGTGTGTTTGTGGGGAAAAAAAACAAAAAAACAAGCAAACATTTTTTGTGGTTGTCTTAGCATTTTAATTTCAAGTTGTCATAGTAACGAATGTGCTTGTGTCCTTTCCCAACTAGATATATTTGTGGCATGCGTATTGGGCTTCCCCGACTTGAGCCACTGCTAGGTGGATCTTGCCGAGGTTGGCTTCTGGTTAGTACGCACAAGCTTTATCATGCATACGACCTCTATTGTGTGTGTAATTATGGGTCTTGGGTAACCATGTGCGGAGAAAGCCAGCATCTTCCGCTTGAATTTAGTTAGGACTAGAAGGCCGTGGTCTTTGTTCCTTTCCCCACTGTCGGTCTGAAAAAGTGTTGGATCCTGTGACCTCATTTCCTCCTCTTCCCGGTTAGACGCTCCTGCTGAGTGCGTTTATGTTCCAGCTGCTGAGGAGCGTGGGACCCAGGGTGTTCTCCATGGCTTCCGAGACGTACACGTCGGGCGCACACTCGGCCGCCTTTGTCACCTGCCCCAACGACACGGTGGCCAAAGACTTGGCCAGGTTGTCTTATTATCGTCTGAGTATGTGTGGAGCAGCAGGGACGATTGCTGTCACTTTCAAACGCTTTCGTTTGGATTCGTCGTTTGTCTTTGAGATTGGTGTGCTCGTGGCAGTTTTCGCACCCTCAAGAGCCAAATTCAAATCTTAAAAAAAAAAAAAGAAAAAAAAAATCGAGACAAATTGATTTTCACACCCACCGCCCCCCAAAAAAGAAATTTTGATGTTGATGTTCTGCACTGTAGATTTATTTGAATTTGCCCCAAAATATATATTTTAGACTGGTTTATTAAAAACTTTTGTGTATTTGACTTTTTGGATGTTTCTCAAATATTTTTCATAGTTATAAATTTTAAGTTACAAAAAAAAGTGTTTTGCGAGATTTTTGTAAAACATTTCCTTTCATTAGTTTTTTTTTTTTTTAGATACAGCTTAGATTTAAAATATTTCAGCAGCGTTGGAGAAATTTTCCATTACAATTTCTTTATTATTATTATTATTTTTTTTTAGTTATAAGTCTGAGTGTTTTAAAAAAAATTAATTAGTGCTGACAGCGCCATATAAATGCGAGAATAAAATAATACATTAAAAAAAATTGTTCTTTTTTAATTTTTAAATATATATCACATATATATAGATGATTTTGATTTTATTATTTTATTTTTTTACATTTCCAACAAGAATCACATATACACTAAATATATAATGGATATACTCCTATGTAAAGTTGATTATATACAAAGCTTATTGTATACAAAACATGACAGAATTCGAGTAACTGTAATGCTCTCACCTTTGCGATGGTGTTCATTTGTTTTGTTTTGTGTATGTCCCACAGAGGCATTGTGCAGCGGAAGCTGGCTGCCTGTGTCAACATTGTACCCTCCATCACATCGGTGTAGGTGTCTCACACACACACAAACACACACACACATACGCGTTTGCACGTAGTTTTATGTTGATCACGATGGCAGTACTCGAAAAACAAAGTACTTTTCTCGGTGGTATTTGGTGTCAAACGTTTGAGAACCACCGACACAATTATTGTGAGGATGCTCTTATCCGAGGCCAAAATTTTGCTGACGTTTTTATGGTCAGGTACGAATGGCAGGGGGCCATCCAGGAGGACAACGAGGTTCTGCTGGTGAGTGTCGCTTTCAAAATAGCGGAATCGGCGGGTGGGAGGAAAATGCACCTTGTGGCATTTTGACGCGTGCTTTGCCCCTCATTTAGATGATCAAGACCAGAAGCTCGAAGGTCTCCGCCCTCACCGATTACGTGCGGTAAGTCCGCAATTTGTACGTCGGCGTCCATCAGACTCCACGTTGAATGATTGAAACGTTTGAGTGATTTGACGCCCTTTCCAGTACGAACCACCCCTACGAAGTGGCTGAAGTCATCAGCCTGCCCATCCACCAAGGCAACCCGCCCTACCTCAAGTGGATCGCCGACGTCGTGCCGGAATGAGGATGCTTTCATCACGGACGGGTGATTAGTATGCCGGTTACTCTTCACTGAAAAAAACAAAAAAATCGACATATAAAATACATAATGAACTGGCCGAAGTCATTGTGTGTGGAGTTTACATGTTGGTCTGTAGGGGGCGTCGTCGGTCCTTCGTTTTCAATTGAGTTCCTGGAGCCACTGAAGGGCCATCCTGATTTTATTTTGTACAAATAAACACGGTCTTATAAAATGGCGGCTGGATATGATTTTTACATAACAAAAAAAACAAACAAACTGAAACACATTTGACCAACGTTACATACAGTCCAGATTAAAATAGACAATAAAGTAGCGCAGGTCAAATGGACCCGTTTTCAAACGTAAACAAGAAATGCCATCAAACAATCCATAAATAATACACAGTAAATTGAGGACAAAAAGGAAACAGAATTAGGCCAGCAGACGTTTCATACATTTTCTTGTATATACATTTGATTTTATATACATTTAAAATGTCTTTGATTTGTGGGATTTTTTTTTCCCAGAGGTTGCCCTGGAAAAATAAAAATGCTTCTTTTTAGGATGGTGAAACATGCAGCGGAGTCCTGTGGACTTGGGAGCATTTCGCAAAGAATCAACAGGAGGAGTCAAGACAAAATATCGAAATAGGACACTAAAATCACAGCACGGCACAGCAATGTAGCGACGGACAAACCCGATTGAATGCTTGGCGCGGTTCTGGAAATGACATCACTGCCATAAAAACACCGAAACGAGCAAAATACACTTTTTATCATCTTCAAACCCCCTTTTTCTTGTTGTTCATTCGTATGTTTTACACATGAAACATACATATACATTGAGATTCAAATATTGACAGGAGCCACATTACGACCCGCTCGGCTTGAGCACTTGAGCACCAATGTGCAGTTCGTTGTGTTGAAAGTTAGCGGGATTTTTTTGCGTCAAAAATGGTGGCAAAGTAGGATTTAAAGACAGGGCGACACTTTCAAAGTCTGGTTTCAAGATAGGAATGGGGTATTGAAATCGGGTTTTAAGACAGGGTTTGGTTTTCAACAGAGAAGGCTTCAAATTAGGGTTTCAAATCAGAATTCCAATGACAAATTTGAATTTGAGGACGGGAAAATGGATGCGGTTCAAATTGCGATGATGCACAACGCAGGTTTCAAATGGCAAAGGCTACAATTTGGGGGAAAAACAACAGCTTTGGGCTTTTGAGAGTACGGCTTTGAAAGTAGCCTGGATTTTGGGCTCGACGGCAGAGTTTCCAATGTTGTGAAGGGTACAAAAATAACACGTCATAGAGGAGGTTTGACATGTGAAGATCACGTTGAAAACATGCTCAGGACACGCCAGTCACAAGCAGCTGATTTCCAGCGCTGACTTTCCATCTTGAGACTTTGGCTCTCCCTCCTCTCGTGCTCCTTCTTGCTCCTCCTCCTCCTGCGGAGTCCTCTCTCTACCAGAACCTTCCGCACCTTCTCTCTCGTTTGGCAGGCTCGCTTCCCCGCGGCTACCAGGGCCGCGCACGGCCATGCCGCCCCACTCCTCGGTGGCGCGCCGTTCGTCGGAGTCAGCCCTCTCCTGGCTGCTCACCCGGCGCGAGGCCCGGCACAGAGCCCTGCGGAACCCCCGCTTGAAGTTGTCGGACAGGAAGGCGTAGAGGATGGGGTTGGCGCAGCTGTTGGCGTAGGAAAGCGCCACCACGAAGAAGTAGAGGCCGCGCAGGTCGCCGGGCAGAACCACCAGGAGGTTGACGATGTTGAGGGCGTAGAAGGGGAGCCAGCACAGGACGAACACGGCCACCACCACCACCACCATGCGGGTCACCTTGCGCTCGGAACGACGACGGCGCGATGATGTGGCTCGGGCGCGTTTGCCGACGCTGCGGACCTGAGACGAGGAGGACGTAAGAGAAGTTTGCGGCCGTGGCGACCGGTTCCCTACCTTGATGACGATGAGCAGGTAGCACATGCAGATGATCATCAAGGGGCCGCAGAATCCCACCGCGAAGGTGTACACGATGAAGACCGTCTTCCACAGGTCGGCCGGCTCCGGCCACACGATGCCGCAGTCCCCGTCGCCTCGCCTCACGTCGGCGAACGCCACCACCGGAAGCACCACCACGAAGGAACCCAGCCACAGGGCTGCGCTCACAGCCTTGGCCACCGGGGGGCGCCGCCAGCGCCCGGCCCGCGCCGGCTGCGCCACGGCCAGGTAGCGGTCCACCGACATGACGGCCAGGCAGAAGATGCTGGTGAACTGGTTGATGGCGTCCACCGTCATCACCACCCGGCAGAGGAGCGAGCCGAAGGGCCAGGAGAGGAGCGCGTTTTGGGCCGCCAGGAACGGGAGGCCCAGCATGAAGAGCTCGTCGGCCACGGCCAGGTTGAGGATGTAGATGTTGGTGGCCGACGGTCCTCGGCTGTGGTTGACCACCACGTGGATCACCAGGGTGTTGCCCGCCAGGCCTACGGCGCACACCGCCGCATAGATGAGCGGGATCAAGACCCCCACCGGGCCACCGAGGGGTCCCCCGGACTCCGACGGCTCTTCTTCACCTTCCTCCCCGGTGTAGTTCTGGCTGCTGTTGAACAGGGACGCGGTGGAGGTGGGGCGGAGGTAGCGGCCGGACGAGGGGACGGCGTCCCGGGTAATCGGAAGGGGCTCCATGGGGACGTCACCGGGGACCGTCGGCCGGCATCGGACAACCTGCGTGGGAAGCTTTGCAACTTGGGTTCGCTTTTCAAAGAAAGCTTTCGAGCCGACGTTCCCGTCTGAAAACTGTTTTGTCAAAAACAACCCAAATTGGGATCTGAAAGGGACCCGCCCAACTGCTTGAGTTCTTCCTATGACCCAAGAAGGTGGGTTGAATGAATCACCCACCAAACAACGCCCCCCCCCCCCCAACCCCGGGGGGACCAGGAAGGGGGGGCAGTTTGGAAAA
>NW_017842060.1:778084-797092 GCF_001891065.2 Hippocampus comes
CCCCCCCCCCCCCCCAACCCGAGGGTCTCAAGACAGGTGTGCAGTTTATGAATAGGGCTTTGGCGTTTTGTGCATGTGCAAGCGGGCGTCCGTATGTCTCCATGATGTATGTGAGTAGATTGGCAGATGAAGCGGAGGCTGGATGAATGTTAAGGGGCTAATTACCTTCCCGCACCGCCGCCACATCACAACCCAAACAAGGCTTGCTAATGGCGGCTACGCTGCGCGCAGGCACACCCGCAGCCTTTGCTTGTAATGGCCGATAATTGGTCGTTCGCCGCTTCGCTCGGCACAAAATGTACCGACGTATGGAAGAAAAACAACCTTGGTCAAACCTGACCCAAAGGAAGCTCGCGCAAGTTGGACGTGCAACTTTGTTTGTGTACCGCGGTCAGAATGAATTTGGGATTTTGCTTTGTGGTTTGGTTGAGGTGGTTAGTTCATTCGCTCGTCGTTGATTTGTTTGAGTTTTTAGTTTGAGTATTAGCTTTAGTTACTTAGTATGGTGTATTCATGACCGTCCAGCCATAACGAAATAAATAATCTCGAAAGCTCTTTGTATATTATTCATTCAAAAAGACAAAAGACATTTTCACTCTAATTATAGTTTGGAGTTAGTTGTATAAACACAAGATGTACTTGGGGCCCAAGCAGCAACTGCTGCGAGGTCCCTACTGTTTTGGCAGGACTTCTTCTTATTCCTCTCCAAAACAGAATTGCATTTTTGAGGGCATAAACATGCAGGAAACGATTATTACTCTAAAATTGGGTTTGTGGTGCCCCCATAGAGGTTTAACGGAGCCCTATCCGGCTACATTTGACCTCGGTCAGCAATCCCCAAATTGCAGCCGGCTTGTGAGACCAGCCCTTGGGCCTGCTAAGCGATTTTTTATTTTATTTTTTGTCAGAACCACGCACTCACACAATGACAGCGGATTTCTCTTTCTGCAAGGCATCCCTTGCCGGGAGGCGTTGCCGTGGCCACCAGGGATCAAGACACGGACACCGCAGAGCGATAAACGAGGAAAAGCCGAGCCGCATGCGATCGCTCGCTTTGAGCGGCTATCAGATGACATTTGCTCGCTGTTCTGACGCAGCGGCGGCAACGCGATATATAGCCGAGCGCTCGTCAATGACATGCTGCCGCATCGATTCATACGATCGGGCTGCACCGCCGATTGGCGAATTGGTGACGGGCTACGGAATGATAATGTGACGCACGGCGATTGGTCACATCAAACTAACGTGGCTCGACGTGTACGGGCAGGAGTGGATACCGATTCATCGATGACGTCGTCGATTTTGTTCGAGTCCCTCGTGCGCGCGAACGTCAAGCGTGCTGTCAAATTGACATTTCTGAAATTGACCAGCCCTTTCTGATATTGACGGCCAACAGCCTGCCCACCCGAACGGCTAGGTCGCGCGTTTGTGACAGAACGCGCTGTCACCTGCCGCAGACGTGACAAGTGGAGCTCACGTACGCAATCAACCAATCGTCCATCCAGCCTGAACCGGGTGGTGTCCCTCAGGGCGGGAATGACGACAGCCCCGAAAGGCCATAAATCCACAAACGATCAATTCCTGTCCCGCCAGGACGGATCATTCATCGGGTGTTGTCTTCAGTCAATAAAAACGCCAGCGCATGCCAGACAGCGTCAATCATAATCATCATCGTAATAATATTGCAACATAGAAACGCATATCCCAAAAATACATCATACAAATAATTTTACAAATCAAAATAAACTGATATGTGTCTGTTTGAAAGATAAGAATAAAATATTACATCACATATGTATGTGTATATATATATATATATATATATATATATATATATATATATACACACACACACGCCAGTCAAGCAGAGGGCACATAGTCACACACACACACACACACACACACACACACACACACTCTTACACGGAATAATAAAGAAAATAATACACAATGAAATAAAAACATTCCCTGTGATCCATAAAAACAAACAAAAAAATCACTACACTGTACATCATTAGTTATTAAATTATCAATTAGAAATAATTGTTGAAAGAAACCAAAATCCTGAATGATCTTTTAGGCGTATGGATCATAACTCCATCATGACTGAATAAAAATTGTCTCTTCCGAGCACAAAAATGGACGAGACATCAAGCGTAAAATGAAAACACAAATACTATAAAACGACAATTTAAAAAAAAAAACGTCTGCATTTTTTCTAAAATGATAACAATGAGAAAAAAAATGTAAATGGGCGCGGCAAGACAAAAGAAATGGAGACGAAGACCTACCTGGAATTCCGATTGCGAGTCCCTGTCAAGAAAGACGACTCCGTGGGGCCAAGCGTCACATTCGTTGCGAAGAAGCGGTGAGCCTCCGGCAACATTCCTCTCGCTCCCGTGCTGCCGCCCAACCTCCCTTTACACAAACGCGCGCACGCACGCACGCACGCAGTTGTGACGTGCTTATGGCATGTCCACCAAGCCGCCGGTGTACAGATGACAATCGCGCGCTCCAAATCAATCATGGCAGCGGCATGCTGTGGAAGGGGCGTGATCGCAAATCTTACAAAGTTGCATCTTGTTGAGGAGGGAGGGAAGGAAAAAAGGGGGAAAAAAAATCCAATGTTTTTTGGAGCGTAAGAAAAAAAATGATGTGAATTTTTCGAGATTTAAATGTCATGGTTTCAAAAAAAAATTCAAATATTTTTGTTGCAAGCTTTGGAGAAAAAGTACCAAAAAAGTTCAACGAAATAATCATAGTTACACATTTTTTAGACAAAAAAAATGGTAGATTTTCTTGAGGAAAAAAAAGAATGTACATTTTCAAGATGAAAAAGTCACATTTTCAGATTTTTCTAAATAAAATCTTCAAAGGAAAAACACATTTTCAAGTAAAAAGTTGGTTTAGGTTTTCATGTTAAGATAAACAGTTGCATGTTTTCAAGTAAAAAGTTTTCATCTGAATCAAATTCGATATTCCAAGAGAAAAAAAATCGATATTTTTTTGAGAAAATTTTTTTTTTTTTTACTATTTTGTGGGAAAATATGAAAAGAAAAAGTTCAACAAGTTTGAGAAAAACTGCATCGCTGATTGCACCTTGAATTGCACTTCAGGAGGCTCTTCTTGTTGAAAATGTACAAAAATGTAAAATTTTTGATTAAAAAAAAAAAAATCTCAAAACGATCCTACTCTTTGTCTGCAACTTCCAATGAAGCTCTGCTAATTGACTTTCTCACACACGCGCGCTAACGACGCTATTAATCACTTTGCGGGTGACTCACGCTGGCGGCAGATGGCAAAGCCAAAGTGAGATGAATGAGAGGCGGCACGGCGACCATTCATCTCACTCCTCATAATAAAATGATGATGACAAATAATCTTGCACTGGAATAACTTCAGGCTTTCAGTCGTTTTCTTTCTTCTTTTTTTTTTTTTAATCACAACTCGCATTTATTTATTTTTGCCAGAGCATCTGCGCAAGGGTTTGACATGGCTCCTTTTCCAGTTTGCTGACGTTGATTTTTTTTTTTTTTTTTGGCGTGCATTCAAGAATTCCATCGCATGTCCTTCAAGTTCTTGAAGAAGGCGTACGTCACTTTGTTTTGTGGCCTAATCATGGGAAAAAAAACAAAAATGAGCATTTTCTCTCAGGGTGGCCACTTTTTTTCAGACCAGGATGAGGATTCACTCTTGAGTCAGGGCCGATACCAAGTACCGATACCATTCGTACGTTTGAAACATCAAATTTCAATGAAAACAAAATGGTGAACAAAGAACTTGTGAGTTGATTTGTGAAAGGTCACCTGAGGTCAGATGAGCACGCAGACCTTTTTCTTGGGTGTGGTGGGCTGAGGACAAAGAACGGCTCGGATGGCTTCGTCGAATACGGTCTTCAGACCTCGCTGACTCAGCGCCGAGCACTCCAAGTACTTGATGGCGTCTGCAGCAAAACATTGGGGCCATCTTGAGATTTGGGTTTCTAGGGGTAGGGTTTCAAGTCCGACTGAAGTAAATTCAGGCGGGTTGGGGCCTTCAAGTTGGGGTCCCCAATTTGAGTTTCGGGTTTAGGTTTCACGTTAGGGTCTCGGGCAGCATTGGTGGTTCAAGTTAGGGTTTTGAGTCCGTGTGGGGGTTTCACATGAGGGTTTCAAGCAGAGGTTCGTGTTTCAAGTGAAGAAACTCCATCTTGCCATTGATGGGGTTCAAACTAGGGATTTAAGTCAGCGGTGGGGTTTCAAGCAAAGAATAGGGTTTCAACTTAGGGTGGGAAACACAAAGGGTAGACATTCCAATTGGGGTGTCGAGTTATTGATGGGGTTTCAAGATGGGGGTGGGTTTTCAAAGTCATGTTCAGATTTGGGTTTGAAGCCTAGATTAGGGTTTCAAGTCTGTGTGAGAGATTCAAATTACGGTTTCAGATTACCGTTTCAAGACAGAGTGAGAGTTGGAGTTTCAAATTCGGATTCCAAGACAGAATTAGGGTTTCAAATTTGAGGAAGGCTTTCAAATGACAGTTTGGAGTCAGTGGTAGGGTTTCAAATGACAAGTTAAAAATGTAGGTTCGTGTTTCAAATTGCTGTCAGGGTTTGGTGTCAGCATTTCAATCCATGGTTAGGGGCGCCAGATAAGGCGTTGAACCGAGGGTTAAGGTTTGAAGTTGTCCTACCTATCTCCTTGGCCAGCGCCAGTCCTTGCGGGTACGTGATGGGCGCCAGTTTCTTGTCCTTGAGCTTGTCCACCGTGTCCTTCTCGTCCCGCAGGTCCAGCTTGGTGCCCACCAGGATGATGGGCGTGGACGGGCAGTGGTGGCGCACCTCAGGGTACCACTGCCGCAAAAAAAACCCCAAAAAAGCCACGTTGTCACCATGGACACGCGTCACCGCTCGACCGTCATTGATCGGCGAATGAGGATTTTGGAGGCTCGCAAAGGATTTGGGTCATCAGAAAAAAACAAAAAAAGGTTTCAGGGTTTTCAAACGAGGATGCAGGTTTCAAGCTAAGACTAAGGTTTTAAATTTAGGGTTCCAAGCCAGTGTTACAGGTGGGGTTTCAAAGGCAGGATTAGTTTTTTTTTTCAAGAAAGGGGTAGGGTTTCAAATTAGGCCTTCAAGGCAGAATTAGGGTTTTAAAATACTGTTTCAAGCCAGAAGAAAAATTTCAGACCAGGGTTAGAATTTCAATTCCAAAGTAGGGTTTCAAGGCAGGATTGGGGTTTTTAATTTAGGGTTTCAAGACAGGATTAGGGTTTTGCTGTAGGGTTTCAACCAAGGGTTGTGATTGAGAAGTAGGATATCAAGATAAGGTGAGGACTTCATACCTGACTAGTATTTCAAAGTAGGGCTTCAATTTGGGGTTACGGGGCAGGTTTAGGCGAAATCAATTGTGGTTTTCGAATTTGTGGTTTCAAGCTCGGATGAGGGTTTCAAATTAAGGTTTCAAGGCGCCTGGATCAGAGTCTCAAGATTGGCTTTCAAGGCACGTTTGGGGCGCTCGGTCAATATTGTAGCAATCACGCAGCGCGCGAGCCTTACCTTCGCTCTGACGTTCTCGTGCGACGCAGGACTCACCAGGGAGAAGCAAATCAGAAACACGTCCTGGACACACACACGCGTGACAATGAGTGTGCGTGTGCTCACGTGCGCTCGCGTGTGCGCGTACCGTCTGCGGGTAGGACAGCGGGCGGAGTCGGTCGTAGTCCTCCTGGCCGGCCGTGTCCCACAGGCCCAAGTTGACCGGCTTGCTGTCCACCATCACGTTGGCCGAGTAGTTGTCGAAGCTCAAGAACACACACAAGTAAGCGGACGACGCTCAAGGCGAGAATACCCGACGGAGGCTTTTCAATGGCCCCGCCCATCAGAAAAATCCCTCCGGCCTTGGAGTTCATATTCGAACATTTATTCTGAAATGAGTCGACGCATCGCACGAGCGCCGCGCTCCTTCCGGGAGCCGTGTGCACTTTTGATGCGTGCGTGCGTTTGTGTGTGTGTGTGTGTGTGTGTGTACTCACACAGTGGGGATGTATTCCCCTGGGAAAGCGTTGGTTGTGTAGCTGATGAGCAGACATGTTTTCCCCACAGCCCTGGAAAACACACACACGCACACACACACACACACACACACACACACACACACACACACACACACACACACACACACACACACACACACACGCACACACACACGCACACACACACACACACACGCTTTTTTGACACAGAAAAAAAGTAAAGTGTGTGTGCATGTCAGTGCAAAGAGGAAGCGGAGTGTGTGAAAACAGGAAGCGGTGAGATTGACGCGTTGCCGTCACACCTGACACACACGCTCCTATCAACGTTTTTTTTTTGTTTTTTTTAAATAATGTCCACAACCACACAGGATGTCAGAGTGACGTCGATGTTCAACAAGTGTGGTTACTAGTTAGTCTTTTCGATCCGTAATCAGTCACTAATGGGGGCAAGACCCCCGGTCAGCCAGTCGACAGGTAAGTTAGGCAGTCTGTTAGTTAGTTCGCAAGGTAGCTAGCTAGTTAGTTCTGGATTTGGTTGGTCAGTCAGACCTTTAGTCAGTTGCTTATTTATTGAGCGAATTAGTTGCCTAGCTAGTCAATTTGACTGTTAAAGAGCCAGTTAGCTGGTTAGCCAGGCAGCGAGGCAGTTAGTCAGGCGAAACGACCCTCGCTCGCTCAGTCAGCAAGTCCCTCATTTACTTTGGAGTTAGTTCGTTAGCCAGTTCACCACATTTGTAAAGCAATGCCACCCAAGTTACGCGTAAATTTGACAAGATAACGTGATGGAAGAATTACCCATGTGGACAAAAGTATTGGGACGCCCACAGGAAGTGACCGCTTAGCTTTGAGACCAGGAAGCCTTACGTCTCAGGAGACTTTTTGCTCCATTTTTATCACATCGATGCTCTACTGACGGTTCTTCCGCACCGACCTCATCCGAGCGCCGTTTCTGCCCAAAGACGACTTGGGTGTCGAGAAAAGGAAGTCGCTGAAAATTTTCCGCTGCTACTAGCGCAGGATTGTCAAATCAGAAAAGTCCCCATTCTGAGTTCATCCAGAGATGGAGCGCCCCAATACTTTTGGTCAGCGTGTCCCAAGTCAAGGTCAGTTCTTGTCAATCAACTCGGCATCGACGCGTAATGGCTGCGCTCGCCCTCACGCGGGCACACACGCGCGCAGTGCACACCTTCTACAAATTGAGAGATGATCACGCACTAATACTGTAATTCAAACTGATCCGAATTGATCGAGCGGAATAAAAATGAAAGTCGTACCCGTCTCCCACCACCACGCACTTGATGGCCTGCATGCTGCTCCGCTTCACGTTCAATGCGCACGAACGCACGCACGCAAACACACGTTCACACACACATACACCCTCACACTGAAAGACGAGCTACCGTGTGACACCACAGGAAGTTATAACACACACACACGCACACACGAGCGCACTTCGACTGTGTGTACATGTGTGTTTCTTTGGCTGACAGTTTGAATAGAAATCCTTTGTAGTTGCTTTTGTTCTACTTCCCCTTCGGCTGACATGCAACTCCCAATACGGGTCTGCCAGGTCGGACCGGCATCTTCTGCCGCCATAGGAGCACACTCATCACCACGTGGTGATATCTTGACAGCTGCGCCCGAGTGTCCAAAACACGCGACGGCCGCAAATCCGATGATACGACGGCAAAGTCATTCAAACGTCTTTGATCGGCGAATTTTCAACACAGCCGCATCCAAATTATGACGAGGGTGTGCACACTTTTGCAACCGCATACGTTGTTTAGGTTATCGGTCGCATGAAAGGTGTAAAAAGTTTGGAATTGTTTTTCATGGCTTCAAATGACAAAAAAAGAGGCATTTGGAGAGACGTGTGTAGACATTTTATCGCCACTGTATGACTTTGTCAAGGTACGCATTGTTGCTTTGACAAGAGGAAGTTGCAGACCGCCGCTGGTACATGATGTCAAATGATTTAAAAAAAAAAGAAAAAGCTACAAACCTTTCACAATAGTGGTAGCACACCATGTTCCACTCTGACGTCTGATGAGTGGTTTTATTTTGAAAGGGTGACTTCCTGCTAGGGGGAAGGAAGTGGTGGGCTCGCCGGGCGTGTCAGTCTTTCAAGTGTCACTTTGGACGCTTGGTGCTAATGCAGCATCCGCATCAGCTGGCTCTGCTTTTGGATTTGGGCACATTGCGTTTTTATTTTGCCGGAGCTCATGACTGACGGCCAAATGGGTAAAAAAAAAATTATTCAGCATTTCAAAAAAAAAATGTGCTTGTTTTTTCGTTGCTGATTTTTCCTAACTTTATCATGAGATGTTTTCTATTTTTCTTTTTCTTATCGCTTGTGTTGTCCTTTTTTTTAAATGTTTTTTTTGGGATCGAAATGATGAATGTTATCACAGATTTGTCGTGCTTTTGCTGGCTTGAAAATGATGAATTATCTTTTTTTTTATTTTGTTTGTTGCTGCCATTGTTAATTAATGACATTTTTTGAAAATATCAGAATAGTTTACATTACCATTCCAGGTTTTGTTTAAAGTATATTTTTTTACATTTAATATTGAACATTCACTTTTCACTGAAAGTTTTTATTGTTTTCGGTGAAAATTTGGTTTTCTTTGAAATGTATTGAAAAGAATACATTTATAGTGGATATTTGCGGGGATTTAATTGATTTTTTTTGCACTGTGTTATATTTTTTACAACCTAATATTTAGAATGAAAAATTATAATACAGTCGAAATTATAATGACATAAATCTAATACCAATTAAAAGGGGCAGGGATCATTTTAGGGATAATCCTTTAAAAACAGACGGAGGCAGTAAAAAAACAACAATTATTTTTTAAAAATCGAAATTAGTTTAAAAAAAAATACCAGCTGTCTCTGGTATAAATCGAATCTAAAATTGCCATTGAGTTCTTTTCAATCTACCATAAACAAGGAATATTGAGGAAGAAATGTAAATATGGATCATATATATATATATATGTGTGTGTATAAGCAAGCTAAATTGATTCCAAAAACTGGCAAAAGACTGGTATACCTTCTACCCTCTGTACAAAACCAGTGAAAGGTTTAGAGACACTTTCTAATGCTGCCAAATGAGAAAGTGTCTCTAAACTATTGGCTAAAGTGGAACAAAGTAAAGTGTGCTGTCATTTCCTCCATATGGCCACTATTTAAAAACTTTTTTTTTCTTTTCTCCTGATGTGAGCAACATCTTCGGTGACTTGTGTGTATGTGTGTGTGTGCGCGCGCGTGTGTGTGTGTGTGTGTTGCACAAGCAGCACACAGGAAGGGCGTTTTGGCTCGTCGTCTTGTTCACAAGAAGCGAGCATCTGTCAAGAGGAAGTACAGTGATGATCCCATGATCTCGCACACACAAACACACACACACACACACACACACACACACACACACACACACACACACACACACACACACACACACACACACACACACACACACAACTCCACGTGAAGAAGTTTTCGTTCATCCAAACCAGTCCCGGACCGACTAAGGGAGATGTTTGGCTTAGGTTATGATCAAAAGGAAAGTTCCTGATGCAGAAGGTTGCACGACTATTGGCAAGATGTGGCGTGGTCCCTCAATAAATGTTTCGCATTTTTTGTTCTCGGGGAGCTTTTCGATCTTGACAACGACCCCGATTGCTGCTTTTTTCTGAAAGATTTTTTTTTTGTGTGTGTAATGCTAAAGAAAGATTCTTCGTCTGTTTGAATTGTGATCACATTTGTGCTGCCTTTGTCTTGTTGCAAATGATTAGTTTTTATTACACACAGCTGTAAAAATATCTTACATATTCAATCACCAAATAGGAATATAAATAATAACAATAACAATCCCCTACTTTGTGAAAGATGCACTGTGATTACTTTTTTTCTCCTTTTTCTTCTTCTTCTCCTCTGTCTGAAAATACTGCCACTGCATCAGTAAGGATCGTCATGAAGTCGTCCACTGCCACGGATGACTTCATGACGTCAAAGGAATGAACAACTGACCTGATGTGTTGTGTTGCAGTTCTGTCAGACTTCACAGCGGCCGAGAAGTTGGAGCTGGAGAACATCAAGATGCACAAGGAAGGACTTCTGGAGGACATCCAGGTAAAACGTCACACGTTTGGCATGACAAAATCCATTTTGTCACGACTTTTCGTGTGTGCAGAAGCTGAAGGAGGAGATCGACAGCGTCATGGCCGAGATTCTCAACTTCGAGTTGGCTGAGACGGAGGAAAGGTAGGCCAGTCTGTCACAAAGAGAGCGACAAAAAAAAAATCCCTTTTTTGGTGGCTGGGGGTGGTGATTCAGCTCCCCAAGACTGTTTCACTCAGCAACATAAAATTTGGTCAACATTTCTATGAGTAGACCCACAAAAAATATGCCTCCCGATGCCATGCCTGAAAACAGACAGGAAGCCACACCATTTTCATTGCCTGAAATTAGTCCATATGCATACACTGCAATCTATTTTAAATTAGGCTCCCAAAACACGCCTGTCATTAGAAGACCCACAAAAAAAAAAATTCACAAGCCGTGCCTGAAAACACAAAAGGTCTTAATAATGTAATTCCCCTAAATTTGTTTGGCTGCATAACCCGCAGTCCTCCCTGCCCACAATTCAGCTCCTTAAGCTTGTTGAATTTAGCAACATGGAATTTGGTAGACATGTTTATCATGAGTAGACAAAAAAAAAAAAATCTCAAGAAGCCATGCATGAAAACACAAAGTAAGTCTGCTGTTTTGCTTAAAAGTGGCCATTTTAAGCTTGATTCAGCAATTTTATTAGAGGTCCACAATTGTTTGAAAGATTTTGTCAGACAGATTCTTTTTTTAGCTCTCTACCAAATTTTAACCTCATATGGAAGACAGTTGGGTGCAGATACATTGAGCTAAATTTTGTGTTGTTTGGCGTTGCACGGAGCTGAACTTGGATGACTTTGCCAGAGGAACTCCCAAAAATTGCAGAATGGGATTCAGTAAATGTCTCCGAATCGACCCACCCAAAAAAGTATGTGAGAAAAGAAACAAGAAGTCTGCCTTTTGGTTCGACGCAAACATTCTAGAGCCATTTTCTCGGGGTCCTTCAACAACAAACTCATTTCGTTTTCTTTCTTGCAGCAGAAACATGGGAAGGAAACAGTTTTCCAATGGGAAGAAGAAATTCAACATGGACCCCAAAAAGGTGAGCATCAAAATGTCACTTGCGGTGCAGCGAGTGCTCGTCTGCATGTTTTTGCCTCCGTCTCGGCAAAGCGGGGACTTCCTGTTTAGTGCGACGATGCCACGCTTGTGATTTCCTCCACGCTGAACGCATCACAGCGCTCTTTGCATACCAGGAACTTGGACTCAATTAGGCCACTCGAATATGTCGAGGGATGAGAAGAACGGCCCAATTTGGGGTCATTTTTCAATCCCTGCATGCGTCTCAGTGCTTTTGTCCACACTGCGTCCCTTTTTAGCATCGCAAAGTAGCTTTGGTTGCGTTTCGTGAACATGTGAAAGCAGAACAGGATGCCATTTTAGGGAATCAGAATAACAGAACTTGATCCCTGTGCACAAAAGAGCCAGAGATGAGATCATAGCCAAACAAAAAGGATTCAGAGATCTCCACCAAGGCCCCAAGATTTGTCAAATCAACGCTTTATGGACCACGATGCGACGTAAACACAATTGACATTCCCAGATTTCATCGTATGAATTTGTTGCGTTTACACTGAGGCCAAACGCGCAATCTGATTAGATCTATTCAACTTGATTTGTTATTACACGCCCGTGTGCACGTTTAGTTCTCCAGGGCTCTGTGTCGATTCTTCAGCATTTGTAAAATCAATGATTATTGACCAAGATCCAAAATAAGCAGAACTCATTTACATTTGGCCGGGCTAGGAGCAAATCAACGTGTTGCGTACACAATGCGGCTAAATGCGCAATCTGGATCAGATCAGGATTGAGCTTGATTTGTCATTTTATTCCCGCCCCCGACCCCCACTCACCCCGACATGCAGTAGCGAATGTTGTACATGCTTGTGTGAATGTGTAGGTTGAAGAAATGCGGTCGGTTTGTCTTGCATAAATTAGACCAACCAAACCGATGCTCAAAATGCGCGTGTGGTTCAGGGCATCAATTACCTGGTGGAGAACAAGCTATTGGAGAGAAGCGCCGGATGCATCGCCGACTTCCTCTTCAAGGAGGAGGGCCTCAACAAGACGGCCATCGGGGAGTTCCTGGGAGAAAGGTGGACCACTTGAGCCATGTCTACCGGACAGATGGACACACCAAATTGTTGGTGCCAAAGCATTTGGTCAAGTCGCGTGGCTCGAACTTGCCTGCCAACTTTGATGCTGAACCCTGAAAATTAGGGTGGTGAACATGCAAATTCCACACAGGTTTGGCTTAGCAGTGTTACTTTTGGTCGACTTTTCGCTCATGAGTGGCCCTACAAAAAGGAAACTTTCCATTTTGCTCCAAAGCGGCCCATTCGTTTTAATTGTGTTTCTTGAGTTGAAAACGAATTTCAACCCCTGTCACAGGTTTGCCTTGGCAGTATAAAGTTTGGTGGATTCATCTCCCGAGAGTAGATCCACAAAAAAGTCTCAAAGAAGCCATGCTCGAAAGCGCACAGGAATAATGCTCCTTGAAATTAGTTCAGTGGCATAGCCCCCCCCCCCCCCAAACATTTGAAAATTCAGCCCTCAACGCCAGGTTGACCGAGCAGCATCAAATTTGGTGAACATGTCTGTCATGAGCCGACCCTCCAAAAGTCTCAAAAAGCCATTCCCCACAACGATAGAGGACATACTCCGTTTTGCTCGGGAGCGGTCCTTTCCTCAATTTGAAAAATGGTTCAATAAATTCAGCCCAGCCCCATTCATAAGTTGGACTTGACAATATGAAAATTGGTAGACCTCATAAGCAGGCCCACCCAAAACGTCTCTGGAAGGCACGCCCCCAAAATACAGAGGAAGTCTTGCATTTTGCTTTGAAGTGAACATTTTAGGCAAAATGTTCCATTGTCATCTTTCTTTGAAAATCAGAGACGAGCTGCACCTGCAGACCTTGAAGGCCTTTGTGGAACTTCACGAGTTCTCCGACCTCAACTTAGTCCAGGCGCTCAGGTCTGTTTGGACAAGCTTCGATGTGGCCGTTGTTGATGTCGGGTTTTGACATCAGGCTGTGACATCACGTCTGCGAATGACATCGCACTATGACGTCATCTTTAACTGCCCCCTCTTGCAAACCTTGCAGACAGTTTCTGTGGAGTTTCCGGCTGCCGGGCGAGGCCCAGAAGATTGACCGCATGATGGAGGCATTCGCCGCGAGATACTGCGAATGCAACGTAAATGTCTTCCAGTCAACTGGTAAACTCACATTTTTTTTTCAACTTTGGGGATTATTTCAAGTTGTTGTGTTCAGGGGCGGGGCTACTACTTCAGTGTGCGGCCAAGGTGACACATTGACTCACCAAGGGCAGATGTTGTTGAGCTGGTCAAGGGCTGTGAGAGCGATCGATCGGATGCGATCGCTCAAAGTTGGTCAGATCTGAATCAGTCTGCACCCCAAAGTTTCAGATTTTAGCTTTCTAAGACAGTGACTTGAAGTGTTTACAAACAGCAATCCTCTTTTCTTCATGACCAAAAAGCAGCTACCTCAGTTTTTGGTTTGGTTTAGTTGAAGGAGGTTTTGGTTCATCCACTTGTCCATTCCTTTTAGTCAGTGAAATACCTTAATAGAACTGTTGTCACTTTGGGACATTGACAAACATGCAGTAGCTGCGCATCATCGGCATAGCCATGATAGCCAACATTAGCCTCCTGAAGAATTTGACTCAAGGGTTGCTGATACAGACTGATAAAAGGGGTCCGAGGATTGACCCTTGAGGGACCCCATTTGATCAGATTTTAAATTTCAAAATATTACTAGATTGTAGCCAATTTCTTTGCTTTTGTGCACTATGTCACATGGATTTAGGTCATGTAGAGACTGACTCGTTAACAGCCCATCGGAGTGATCAGCTGTCAGTGACGACTGACACTTTTTTTGTGCATGAAAGCGTTTTTCTTTGGGATTTTCACTTCTGCCCGTCTGGGTCTGTTCCTCTGCGGCTGCACGTGCGTCCACAGACACGTGCTACATCCTGTCGTTTGCCATCATCATGCTGAACACCAGCCTGCACAACCCCAACGTGAAGGACAAGACCACGCTGGAGCGATTTGTGTGCATGAACAGAGGCATCAACAACGGGCGCGACCTCCCTGCGGAGCTGCTCTCGGTAAACGCGCAGGTCACCCAGCAGAAATATTCGTAAAACCTTGCGTCTCGTCGCAGCGTCTACCTAATGGAGTGACCCGTGCCTTTGGTTGGACTTGGTGGCCACATCATTAAATATTCATGCAATGGAGGACTGCCCAAGATTACGTGAACATTTTCTTCCATTTTAAATCACTACTGTGTCTGAAATAATTTTTTAAACATTTTTTTATTATTGATAATTTTAGAATGTTTTTCTTAAATTTCAGTATTGACATTTAATTGTATTTATTTTAGAATATTGTTTTTTTAGTATTGATTATTTCCTTTATTTCATGATCGGATTTGATTTGCTTTAGAAGTTGATTATATTGCAATCAGATTTCCATTTTTATATTTTTCATGTGAAGAGGATATTTTTAAAAAAAATTACACATTGGTCCTCCAAATAACTCTCCTCAGCTTTATTTTGAAAATCCTTTCAGTCGTTTTTTTAAAAATTTACCTCATCTATATATATATATATATATTTTTTTTTGGTGGGGGGAAATTATTTAGCATTTTTTTTTTCATGCAGCAGTGTTATTTACATGAATTCTCCACATTTTATTTACTTTTTGGATAACAATTTTTCATGGCATCCCTTTTGATGTTGGTTTATTCATTTGGTAATATTATTACTTGATCGTTATTTGTATTTTGCATATCTTTCCTCATCATTTGGCCGTTCTGTTTAAGTTGCGGTGCTGTCATTCCATTGTTGTGACTTCCCGTTTGTGATTTCAATGATCGTCTTTTTTTTTCTTTTTTTCTTTCCTTAGAAACTGTACGAGAGCATCCGCAAGGAGCCGTTCAAGATTCCCGAGGACGACGGCAACGACCTGACGCACACGTTCTTCAACCCCGACCGGGAAGGGTGGCTCCTCAAGCTCGGTAAACGTGCGCCCCAAACGTGTGCTTCCTTCGCTTCGTTTCTAATGAGAATCCTTTTTTTTTTGTTTTTGTCTTTCGTTTGAAGGCGGCCGAGTGAAGACGTGGAAGAGGCGATGGTTCATTCTGACCGACAACTGTCTCTACTACTTTGAGTACACCACCGTAAGGCCTCTCTCCAAACACTTCCTGTCGGCAAGCAAGCAACGGTCGAATACAAAAAAAGTCTAGCCGGCCCTGTTCGAATAACACCGAGAGGAATCGTTTCAAAACGTTTCCCGCCATAACCTGCAACTCAGGAAGTTTATGAGCATACGTGTGCACACCCTCTGGGATGTGGCTGCGTTCAAACTTGTGTTAAATGGGAGTCAGCGCACACCTGACGGCATGTCAAGTTCCTCTGATTTCCATCAAATGATGTTTGGCTGTTCTAGTAGGCTTTCCTGACATTTGTCTTTGCCTTCCAGCAGAAGCCTGAAGATTTGTGTGCGAACAGGAACACAAATTATATTGTCTCCATGCATTTGGAAAATGTCAAGTACTTTTTTTAATAAGATACCCCAGTATCCTGTGGACAATATGCCTCCCCAAAATCAACCTACAAAAAATTGGTTTTTTTTTCTCTTTGTAGCCACGTAAAATAATGTGTGCTCATTTTTGGGTCAACTAAGATGTTATTTCATTATTTGTACAACAGGCTGTCGAAACGGAAAAAAATAAGGTGGTGAAATAAACCGTTTTGCATTTTATCGTCGCGTGATGCCATTGAGGGGTTGTAATGAGCATGACAAGATTTGTACGGCCATGGGCATGTTTGAAAATGCACTACTTGTTCGTGAAATGACACGAGTGCAGAGGTCGCGGGATCAATCCTGGCTCCGGCTTTCTTGTGTGGAGTTTGCATGTTCTTGCCGGGCCTGCGTGGGTTTTCTCTGGGTACTCCAGTTTCCTCCCACATTCCGAAAACATGCATGGCAGGCTGATTGGGCACTCGAAATTCTCCCTAGATGCGAGTGTGAGCGCGGATGGTCATTCGTCTCTATGTGCCGTGTGATTGGCCGGCAACCGGTTCAGGGTGTCCCCCGCCCACTGCCCGAAGACAGCTGGGATAGGCTCCGGCACGCGCCGCAACCCGTGTGAGGATCAGTGGATCAGAAAATGGATGGATGAATGGGTGGGTGGTCCCTGTAATGCAGCCACAACACTTTGAAATGCTGCCGTTTAGTTCATGTGAGTTTGAAGGCGAGTCGTCCACTGCGAACTGGTAAAGGAGGGGTGTGTAGACTTTCTCCACCCACTGTATCTGGTTGGCATGCTCCTGATCCTTGGCATTTCCCGGCAGGACAAGGAGCCCAGAGGCATCATCCCGCTGGAGAACTTGTGCGTCCGAGACGTCCCCTTCCCCCGCAAGCCTGTGAGCATCCAGCACACGTCACATGAAACACGCACGACTGTCCGAATGGAGCTTTTTATTTGAGCTCTTTTTTTGTACTGTCTCGCATATTATATACTCCCTTATTTATTTATCTAAATATTACTTTCATATTTTTCAATAATTAATATCACTTATTTTTGTTTGTCTATTTTGTATTTTATACCTATTTTTAAATTGTGTGTTTATTCATATATTTACAAAAGAGCGATTCATGAATTCGAAACGTTTTAAAATTACAATTGCAAAAATCTGCCAACAATGATGGACATTACAAAATGCATTAAAAATAATAATAATAAACAATAAAAACTCTCAATAAAAATTGGAATGAATTGCCAATAAGCATTTTCCACAAAAAAATGGGGTTGGCTATTTTTTTTTCAATTTAGCACTTTCGTGAATTCACGGGAGCCCAACGATGAGCCTGCATGGGCGACTGTATTTTCATTTTTTACCGATACATCTGTATTTGTGTCTTATGTTCTTCTTTATATATATATTTATTTATTCACACTCCTCTCCTTTTACTTTTTTTTCTTTATGTGCCCTGTGGCACTAGTACTGCCTGGAGCTGTACAACCCCAACAGTCGGGGTCAGAAGATCAAGGCGTGCAAGACGGAGACGGACGGCCGCGTGGTGCAGGGCAAGCATCAGTCGTACGCCATCTGCGCCGCCAGCGCCGGCGAGAGAGACTCCTGGATCGACGCCATCAGGTACCCCACAAACCTTTTGAGCTAAACGCCGGCTTTTTACGCGGGGAGAAAAAAAAAGTTGACTCAATTTCGATCACAAAATGTTTGCCTGAATGTTACGGCATTCACACAACAATTCCATATTTTAATGTTGGTCATGATGGTGGCACTTGGAAAAGTAACATTTCTTTCCCTGTGGAATTAGATTTAAAAAGTGTGAAATATTGGCTTGAACCATGCCCCGAGTGGTAATGTAGACGTTCTGGCGATCCCGGTGGGCCAGGCTGCTCGGGCCGCTATTCCAGCCCGTGGATCAGTTTTGAAATCAGCAAAGAAAGTGGATCTGCAATATTCACATCTCTTATTGCCTTCCCGTACATACATTACGTACAATAAAAAAAAACAAAGCCAAATAAAACTAATTGGCAGGCCGTCTTGGTCTCATGTAATGACTGACCATGGCTTCAACCCACGTGAGCCGTGATTGGTGGTGCCCTGACGCCTGAGCAACTCTGCTGTCATTTTCAGTCAGCATAAAGTAACAAAACGGCGAAAAACGAGAATGGATTTTGCAGCTTAACTCACATCCGACAAACGCAATATTAATCGGAATGCCGCGTTAAGACTCATGGTGCATATTCTTGTCAAGAAAAGAAAAACAGCATTTGTTCCATCTGCCTTTTTAAAAGAAGGATACAATGTCTTCTCTCAGGTCATGCATACTTGCCTTGTTCAAATCAACAATAATGCTGATGTTGTAAGCACATTCAATTCTTATTTGATTTTTTTCATGCATTAAAAAAAGATTGCACATTTGTACACTTTCACGTTTTTTTTTTAATTTGTTAAAATACATGTAGAAATGTTTGAAGAGCGTGTGAACCAACTCCCTTTAAAATGTTGAATTGTGGAACGGAACTGCCGCGATCGATTTCAAATGAGTGATATCGCTGTTGATTTTGAAAGGGCGAGCATCACCAAGGACCCTTTCTACGATCTGGTCTCCCAGCGCAAGAAGAAGCTCATCAAACAGAACCAGGACCCGCAGGACTGAACTGGACTCGAGTCAATGGAACGTGCGCACTGGTGGACATTTTGGATCAAAACGCTCGAGCTTAGTCTTCGTATTTGGGCCCCGACGAAGGCTGGGACCAACTGTGTGCCAGGTGATTGTGTGTGTGTATGTGTTTATATATATGTATTTATAAATAGAAAGGTAAAGTGTTTTTTGTGACAAATGAAGGTGCATCTATAAGGGCCCTCTTTGAGGTGTTTGAACTATTCATCACTTCCTCTTCCGTGGTGCAAGCAGCTGTGGAGTTATTACTGTCCTTCTGCTTTTCTTACACACGCATTGTCTTCTTAAGAAATGCATTTGGGGGGGGGGGGTGCAAAGTATATACGGTATGTAATATACCGTATATATATATATATATATGTGCACTGTATGTAAATATAAAAAGATTGTTCTTTGGTTTTCATTCAGGTGACACTTTGACTTGTATCATATTTTCATGACCACTTCCTTTTTTCTATCCTTGTACAGCTTCAACTACTGATTACGAATGCCTGAAAATTGTTGTTAAGAATAAAACAATGTATTTTATATGTAAATATTTTTTTTTTGGGGGGGGGGGGGGGGGTATGAGTTTTTCTTGCTTT
>NW_017842060.1:797137-812839 GCF_001891065.2 Hippocampus comes
AGGTCCTGTCAGGGGAATGTAAATGTTTTAAGTGTTCTTTGCTGCCCTCAAGTGGCCAGAGTAGAAATCGTAAAATATATTTTAATGAGTAAATATTCATTGATTTAATTTGTGAAAAAATGTATTCATAATTAAATTTACTACTTATTCATTGTATTTTTTTGCTTGCGTTTCTTCCTATAAAAAAATTACCAGTATTTTTATTCAACATTTTTGAGAAAAAAATATATAAATACAAATATGTATTTTCATGCAACAGAAAAAAATAGGAAAAATATATAAGTACTTTTCACTGTGTTTTTTTTTTTCTGAAAGTAATAACAAAAGGCAAAAATACGCCAATTATTTTGCAATTCTCCAACAGCAAAATTACATTTTAATTCATTTCAATCCCGCAACATAAAAGGGACTAACGACCTTCCTGGAAATTGCACTTCATTCACCAAACATGGACAAAACACCTCCAAGATCCTCATGACGAACAAAAATGAAATCATACTGTCCAAGTTATTTTATTTTTTCTACAACAATGAAGAAGGCACTCTTGTTTTTATCGCCACTTTGATTGGTCAGCTGTTCCGCGAGCGCGCTACTTCCAGTTAGCAGCAGGATGTCCAAGACGCATGCGAACAAAAGTGAATTTAGTGCTTGTAAACCGTTTCAAATACACTTGAGGGGAGAAAAAAAACAACAATCTTCGTCCAAGACGAGAGCTCAGGACACTTTGCAGACTTGCTTAGATCGATGGTGACTCTTCATGCCTGTGTGTGTGGGGAAAAAAAAAAAATCACGACTGAAATACGGTGGCAGAATTATCGAAACATGGAATATTAAACGAGAATCCCAACATGCTGAAAGGGAGTCAGCAAACGCCTGCCACCATTTTGAGGAACCCAAATAAAGTTCAGATGTTCCAGGCTTTTCCTGACCGACCAACTGCATCCCCAACTAAGTTAATTTGTGCAGCCACATTAGCTGACTGTTTTTTTTTTTTTAACTTAGGCTCTGAAAAAGATTTCGTTTTTCCTTCTTCAATTGAGTTGTCATTCCCCAAAATGGCTGATCTTTCTCCATTTTTTGGGGGGGAAAAACATAACATAACAACAACCATTTGAACAGGCGTGTGCTCACTTTTTCGAGCAAGAGCACGACTTCCTTCCGCCATCCGACTTCACGTCACGTCGGCATCACTCACTCAAGTTGTCTTGCGTGGTGTCGACCGTCTGCACAGAGTCGGTCCTGGGCCCGAGCGTGGACGGCCTCTTGAGGAGCCTGAGCCTGCCGGGGGGCGACTTGACCTTCACCTCCAGGTGGTCCTGGCTCTCCAGGTATTCTGTGGATCCGGCGGGGGCGGGGCTGGACCTGCCGCTGTTGACGGACAGCTTGCTGGACGACAACCTCTTGGTGATCTTCTGCTTCAGCGTCAGTCTCTTCTTCTCCTGCGGGACCCCGTTGGGTTTCTTGAAGAACTCCACGGGGGCTTCCGACGGGAGCGGGCTGAGCCGGTCCAGCTTCTCGCTACTGGTGACCGGGTCCTGGGGCACGGTGAGCCGCAAGAGCTCAGACGGTTTGGTCGGCCCTTGGAGGGACCTGGCCGGATGCGGCACGTCCGGGAACAACAGGAAGTACTTGGGGTTGTAGTACTTGTGAGCGGGGACCTCGATGTTGTTGACTTTGCGGGCGTCGCCCAGGCTGACTTGGAAGCGGGATGTGGTGGCGGGAAGCGGGGGGCGCTTGGGGCCCGCCTTGGCGCGCACGGTGGCGCTGACGTTGGCCGGTGGGCTCACGTGGAACTCGCGGAAGAGGTCCAGCTTCTCCGACACGGCGTAGAGCTCACGGAAGTCCTGGTCGAAGAACTCCACCACTTGGCCCGTCATCACCGTGATGGTGTTGCGGTCCATGCGCGACGTGGACCACGAGAAGCTGCCGCGCGGGAAAGAACGGGTAAGTTTGGCGTGACCTCGTCACCACTACGGGACAAGACGATAGGGCTGAACGATTGGGAGAAATCATCGCATGAAAGAAACGCTAACTGGGTACAAACCCAGCAGGGCTCTGAGGTCTGCAGACTCGGGTCCATTCGGGAAGGGCTGACTTCAAAGCAAACAGGGTGAAGGTTAACTTTTTTGTTGCTACGTGTTTTTAAATGTTGTGAAGCACATTGAGTTAGCTTGTGTATGAAATGCGCTACATCGAGCTGCCTCGCCCTTGCAATCGTGCGATTTTATTCCGATTTAAATTGGATTACTTTTTCAAGGCCCTCTTCTCATATTTATATATTTTTCAACAAAAATAAGCAATAAATTAAGCTGCCTAACAATAAACAATATCAGATTAATTACACACACTTTAAATGCTGAGAAAAAAAAGAAAAAAATCCAGATGAATAAACTCCAATGAATAAATCAAATCCACCGCCCAGTTCAAACACAAAGCCGTAAATTTACAAGGCATGTTTTGACAGTCGCATCATTAGCGTTCCATTGAGTTGTCATTTTTCGCTGACAAAAGACATGTTAGCGGTGAAAATCTGCAAAATTGCTCCCGTGGTGAGGACTAACTCGTCGGAGCAGATCGGATTCGTGGGATCATGGCGCCGAAGCGCCACTTAATGAGCGACTTCTGCACGTGGCCTCGACTTTCTTCTTGAGCTTAATGAGTTTGGCCCAGCTGTCACTTTGGCAGCGCAGGTGGAACTGATCCCTGCTCTAATCACTCGCGTCAATCACTGGGCGCTAATGACGCTCTCAAGCGGAGCGGAGCGCGTTCAGCATTTTTAAAAAAAAAAAACAACAAAAACTGGAACATCGAGTCTTGGGGCGGGTTGCTGGGTGTGGCAGCACAGTGAAATGAAATGAAAACGACTGCTCCAATTTGACCTCTTTTATGTACTCTGGGTTGAAATCGCTTGATTGTTTATGTGAAGCTTTGCTGTTTATTGGCGGCACGATTTCAGGAATGTTTTTGTGTATTATGGCTGTGGAATTTCAAGTACGCGTGGCACTTTTTTTTTTCTTCCCTTTTTTGATCCCTAAAATCGTGTTGGCTTGAAAACAAAACAGCAGACTTGCAAGTGTATTTTTCTGGCAAGGCTTTTTTTTTCTTTTTTGGAGGGGACGAGGGGTCGTTGGCTCTTGCTAAATTTCAGATGGAGGAGTGAAAATGGCCCCAAGGGCTGAACTTCCCACCAACCACTTACATGGCAGACTTGTTGAGTATTTTCAGACATGTACTCGTCAGGCTTTTTGTGTCTCCTTCTGATAGAAGTGCCAACCAAATTTCACGTTTCTAAGTCAAATTGGCTTTTTTTCCCCCCCTAATTCAGAAGGGAACTCTCAAGTCACTTTGACTGTGTTGTGACAATTGCTGCAAATGGAGCCTTTGTTGTCGGCTTCTAAACAAAATGGCAGACTTTGTGTGGATTTTCAAGCATGATTTTTTTTTTTTGAGAATTTTTTTGTGGGTCTCATCATGACAGACAAGCGTGCCAAATTTCATATTGCTAAGCGGAAAAAAAAGGTGAGAGGGAAAACGTGCTTCTCACTTGTTGCCAGGTAGAACACATAAGTGACCCATTGGGAAATAGTTTCCAGGGGGGGGGGGGGCTTGATTTCTCTTCTCACCTGTAGGATCCAAAGACCACCTTCTCTCCATCCACCAGCATATACTTGGAGCACATGGAGCCCGGGAGTCTGCCGAAGGACAAGTTGAAGCCCACCCCCGTGAGGGTTCTGGCACGGATGTTCTGCAAATCAGATTTTGGGGATAGGAAAGAACATCGTGAAGACAACGCAGAGAAAATTGGCATGAGGGTGTTTCGAAGGACAAAGTTGCTTCCTGAAAGCGACACGTGTCACCGCCTCGTACTGTCACACGTTCAAATAGTTTCAAATGTCAGCCTGCGGTCGGCTCGGCCTCCCGCATTTCTGCGGTGAGCCAAGCCAGCGCACCTTTTGCTTTCGAGAGACCGGGAAATGAAAATAAACAAGAGCGGCAGTTCTTCGCGGTAAACAACCAACAAATATGCAAATCAATGTCCCGGTTCGGTCAAGTCAATGAGGCTTCTCGACCTTTATTGCAAATACTTTGCGGGTGGACCATTGTGGCCAGAATGTTCCGGTATGAGATTCGAAAGCCGTCGCTCAATTTTGGTGTGGGGAAATTTATCACCGCAAGGGGGAAAAGTGTCTCACCCGCAGGTGCTGGGCGCCGATGTGCAGCCGGGAGCACATGTCCAGGAAGTGCGGCACGCCGTGGTTGTCCAGCAGGATGTAGATGGGCACCGAGCGGCGCCAGGCGGCGTCCATCAGGTCCTGCAGGATCTGGAGGTCGGTGAGCAGGTCCATCACGATGGCGATCACCTATTAGGAGCACAGAAACGACACTCCGTCAACAGACGTTACAAACAAATAGTAACAACCGAAGACCCCGTGAGGTGAATTTAGTTTGTGTGTCAAGCAGGCACATGAAATATGGTCGAGGACGCGCGTTGCGGATTAGGGACGTTCAATACCAATTTTTGCCAGAGCGGTGACCGTACAAGCGACTCTGTGACACGAGTGTCCATCTGTTGCAATTGCAAGTTACGTCATCATAAGAATTGGACCCGTTTCTACCGCTATAGAATACAGTGAGGTTTAAAAAAAAAAAAAAAAAAAATCCAAGTGTTTGCTATTTGGGCTAACGTGTCTCTGTTTTGAGGACCGGCTCAAAAAGCAAAAGGGTGGCGAGCGGGACGCGCTCGCGGGCTCAGTCCACGCAACGGAGACGCTTTGGGGGAAATGAACTGCGGTTTGCTAGCCCACTCGCTCGGGAACAAACCAACAACGGGCTCGCTTCGTGTTGTTTCGCCGTGGGGGGTCCGCACTGTTTCGTGAAGAAGGGTGCAGCCGTTCACGTTAATTGGCTTGCAGATGACATCGACAGCCATTTGCGTACATTCTGTCCGTACGAGCGTATTTGAGTGACAGGTGAAGGGTGGGCGTGGCTTATTTCCGATGCATTCAGAAGACACGCCCGCAGCGGCCCAAATCTCTGCGGAGGTCTCCACTTTTCACCATTTTTTTAGCCTCGTTTTAAAAATACAGTAGTACTTGGCGACCCCCAAGTTATTTCTTGCTATGAAATAATAAACACCTTGTACAGTAGGAATATACGGGGAACAATAAATAAATAATTTTTTTTTTTTTTTAATGAAGCCAAAAGCAAACGCAACGCTGACGTGAATAAAGCCACGGCTTCGATCATCTTTTATTCGTGATGATCGACACCTTGGAAATGGAAATAAGCAGTTTGAACGAAGAAACTGAAACGAAAACGACTTCAGCTTGAATCGGAATGAGTGAGTCGTATTCAGCGGGCCTCGCAAGTTTTATGGACCAATCTGAGTGAGTCATTCCTTCCTGCGGCTGACACACTCGGCCGAGAAGTGGGTCAGCCCGCAGTCTTGTTTCGCTGCCCGGCGTTATTGCGCAACTTAATTAACGTCGGAAACTTCTTTGACTTCCCCTCACCAGGCACTCGGCTTGAATTTTAAGTGGGCAAAAAGGCGCGACCGGCTTTTATCCGCCTGTGTCCTGCCAGGTTGTTTACAGCCTCCCCCACAGAAGAGTTACGACTGCAAACGTTGCTCTTCCATTGAACTCGTTGCTGACAGCTTGTGGCTTTCCTCAGAAAAGAAGGTTCAAAACCCGCCACCGCATTCGACACGGGCCGCACAATTGGAGGAGAGAGTGAGAGAGAAAAAAAAAAGCTATTTGAAACAGCCTCCGCTGTCAGACATTTCGGAAAATGAGCCGTTTGTCAGCATTTTTAAAAAATTAATTCTGAGATTAAAAACAACAACAAATAAACTCTGACTACTCCTAATGTTTTTTTTCTCTAAATTTGAGAGAAATTGTGGCCAGCTTCCGCATTTTATGACGTCATGGACCTTTCCGCTGGATGACAAACAATCCGATACAGTAGTTGCACACACGCAATAATAAAGACGCCGTTTCCGTCTTGTCATTCAACAAAGCCGCGCTCAAATGAAACAACCGACGCGACATGTCGATCAACCAGTCGAGCAGCAAATGGACGGCGCTATCCTTGCAGATCTCCTTTTACGCGACCTCTCGCTGGCATGTTTGGGGTCTTTTTTACCAAGACGCCGAGTTGACAAGTCTGAGCCGGCGTGCGCTTCCCCAAGTTGATGCCTGCCTGCCTCGCACAAATATTTGGTCTGCGCGTCACGACACGTTTCGGGCTGCCCGCCGCACAAAAAATGAGACCATTATCGATTACACGATTCAGTGATTGAATTGGAAGACATAAGTGGGACTCGCCCGTGACGGTTACTTCTCGCGGGGGTGTTTTTTTTGTTTATTATTATTGTGGAACGGGGCAGTTCTTGCGGAAAAACTGGAGAGAGCAGCCGTTGAATTATTTCATGCAATTTCTTTCCCTTTCAAAGTTGCAATACAATACCCGATTATTTTTTTTCAAGGTCCTCGTCCAATTTATTTTTGGTTTTGAACAAACACAAGCAAAAAAATCCATTAGTATGACAGTGCGCAAATATCAGATGTCGGAAACATCAAAGCGTCTACAACGCCAACGTCACAAAATTATCCATCCGTCCATTCATTCTCTAGCGCTTATCTGGGGTCGGGTCGCGAAGGCAGTAGCTTTAGCCGGGAAGCCCAGACTTCCCTCTCCCCAGCCACTTCGACTAGCTCTTCCCAGGGATCCCGAGGCGTTCCCAGGCCAGCCGGGAGACATGGTCTCTCCGGCGTCTCCTGGGTCATCCCCGGGGACTCCTGCTGGTGGGACGTGCCCAGAACACCTCACCAGGGAGGCGTCCAAGAGACCTCCTAATCAGATGCCCAAGCCACCTCATCTGGCTCCTCCTCAACGTGGAGGAGCAGCAGCTCAACTACGAGCCCCCCGCAAAAATAAGCCAGCTTCTCACATTATCTTTGAGGGCCCGGAAACCCTGCGGAGGAAACTCATTTCGGACGCCTGTCTAAGAGGCATCCTGAACAGATGCCCGAGCCACCTCATCTGGCTCCTCTGAATATATATTGAATACATATCATATATGAAGCTTACTTTTCAAATTGAAAACTTTACAATTTGAAAATGGAGTTTGATTAATAGTTCAGCCTGATGTTTGTTGATTCACCCTTAGGGGGGAAAAAAAAACCCTAACAAAACATTGTCTCCTACCTTTGATGACAAATGAATCAAAAGGAAAACAAAAACAAGCATTCAGATGATACTTTCGATTTTGAAAGATGGGTGATTAAACAGCCGTGTCTATTTACTGTAAGCACAGCTCAGCGTTTTATCGTCTTTGTTTCAATGATTGAAGAATTATTAACTCGATGATACTCTTCCCTTTGACGCTTTTACCATCCTTGCACGTTACGGGTTAAGTGATCCAAATTGTCCTGCTTGGCGGAAATGTGATTTCACATTTCAAGTCGCTATTTGGGCCACTTTCCGAGTCAGTTGTTGAGGTACAAAGTTAGAACTTTGAAAAGGCACCACCAGGATAGCAACACTGTGACCTCATCGGTCCGATGAAGGAAATCAACGCCTTTCTCGTAAGTCATGTCGTTGGCACAAGATCAAGCCATTATGTCGCATATGTCCCAAACGAATCAGGTTTGTGCAAATAACGGGGTTTTCCCTCCAGTGTGTTGTCAGGATGAGGACTACCTCTGCCAAGGAGGCAACTGTGTTCAGAAAATAAAATCTCTCTTTTCAAACCATTTCTATAGAAAAAGCAAACGACAGTGACACCCCCCCCCCCCCTTCTGGGATTCTCATGACTGTAAAAAAGATTTTGAGCAAAATTTTGTTTCGGCCCAGCATTAAAATCAGCATCGGCCTGAAAAAAAAAAAAAAAAAAACGGTCGGGCCCTTCTTTGAATTATGTAAGCTGCAAAAAACATTTTTTTGGACTGTTTTCAAAAAACAAGATTTAAAAAAATAAGATGCGTTTATAAAAACTTCATTCACCCCCCGCCCCTGCAAAAAAAAAAAAAAAAACCCAAAACAATTCTCCCATATTTGTAATCATCCTGAGCCATTAACATTAATTAATTAAAATCAATTAGCCTTAGTAACAGGTCACAAAGACAAAATGCCTGTCACAAAACTTCCCAGGATGCACGTCCGAGTCATCGTTGAACAAGCTCTTACTTGCTCCTCCGTGACATGAGTCTGACATGTTTTATTTACCTAATACTACCCATTTGCAAAAACACCCTTTGCAAACACATTAAGCTCCTTGGCAGAGGTAAGAATGAAACTTGTCAAAAGACGTCAACGAAGGGATGCACGGCCGAAATTTCAATCGCGATAATTCAATACTTTTCAACAAACAACTGCTTTCGGTGCCAAACAAAACTTCAAAAAAAAGATTTAAATAATAAAAAGTATCCAAGCACTTCACATTTACAAAGGGCTAACCGAATAAATATGTACCGACAAATTCCTCATCTGCAATTTTTACTGTACATTCTTCTCACGGCGTGATTTTGCAGGCTGCTCTTTGCTTGTTATTTCGACAACTTAACGAAGCCTTAGCCACGCGTTCGCCCCCTAGTGGTTGACCGACGACTGGTTGCGAAAGTGCCTGATGAGATATGAAGCGGAGTCTGCATTTTCAATGTAAGTATCACCGACAATCAAGTGCCTTTAATTATGGCGGCCAATCGGAGGGCGCACATTGACAAACAAGCATTCACAATCAAAATTTGCCACAATGTGGGGCGTTTAATCAAGCTACCATGCACCTTTTTGGAATGTGGGAGGAAAACAGAGTACCCGGAGAAAAGACACGTGGGCACGGGGGGAACTCCACGCAAAAAGGCCAGGACCCGGACGTGCTAACCAGTCGACCACTGTGCTGCCTCTTAATTAAGATTCCTGAAACAAATTGGATGTAGTCTTCTTTATATGAATAGCATTGCAGGACTCTGTATCTGCGAATATTCAAAATCACATGACTTGGACTCGGATGCAAAGATAAAAACGTGATCGGGACTAACATGTACACGCATAACATTTCTACACTCATTCCTTCATTTACACCCCAGTTTAATCAAAAAACAGGACACCACACCATTCCCTTACAGTTTCAGCAGTGCGACCCCGGTTGCACACTCAGTTTATCGAATTTGAAGTATACATTGACGTACATATACTCACACTTAGCACTGACGTGACGCTGAAGGCTACAGGCAGACGCTATTATTATTATTATTATTGATAATAATAATATTATGTTATGCTCACCTTGCTGGCCCCCTGGATGAGCCTGCGCACCACCTCCTTGATATGGGGTCCGTTGTCCTTGGGCGGGTGCGTGTGGACCGCCACTCGGGTCACCCCCTTGAAGAAGCCCCAGCTGGGCCAGCCGATGTCCAGCGGCGGCACCTCGGTGTCGGACATCTGCGGCCAGTAGGTGGAGTGGACCCCCGAGTCCGAGGACGGAGACGACCCCCCGGTCGCATGTCCGTCCCCCTCCCCGGCTCCGTCGTAGTGTCTGAAGTTGTTGTTCAACATTTTCACCTCTCTGGCGGATAAAAAGTCTTTCATGTTGTCGTCCTTGAGGCGCATTTTGAAGGCACCGTCGCCGTTCTTAAGGAGCTCCTCGATGGCGGCGCGCTGCTCCTCGCTGTAGTAGAACTCCGGCCGCGTCTCCGGCACCTGGACGCCGATTCGGCCGTCCTCCATGCACACGAGCTGGGACTCGGCCATGGCTGATGTCTGCCCCGTTGGCCTAACCTGGCTGGAAGGAGAGTGGCGGCCGACACGTACGGAACTCAGAAACCCGGGACAAAGTTACCTGAAGCCGGGGAGTGGAGGAGGGGCGCGGCCGACGCTTGCTGCCTTCAAAGACAAACGGAATTCACGTATCTTCACTCGCCGCCAAGGTCATTATTTGTACACGCGAACCATTTAAAACACCCTTTAACACGTGGATATGGCTCTTCAATACTTTTATTACTGTAGAATTATTTTTTACTGGCATTTAACACATCCACTTTACTCCTTAGTCTTAAAAAACGATTTTACAGTTTTCCAAATAATACTCAAACGCACCACTTCGGATGGGGAGTTTTGTTTCTGTTGACATGCTGGACTTTTTTTTTTTACATACTGTATATTTACAGCGCGTTATTAAAACTGAGCAAAGTTCGCGTTTATATGGGAACACCCTGACAGATGTCACATGCTTTCATGGATAGGGTTGAAATGATTATAATTGATGGCTATCCATCTATCTCTCTATGTGCGACTGCGTTTGTATGAGGGTTGAAATTGTGTGTTAAGTTAGTGTCAACGAGTTAGGCTTCATTGTTCGTTGACAATTTGTGGTTTATGCTTCAGCTGATGTTGGTGTCAATTTACTTCAGGTTTGTGTCACTCGTGACGATAACTCTATTAATGCCTTAGAGCACATGGCTAGAAGTCATTTATCTTATTACGTAGTCATGCCAATATTGCCATATGGATCCCATTGTGTTTATTCAAAAGCTTTCCTTTTTTAAGCGTGTTCCAAACCTAGTCCATTTCGTCATAATATTACAGTAAAACAATATATTTATTGTCAGGCTCAAATATTTAAATGGAACATATTTAAAATGGTCAGCACGGTGACCACGTGTTTCGTATAGTTATGAATGCGAGTGTGGAAGGTTGTCAGTCTTTGGGTCATTCCAAAATTGGAGGGCATTTTCTGTAGTTAAATCTGCTAGAGTAACATTATTTATGACTATGTAAATAATCATCTCTGCCTGCACGGTGGTCATCATTTGTCACCACTTATTTCGGGTCAATTATTTTGGCTATTCGGTCTGCCTACGGACTTTAGTGGACCCAATTTATGGCATTCTCATTCGTCAACAGCACAATATAAGCTTGTTACACTTTTTTTTCTCCCCGTAGTTGTCCAAAACATACGTTTACCATCCTCCTTTCAATTTAACCTTTAAAAAAGAAAAATCTACCAGTGATGTAATTACTTCATCCGCCACAAGATAGTAGCAGAACACAAGAAAAGAGAACGTAACGCTTCAGGGGTACTCAGCGGGAAAATAACATTATTTTACAGCATATAAAAATTAAAGAATGGCTTCTTTAAACTACTAAATTTTACACGACCATAAAACAATTTAATATTTCTGAATAGGTTGTATGGCCCTGTAGCAAAGCAAACATTTTTTAAAGATGCCACTTATTAATTGCCTGCTATTTTGTCGTTCAGCGTTGCATACGCCCAACTGTAACCCGGTTCCAGCCAGACTTCGGTGAAAAGTGAACACAATCACCCAAGCAATTCATTCCTTTGTTTCATGGTTACGTGTGAACCTTAGGTTAGCTTAGCAGTTAGCATGGCTTCCCGTCTTTCCTCGTCGTCCCTTCGTGAGAACAATGCTTGTCAGAGGTGGATCTTTTTCGCCGCGATGTTGGCGATGATTCTCAACTTAGGAGCGACTCCTTAACATGTTTGGTTGCACTAATACAAAGACTGTTGCTTGCTGGCTGGTGTAGCCTAAGTGGCACTAAGCTTGTCTTGAAATTGAAACTTCCGTGAGATGACGTGAGGGCTTACCATAAAGTCCAGCCCCGCGATGCTTTTGGAGCACTCTTTGGGGTTCGGAAAAATCGGTGAGTGTCAGTTTTGTTATTCAATAGGGGTGTTCACACAGCAACTTTTACTCCGGTACCCACGTAGAGCGTCCACACATACAAAGTTATACCGGTGTAGCCCCTGAAAACAGCTTAAACCGGAGCAAACTTAACCCTGCTCAGGAGTTGGTTTAAAATTTTACTCCGGAGTAAAAGCTAGTTTGCGAGGTAGCGCCGATATAAAATGGTGCATGTGAACGCTACAGGGGGGAGACTCCCTTCGAGTTAGAGTTGATTACATACGGGTAGGATGCGCTGCTTTCGTGCTCTGTTGTACTTCCGTCATCTTTCCTTTTGGAGGAGATTGGACTGTCTCGGAGTTGTTTGTGTAGTTTGCTCCTTTGTTGTGTGTTCACCCCCACCCCCATAGAATTCCTCATAGAATTTATTTTGTGATTTCCTCTCTTGATTTTCTGGTTGGTGCATTATGTTTGCTTTTCTCAGTGTCATTGAAGTCATCTTGATTTACGTTTTCGGGCGGTCATTGAACAGCTCTTGAGCAGAAGGCAGGCACTGAGACGGAGAAGGATGTGTCCGTTGTTGCTTGAGTTCAACAAATTAACAAAGTGTATGTTTTAAAAAGAACCAACACGACAGCTCTCTTTGTTTCGGAGCTGCAACACTTTCTCTCTCTCATCCTTTTACAGTGTCTGATAGACCACAGCGTTGATTTGTCCGGAGAAGTATAAACCATGGTTCCGTATTGCACGGCCACAGAAACTGCCGTGTGAACGCAAGTGGGGATGCACCAGGGTGAACACGCTTCTCTTTAGTAAGCAGCTTTTTACGTGTGAACGCTCCACAAAATGTACACCACTGTAAGATATATCGCAACAAAATAGGTCGGTGCAGCACCGATGCAAATGTGTGCCGTGTGAACACCCCTAATGTGTTTGAACGAAGTACAAAGAGCAAATTTTCTCGCGAAACCGCTTATATTGCTATGTGCGGACCTTAAAACTGAATACAGTACTTGCATTTTTGATACGTTGTATTGATTTGTGGAGCGCTAAATAAATTGAGCGGCAAAATCTGAATCTTTGCTAAAATTCTCGCATTTGATCTCATTGTGTGGGGTACCTAATGAAGTGTCCAATGAGCGTATCTACACAAAAGTGGTTTTGTATGGTCTCGCTATGGAAAGGTGACAAGAGCAAACATTCTTTAATTGAGTGGGGGTTGGAGACGGAGAGCGGCAACAATCTCATTACGCCCTCAGACGCGTGGCCAGTATTTATTCAAGAGCGTGCCATTACCCCCACCTCGCTCGCTCGGAGCCCAAACATAACAACTGCAGCCATTATTTTAATTTGGTGGCATTGTCATCTGGTGCCAAACATCAAATTAAAAAGGGGGTCGCGTTTACTCAATTGGTAGGATGTAATTATTAGCGTCCGAGACCTAGATGAGGTTCTGGAAGCAAGCGAATGTAATTGATTTCGCCCCTTAAAGAGCACAACAACACAGGGACAAACTTCAGGCTAACTGAAGGCTTAAGTGCCTTGGACGTTTTACAAAATCTCATCATTGCAGATGAAATGGACAGCCCTTATATGCTCTTTTGTGTTTACAAAAATGTAGATTGAAGACTCGAAATTGTTCAACGTTTACAAAAACGGCTACTTTTGGTTCATTGAAGACTCAAAATTGTCAATGGTATTTTTATATGTTCGGTTTTAGTCGAAGACTCGGAATTTAACACCCCAGACTCTAGAACAGCGGTCCCCAACTTTTAATGGTTTCATGTCAGACAATATTTTCAGGGACCAGCCTTAAATGCCGCATAAACACAACAAAATAATATGATATGACCTGCATGAAAACTGTGATATTTTAGAAACATGATAATAAACACGAATCATGACACAAGGAACGTCCCATCTGGCCACAACGCTCTCAGGTCGCTATGGTAACATTTAAACGTGCCTTCTAAATAAGATGCACCATAAATAAAAAGTGCACCAAGAAGCGCCTTGACCTGCGTCAAGAGTGACATATTGTGGAGGGATGTAACAAAGAATCCGGTCAGTTTTCAAAATAAAACAGCTTTTAGATTCCGAAATGAATGACGTGGATGTAATGGGATTTATTCTTTTTGTGCGGCCTGATCCCAAATGAGCGACGGACCGGTACCAGCCCGCGGCCCGGGGGTTGGGGACCACTACTCTAGAACAGCAATCCTTTTAACCCTTAGCAACCTTTGTTTAAAATACCCTATCTCAAAACCCTACTCTGGATTGACTCCTTTACCAATACACCTCAAGTAGGGTTTTCATTTATTTCCCCCCTTGGAATTAGATCACCTTTTTCCTTTGGCTCGAGTATCCAACCTGTCGCCGTCTTCTTCCCATACAAAGCTGACATGTTTGCCTTCAGCCAACGGCGTGTTAGCTCTCTTTGGCATTCAACTGCCAGCCATCATCATTCACAGACGTGCCCCCACCCTCCTTCCCAAGCACCCGCCTGCTTGACTGAGCTCTCACTGAGCACTGCCATTAAAACAAAAGCATCACTTTTAATGTGGAAGCCGGCAATCTAAACGGAAACGAGGACTGATGTGGCCATAAAGCTCCCAGGCTTGATGAAAACAAGAAAAGGTGTGCAGCAGGTGAAAGACTGCCTTAGACAGGTGAGGAAACATCACATTTCTACTTGAAACCCTAACCCAGGCTCAAAACCCTACTTTGAAACCATCACGAAAGTTTCAACCCCTACTTTTGGTACTATAGAAAAAAAAACAAATATGTTCTATCCTAGTCATCGTTTGAAACCCAACTTGGAAAGCCTAACCCTAGTTCAAAACCCTACTTTGAAACCATCACGAAAGTTTCAACCCCTACTTTTGGTACTATAGAAAAAAAAACAAATATGTTCTATCCTAGTCATCGTTTGAAACCCAACTTGGAAAGCCTAACCCTAGTTCAAAACCCTACTTTGAAACCATCACGAAAGTTTCAACCCCTACTTTTGGTACTATAGAAAAAAAAACAAATATGTTCTATCCTAGTCATCGTTTGAAACCCAACTTGGAAAGCCTAACCCTAGTTCAAAACCCTACTTTGAAACCATCACGAAAGTTTCAACCCCTACTTTTGGTACTATAGAAAAAAAAACAAATATGTTCTATCCTAGTCATCGTTTGAAACCCAACTTGGAAAGCCTAACCCTAGTTCAAAACCCTACTTTGAAACCATCACGAAAGTTTCAACCCCTACTTTTGGTACTATAGAAAAAAAAACAAATATGTTCTATCCTAGTCATCGTTTGAAACCCAACTTGGAAAGCCTAACCCTAGTTCAAAACCCTACTTTGAAACCATCACGAAAGTTTCAACCCCTACTTTTGGTACTATAGAAAAAAAAACAAATATGTTCTATCCCATCAACGTCTTTTTGAAATGCGATTATAGGTGAATTAATTGCCATTTCTATTTCATACTCCTATTTTCACCGCCATTTTATGCGACGGATACCCGAAGCAGACAAACTTAACGAACGCAGTTATTCCACATGACGAGGCAGCATGTGTCTCAAAGTCCACACCTTTACGCTGTCACTTGCGGGAACACTACAAGTCGTTTGGGACGACGTTTTGCTTGCACCTGCGTTGGGAAAAAAAGGTGAGAGGCTTTCAAAATACCGTCTCTCTGAGTTTAGGTTGTTGCATTCCATCTTCTCGCCACCAGATGGCACTAAACTCTAAACACTAATGTTCAACAATAGACACATCTTTATAGTTAAAAATAACTGCAAAATGTGACTTCAAAACCTTATAAAAACCAAATACCGGGTGTATTTTGAGACACATGGTGTCACCATGGCGATGCGTTTCATACGTGCGACACCCCCATTAATGCAGCACAATGACCCTCATTTGAATACAAAGGCGATTCATCGTGGGTAAAGACTAGGTCAGCATGGGCCAAGGATGGCAGGATGAAGAAATGCTGGACACACACACACACACACACACACACACACACACACACACACACACACACACACACACACGCAC
>NW_017842060.1:813286-820213 GCF_001891065.2 Hippocampus comes
AAGTGTGTGTGTGTGTGTGTGTGTGCGCATGTGTGTGTGTGTGTGTGTGTGTGTGTGTGGGCGTGCACTCACGTGCGTGTACGCGCACGTGCGTGTATCGCTCATATGATGCATTAGCTCATGTGTTGATACAATTAGTTAGCTGTCATGACTAAATATAGGAATGCTTCCATATTCTGATGATTAATATAAATGGCGTGGCAAGAAAAGGGAGAAATTGCATGAAGAGGTGCACACAATGCAGTAGATTGACACAGCAGCCGCAGTCCAGTTTATACGAAATGGCGAGCCACCAAATTGGTTTCTCTGCGACTTTCACTGAGCCACATACCTCACGATCACTCGTGCTTGAGACAAGGATGCGACTGTCTCTCTGGTCGACTAATTTTGCTAAAATAAAAATAAAAACTTGTTTTCTGTTCAGCACTACTGGGCATATTTTGGGATGCGTGTGTTTGTGTTCAAAGTCATTGTTTGCCCTTTTCTGAGTTTTTCTTGAGTTGCGGTGGTGACACTTTCCGCCGGTTTGCTTCAGGTTAGGAAGTCAGATGAGGAAAAACTGATTTTGGCCCACCCACGAGAATAAAAATAAATAAATAAATAAAAAGAAGCTTTTTTTGACTGCTCATTGAACGTCATTAGAACTCAAGCATCTTGTTCATTAATGAGCTTCACTGCTGCTGCCTTGTTGCAGAGCAGGTCCAACACCGTCCGGGTCATGCGGTGGCATGTTGTTGCCAAGGAAACCAGATGGTGGGTCCGCGGGAGCCAACCCAACCACCCGTCATCCACCTCCCAACCCCCACCGCCACCAACACTCTGATGCACCAGGACCTTATTTTAACCTGAGCTATGTAATGTTAACGTTAAAAATGAATCATAACTACCAAGCTGCATACCGTATCTTTAATGCCGGGAACGCACACCAAGACACGTGAGCTGACGTCAGGCAACGGCAAAAATCTTGTCAAAATCTCAAGATTTATCCATACGTCTGCGGTTCGAGATAACGGATGGATATTTGACGTACATGACTCTTTCTTCTACCGCACCATTTTTGATCTTACACTCAAAATGTCCTGAACAAAACTTTCTTCCTCTCCCCTTTCACTCATCTGCTATATAAAAGCATTTGTAGCTGGGATCAGAACACAGCAACTTTCCCTGATAAACTCTCCCAGGAGGTGCCAGACGCCGGCGCGGCGGCAAACCTCGGTGACGCCGATCCGTCTCGTTTAGCTGTCGCGCTTAACCCCCTGTTAGACGGCCCGACCGGCGGCGGTTTCGGCAATAAATTACAGCGCGGGGCGTTAAATGTCAGCCGGGGGCGGTGATAAGAGGCGTGAGGAAAAAAACGGGGGAACGTCGGGAAGACGAAGAGGGACGTGGCACGCCGAGTAGATAAGACAAAAGGGATCCGTCGAGGAAGAGGAGGAGGAGGAGGAGCCAGCTCCAATGGCTGACATTTGGCTCGGGAAAAGACAGATGCCCGCTGATCGGCCTCCCTTCAGCAACTGGACGATGCTGAATGACAGGAACTTGGAAAAAAAAAAAAAGTTAAAAGAGAAAAAAAACCCCAGCTTTCGCCCCTTTGCCCCTCTCAAGTATTATGGACAAAAAGAGCAGAAGCGTCCGTCCTTGGTGACTGAAAGATCCATGGACTGTAGCGCCAGACAACCTTTTCCCTCCGGAGCCTCTGGATGATTAGGCAGCCCTCCTTGCTGTTTTTCGCTGCCCATTCAGCGGGCCTCGAGTTTGGGATCCCCAGACAAGGAATGAATCTCAGACCAGTTGGTAGGCAAGACACTCTCGGATGGAAGTGTAGCCTGGTAGCTAGCAAGGTCAGTCAGAATGTCGATGGTTGGAGTGAACCTGTCCTCATTGCTCCACTTCACCATGAAAACAGCAGTGCCAGGTACAGGAAAGTGGCCTAAAAAAAAAGGGCAACTTCGAAGAGACAAGACCACCCTTGGAAGGCGGGGCTTTTACGACCCAACAGAGGCGTACCTGTAACTCATGCCAGTGAACAAAACGGGCCAACCCTGACCCAACGGCTGCTTGAATCATTTATTCTTCTTTCAATGGTGGGTGAAACTGACCCATCCTCTTCGAGTCGACCCATTGCTTGACACTGCAACAGAAAAACAATCAGCCCAGGATGGTAACAAAAGAGCATTGTGACAGGAAGGAAGGAAGTGGAAAAAATGGATTGGGAGCCGAAAATTAGGTCGGCAGGTTGGTAGATATATATTATTACACACCGGGGTTGGGTCGCAGGGGCAATAGCTTTATCAGGGAAGCCCAGGCTTTCCTCTCCCCAGCCACTTCTTCCAGCTCGTTCCAGGGAATCCCAAGGCGTTCCCAGGACAGCCAGGAGACGTAGCCTCTCCGGCATGTCCTGGGTTGTCCCAGGGGCCTCCTGCCGGTGGGACATGCCCGGAACACCTCAGCCTCACCCAGGAGGCATCCAAATCTGATTCCCGAGCCACCTCATCTGGCTCCTCTCTACATGGGGGAGAAGCGGCTCAACAGACACAAAAAAATTGTGTGTTTGTGTGTGTGTGTGTGTGTGTGTGTTTGCGCCTTGCTTCCCTGGAGCTCCTTGAGGATGAGGCAACTGCCTCCGCCGCGGCTGCCCAGTTAGGGCGTCTCAAATCTGGGCTCCGCATCCAAGAAAGGAGCCGTGAAGTGAGAGCAGCTGGTCCGAGGCGGACACAGAAGACACAGAAGAGCGCGACGCGCGCCTCGCTAAAGAGCCATAACACGGCGGCGGGCCTTTTTCTTGCTGTACATGCGCAGGCATGAATAATGTATGTGAGCGCAGCCGGATAATGGCAGCGTGACAGATGTTCAGTGAAACATACAAGCCCACACGTGCACAACCACACGCCAGCGCGGAGCTGGTGGCCACGCGTCAGGGAAAGGCACAGCCCTTGGACTGAAGTCTTGGCTGCAAAGCTCCATTTAACCTTGCGCGCTCAGGCGCGTGTGCATGCGTGCGTCACGTATGCCAAGTATGAAGGGATTGATGAGCCAGCCCTCGGCAGGAATTTTATTATTTCAGAAGATATTTTTTGATTGCAGGGTGTCCGGGCTCTCCCTTAGAGATCGGGTGAGAGAAGCTCGGTCGTCCAGGAGGAGCTCAAAGTCGAGCCGCTTCTCCTCCACATCGAAAGGAGGCCAGATGAGGTGGCTCGGGCATCTGATTAGAATGTCTTCTGGTCATGTCCCACCGGCAAGAGTCTCCGTGGACGACCCAGGACACGCTGGAGAGACTATGTCACCCAGCCTTCCTGGGAACGCCTCGGCATCCCCGGGAAAGAGCTAGAAGAAGTGGCTGGGGAGAGGGAAGTCTGGGCTTCCCTGCTAAAGCTGCTACCCCGCGACCCGACCCCGGATAAGCGCTACAAGATGGACGGATGGATTCTTTTATCCTACTTAATCACACCCACTGACCTACTCTCCCTCCACATTTTCATCCTGCCTAGCTACCTACCCGTTTCCGTCTTAGCTACCTCCCTTCCCACCTGGCCACTTACTTAACATTTGACTGTATGTAGTTACCCTCCCAGTTCTCCATCACGCCTTTTCCCCAACGTCTTTCTTCACTTTTTGTGAACTATCTACCCGCCTTCCTTCTGCCCACTTTTTTAGCTCCTCTCAAACCTAGCTACCAAGCCACCTGTCTTCAGTCTCTCTCATCTACTTTCCAGTACCTACGGACACGACTTGGATCACAGCGACCGCATGCATCCGGAGTGATCCAGATCGCCAGGGCTCTCGCTCTGATTTTTCATTATCACCCCTGACAGTTCCCGTGTCAACTGGTAGAGAGCTGACAGGTAACTCTCGACCGACGTGCCGGTAAATGCTCTTTAGTATGGTGAGGTTTGCGGGGGACTGTGAATATCTTGGCTGCCACTCGGCGGGTGGCTTTTAGAAGGACGTCCAGACCAGACGGGCACGCGGCAGATGGCAAAACGGCCCACACGCTGACGAGCGGAGAGTGGCACATTTAATTAGCGTCACAACGCTAACTGTCAAGGTGTGACGCTCACAGGGCAGACCCGGACACCGGACAAGAAACGTATGAGGCGCTCGCTGATTTTCAAATGTACCGATGGCAACTGTAGCTTTGGAGTCTGAGTTCGAAGTCAAGGTTATGGTTTCAAATGAGGGTTTCAAGGCAGGATTCGAGTTTCAACCAAAATTTCAAAATTGGGGTCTGAAACCAAGGCGAAGCTTTGAAATTTTGGTTTCAAGCCCGGTTTAAGTTTTCAAACAAGGACCAGGATTTCAAGTTCGAGGTCGAAGGTAACGTTCGGGTTTCAAACAGAAGTTTCAGTTTCAGATTCGGGCTTCAAACCAACTTTTGTGTTTCAAGCCGGGGTTAGGACTTAGAAATTAGGGTTTCAAACGGAGTTGTTTTGTTTTGTTTGTACAAAAATTGGATGAATGGGAAGCAAATCAGATGATTTTGTGTGTGTGTGTGTGTGTGTGTGTGTGTGTGTGTGTGTGTTTGTGTGTGTGTGTGTGTGTGTGTGTGTGTGTGTGTGCGTGCGTGTGTGGGAGGCGGAGGAGGATGAATCCCTTTTTGCGCCTCACTTGAGGAATTCCCAGAGTTTGGAAGCGAGAAGGAGCAGGAGAAGGCGAACCGACAGTCGGACGGACGCACGAATCTGCGGCGGCGGACTCGAACCTGCGGCTCCACCGATGACGCAGCCGAGCGCACGTGGATCGCGGGGGGAGAGAGGGGGAGGAAGAGGAGGAGGAGGAGGAGGAGGAAGAGACACTCCCTGCGCCCGCTCAGGTTCTCCGCGGCCACGGTGACATCGCGTCGACTCTCCGCTTAAGAAGAACCGTGTGGCGCGGCACGGCATCCCTCCGCCAAGGCGCGCGGTGTGTGGACGCGCAACCGGACGCGCGTGTGCACGCTTCGCAAAAAGTATGTGACACGTGCAACAGGATTCCAAGCAAGCGGGAATGTTTGGACGCTCGTGCACGTGGAATACCTGACAGGAGAACCCGGTTTGGATTGCCTTCAGAATCAAGCCGGACTTCCAGAGTGGATCCGGATCTTTTTTTTTTTCCCCCATTCTGGATTACCAGGATTGATTCTGATCATTGTTTTATTTTTCGGAGCACGGCTGTGGAGGTTTCATGTCGAAGGAGAGGGTAAGTAACATATTCTATTTTTTGCATCATCAAAATTCACGTGTTCTTTTCTGGTTTTCGGTCACGTGACATGGACCAGCACCAGATTGGATGTGTGCCTTGCAAGCGCTGACTGACTTGGTTAGTACGACAGGGGGAGTGCTTTCGGATCAAGCCGCTCTGGCTCGTGGCCACTTGATTAGGAACGGCTGCAAGCGCATCCAAGATCGAAGGAAAAAAAAAATCTCAATTTGGGGTTGGGAGTGGATGTGCACAGTGCTGTTTTTATTTATTTATTTATTTATTTTTTTTTATTGGAAGCTGAATGAGATTCTAGGTCGCCAAAGTGCTTTTTTTGAGGATGGGGGTCAGAGGTCGCCACAAGACAGCACATCAAAGGCGAGTTCATAGTGCAACGTCACAACAAGATTAAACAAATGCAAAATATAAAAATGCATGATATTTTCTGCGACTGTCCAAATTTCGGTGGCTGCTTGTCAGTGTGAAGTCACTCAATCTGTTTGCATTTTTTTTTCCGGTGATTGCTTTCGATATGAATGCGATCTTCAGCCATCAAGTTTTACAGTAGTCGATTATATCATGTCACGCTTCCAATCAAAGCGACAAGCAACAGCATTCCAGATCACTCATTAGTTTGCTAAGACGATGATGTCATCATGATTTCCCATTTTGGCACGGAAATGAGAATTTATATTCCCTCAAGGTCAAATGGTCAGACCCCATCTGGCCATGAGCCAAGTGGTGGTCTCGAGAGGTTGAATGCCGTGTGTGGTGTGTGTGGTGTGTGTGTTCCAGGGTCAATCATCGGAAAACTGAATTCCAATTTTTTGTGTCCAAAAAATACAATTGCAACTGTTTTTCCCCCATTTGGCTGTTTTGTCAAATATGGCTTAATTTTGAAAAATCGGAATGTATTCTTGTTAGACTGAATTTTTTGACATTTATTTCCATAACCCCGCAACCCCAAAATTATGATTTTCTCTTTTTCCCAAACTCGAAACAATATGAATTATCGCAGATATTGTTTTTTTCCACCAAAGCCCGACAAGTGTGAAAGTCATGCTTGAAGCTGCCAACAGGTGGCGCCAAATCCAACATGTTCCATTGATCGTCCATAACAAGTGCCCACTTTCGCGTCGCTGCTCACGTGGAGCAAGTCAATACATTTTGAACATCCGTCAGAGACTAAAAGGCCAAGTTGAGAGATGCCGTTCGGCGGCAGCAGTGCTCAACAGCGACACGCTACGCTCGACACGCTACACGCTTCGCGGACCTTCAGCGACGACGATTCCATATCGCGGCGAGAGCGCGAGATTGATTTTCGGAGGGGAGAGGTCACAGGGCGCAGCGGACAATGTTTTGATTCACTCTGCATGGAAAGATTTCACGAGTGAGCTTGGATGCATCAAATTGATAAATGCAAATGAAGTCACGCATACCAGATGAAGCCCAAACCCAAGATGCAAGTGCAAGGGTGGGGGGTTTTGTTATATATATATATATATATATATATCATCAACTGCCAACCTGCTGTACTGCCCCTCCTCACCCTTCGTCCTGATGTTATTTCCTGCTGCGACCAATCGAGTGACCCATCGTTCTCCTGCTGCCTCCTGCCCCCAAGCAACCCTCAATCACTGCACACCTCGCCTCGATCGATACGACCCCATAACTCGAGGCGTCCCCTTCTGACACACACACACACACACACACACACACACACACACACACACACACACACACACACACACA
>NW_017842060.1:820320-824201 GCF_001891065.2 Hippocampus comes
GGGGTGTGGGCGTCGACTCCAGGGAGCGACGGCGGATGGTGCGTTGTGGAGGGGCAGACGTTTATTTGTTCAGTTGCAGATTGGGCCGTTGATGTGCTTTGTTAGGTGCTGCTGCTTTGGTTAGCGACGGCTCTCAGCTGTCGATGCCCTGAATGGTCTTTTATGAGAGACGCACACCAGATATAAAATCGGTTTTGTTGTGGTCGTTTTTTCTTTGAATTGAATGAACTTGCATACTTTGGACTTTGGAAGGCTTTTACATGTTGTTGCCTATTAAGAAACATGGCAAACGCGACATCAGTTCTCGATGGAATTCAATCATAATTCCATTGAATCGAAAATGAGCCACTGAAGGGATGCCAGAGTAGGAGTGATGTGCTCCGTCTTACGAGCACCAGTCACGAGGCGAGCAGCGGCATTCTGTAGCAACTGGAGACGTTTGATGGAGGATTGGCTGACTCCTCAGTAAAGTGCATGCGGCCGAGATCAAACTGTTACATTTTAAAATCATGACATCGACCCCCTCTATGCATTTATAATGGCGCTCAAGTGCATAATTTTGCTATTTTGCAGGCCGGGCCAGTCCTTGTATTGCCTGCAAATAGGGGCGGTCTGCTCAATTTGTTGTTTTTTTTTTTTTTTCTTTTTTCAAAGCCACTTTGAACACCCGCGATTCAGTGCGTCTGAGAAGCGAGCGAAACTTCTCGTAGTTGTTGACACGTGTGGCGTCACCTCGCCACGTCTTAGCGCGCGGCTCCAGCAAACAGCCAAATGAGAATCTGTGCTGATAGATGGCGGCAAAGGCGGCGAGCAGATGGAAGCTGAGGCGACAACCCGCTTGCTGGCAAACACACGACGCCATCGCCTCGCAGACGGATTGCTCGCGCATTCATTCATCCCGTTTCCGTGAAGGACAACTTCAGTTCAGTCGGCCTCAAAGCACGAGCTCTGCCTTTTTGGTTTGGGTTTTTTTTTTTCTCAATGCAGCTTTTTGGGATTTTGAAAAGTGTGGAAAAAGATGCGACGGCACCGCAGAATGTCACTGGAAAAAGGATGTTATGAATCAGAGAATCATGAATATGTGACACGAAATAGTTTTGTTAGGCATCAAGCACAGCGTCAATGACTGTTTTTGAATTGCGATGCCGAGACCTCGTGAAAAAGTCGGCATGCAAAACACACCTGCTCCCTTCATTCCACTTTCCTTCCAATTTGCCGTCCGATTGGTTCCTGCTGACCTCCGCCGCTCTGTCGTAATTGCTCCACACTTTTATTTTCTCCCCTAAATGCTTCACTTTATCTCGTCTGTTCTAAATGACCAAATTGAATTGAGGCCGTCTTAACGTGAGGACTGCTAATACATCTTGCACCGCCTCATTCTTCTTAAAGAATCAATAAAAATTGGTTTTATTCCCTCTCTTCTCGTTGGGGCTTCCCCAGGAGGGGCAACGCGGAATTTAAATTGTAAAATAAGCAAAAATGGATTCTTCTAATCTTTTTTTCCACAAGCACCACGTGCCGCTCTGAACAATAGCGTTAGCGCCGATGCTAACAACAAAAGAAGCACCAACGTTTGAGATCTCTTAAGTGGCAAGCGCCAAATCCTTGATGGGTCCCATCAAGAATGAGGGGAAATTGTACAGAACGGTCCAGTAGACGTCTTTGAACCGGGAGGCTGCTCAAGCCACTTCGTAATGACAAAGAAACAATTGTTTTCCTTTAACCGTTTTGTGATGAGAGACACTTTTTAGCAGTTACCGAGCCACTACATCATAACAGACATACATTAGTTTACAGCTATCGAGCCGATTCATCAGGACGGACATACAATTGTTTTGAGTTCCCAAGCCACTTCAGGATAAGAAGCACAGGTTTATTTTCGGTCTGCCTAGTGATGACAAACATGCCCGTGTGTTGCAATCACGCCGCTTCATGATGACACGCAATCGTATTCTGTTACCGAGCCACTTCCCGAGGAGAAACGTACAATTTTTAGCATTTGCCGAGCCACTTAGCGAGTAACTTTGGGCAACGAGCCACATGCTGCTTCACCGAGCAGGTAGCCTGCTGTGCCAGCTCCAGCTTGCCACGTCGTCCGAGACCTCGCTCGTTTGCTTCGCCTCATTTCCATCTCGAGCGCATCTTGATGGACTCCAAGACGAATGTCTCCAATATCCGCCGCTCTCAATTCGGCGCTTTACTTGCCGGTAGACATTTTCCGGCAGTGCGTTTTAAGGCCATACGACCATTCAATCGTGATCGCTCAATCGCCATTCTGAGAATCAGATGAGTCGGGCGCCGTTGGTGGAAATAAAATGAAGGCAAACCTTTGATGAATTGCTCCCGAGCGCAATAAGGAGTGCGAGTTCATTGTGCTCACAGGATTTCTCTGAAGCTCAAGTACATTTGCCACAGCACAGACGCCCAAAGTGGGCTGCGCGCAAAAAATGATCTAGCTGTCTACGGCTGGATTATGCTCATAATTTTGCTTTATTTGGACTTTTTAAATGAGTGTGTGTATGGGGGCGGGGGGGCATCGTGTGAGCCCTGCGTTGGGCCAAAGTATCAATTGAAAACCCCCAAAAAGCAGGGAGGCAGGAGAAGCAGAGTGTACTGACCAAAATATATGAATGAAAGCGCTGCGAAGGGCTCAGTGGAAAAAAAAAACAACAACCCTAAATCCAAAACACAACTAATGTCCTGAAAACCCCAATGAAGCAAAACAGAAATCCATCACAGTAAAACAATCCGACAGAATGGAATACAACCATGACAGGAAATTGAAACAAAGCCAAGTCCAATCGAAACAAAAGCAGAATCATGAGAAAATTGGGTTGTATTATACAAAAAAAAAAAAAAAGATTGGGTTCTTTTGTGTGGTATTCATTTGACCCATAAAAGTTTTATTGAACCCAAAAGGTTTGCTCAAACACTTAGTCACCCTATCGGGTCTATTTTGATTTTAGCGTGAATCATCGGATAAACACATTCTGAAAGCAGTTGCCCCCCCCCCCCGCAAAAAAAATGACAATTTGAACAATTTGGGTCAAAAATGGACTACCCTGTACTTTGACACAACTTTCTGAGTTCTTTTTCACAAACCAATCGTTTTTGTCCTTTCCTTTTTTTTGTACAAAACCAGCTCCGCCCCCCCCCCCCAAAATTTGGGGGGGGGGGGGGGAAATTGGGTCACTTTCATCCAACGAGTGGGGCGGTCCCAATTTGGGTTATTTATGCCGAAACAGTTCTTCGAGCGGACCGAAATTCTCCTTTTTTGGTGCCTTGTGGAGCAGAATTTGTTCATGAATGTTTTGGTCGTCTCCCAACTTTCATGGCTTCACATCACAATGCCTCGGATTGATTTTGAATTCCGCGTACTGGAGGTGGGTGGCCAAGATTGGCGCGTCAGGTCCAAAGTACCACCCAGCCTTCTCCGAGCGTTCCCGAAATTACTGTCAGAACAAGAACCCGATTGATTTGGAACATTAGCGCGGCCGAGCACGTCGAGTTGTTGAAGTAACGACGCAAACGCGAGGCAGAAAATAGCATCCCCGATTTTCTTCCAGCGGAAGTGGGCGGGATTCGCTTTTGGCCATGCTGGCGGGAAGACTTTGCACCACAATGGAAGGAAGATGGGGGAAAAAAAAAAAGAAAAAAGATGCAGGAGGATAAACGTTATTTGGAGACAGGAATTGACACGTGACGCTCAACTTCACGGCTCCTCGCTTCCGCTGCCGTCCGTTTTTCTCTTTTTTTTTTTTTACACGCTCTTCAGCTTTAATTATCAGCTGGCGGCCACCGGCACTCCGTAAGCGCTTCTGACAGCCAGGTGCGTGCGTGCGCTCGCACGGACACGTTGCTAAACTAACACACACACACAC
>NW_017842060.1:825475-826583 GCF_001891065.2 Hippocampus comes
TTCACAACGCGAGGTGCGTGCGTGCGCGCGCACGGACACGCGTCTAAACTAACACACACACACACACACACACACACACACACACACACACACACACACACACCGACTGGATCACGCATTCATATTTAAGCAATGCCCAATCACACGCCTCCACAAACACAAACAATGGGAAACAGCAGCCGATATGGACAATAGGACTCGTATAGCAAAAATAAGCACACGCGCGCATGTACGCGCGCACAAGTGGGACCACAAACAATGACGGCGGAATTGCCAGGCGGGTTGGAAATGAGAAGCGGGCGACCCAGGATTAATGAGGTAAGAAATGGAAGGAGAGTGACGGGGAAGTGTGCCAGTGTAGTGGGAAATAAAGATGCAGACAAACGACAACAATTGTTTCAAAGACGAGGACTTGGATGGACTGGCGCCACATGACTCGATGAAATTAAAAAAAAAAGGAGTGTAATCAGAATGTAGGGAAGCATGTAGCTGCCAATATGGAAGAGAAATGGTTTGACTGGCAAATAGTTGTTAAATACGTTCAAACGTACTCGTGAGTACGTTTGAAAGTACTCGCAAATGTGTTAGAGCGAACTTGTGGGCTAAATGCTACAAACTTAGCATATTCCCATAATACTTGAGCTGGCATTATGGCGGGGAAAAACCCGAATGGACATCGTGCACTGCAGCCACAATGAAGCCATACAATGAAGAATCAACACTGTTTACTGACTTAATTTTTGAAAGTAATTTTGTAATTAAAAAAGCCTTGAGTTTGTTTTTTTCCTCGAATGCCACAGGATAAGGGCAAGCGGAGGTCAATAGTTCGTGGCGTGATGGAAAAAAATGCCAAATGGAAATCATGCACGGCAGATGTCATAAAACTGTAAATTATGAGTCAACAATGTTTGCTTATTTGATTCTTGAACACACTGGTATAATATCGGCAAAATGCAAAAAAAAAAAAAAACCCCAAAACTATTTTGTTTTCTCTTGTTTTTGTCTTTTTTTTACTTGCGCATGCGCAAGTCAATACCCCGTGTGTGTGTGTGTGTGTGTGTGTGTGTGTGTGTGTGTGTGTGTGTGTGTGTGTGTGTGGGTGTGTGTG
>NW_017842060.1:827272-886776 GCF_001891065.2 Hippocampus comes
GACACCGTGCACTGCAGCCACAATGAAGCCATACAATGAAGAATCAACACTGTTTACTGACTTAATTTTTGAAAGTAATTTTGTAATTAAAAAAGCCTTGAGTTTGTTTTTTTCCTCGAATGCCACAGGATAAGGGCAAGCGGAGGTCAATAGTTCGTGGCGTGATGGAAAAAAATGCCAAATGGAAATCATGCACGGCAGATGTCATAAAACTGTAAATTATGAGTCAACAATGTTTGCTTATTTGATTCTTGAACACACTGGTATAATATCGGCAAAATGCAAAAAAAAAAAAAAACCCCAAAACTATTTTGTTTTCTCTTGTTTTTGTCTTTTTTTTACTTGCGCATGCGCAAGTCAATACCCCGTGTGTGTGTGTGTGTGTGTGTGTGTGTGTGTGTGTGTGTGTGTGTGTGTGTGTGTGTGTGTGTGTGTGTGTGCATGATGACATCACTCAAAACACTGACGTGGAGGCGTACTTTCATTCCCACTCGGCTCCAATGCCTTGTTACATTGTCTTGTCGTGGCGTTGCATCAGAAGGTAAACGTCAAAGATCATTTTGGCTGAAGATGACGGGGCGCCACGAACGAGTGCTCCATTGTTCGGCTTGGGCAGGAAGTCGTCAAAGCTGCGCCGTTTGGTGACTGGCTGTGAAAAAAATCAAAACACCTGCAATCCGCTACCAAGTCGCGGCGTGTCTAACGGGCCAAAGTCATCAAAGCAGCAATTAGTTGGCATTTCGGAAGCACGAAGCAACAAAACACATTTCGTGACAATGGCAGATGGTGAATTGTGCGAGGGTGTGACAATGTACGTTTACGTAGACTGTAGATTTATGTGTGTATGTGTGTGTGTGTGTGTGTGTGTGTGTGTGTGTGTGTGTGTGTGTGTGTGCCACAGGTACATGTGGAGGCCCCAGTCGATCCTGTTGATTAAGGGTGCGATCGGGTGCAACTTGTGAATTCTGTTTGTGCCCGTGCATACTTATTACATGTCTGCAATCTCCAGAAAATGGATGCAAGTCAAGGACACGCCCTCTGGAATGACTGACGTGTCCTCTAATTCCTTTGGCAAAATGAACACTAAACACTTGCGCGCACACGCATGCGCACTGTATTGACTATGCACGCGTGTGCTCATTTGGTTTATGGACACCCATAAAGCAGTTAATAGCGGGTCGCATGCACGTCGCTGGATGAAGAACGAAAATAACAATTTCCCTTTGACTTTGTAGGGGGTTGGGCTATGAAAATTCAGTCAGGAGCTGGCTCAATTTAGGTTTGCCAACTGACGAATTTGTGAACTCTCGGTGGACACTGGAACGAAATGGGCGGGGGGTGGGACAAAATATTTTCATAGGGCCCCCAAATGAGCTGGAGGTTCGTCAATGTGGCACACGGTTGTTATCGGACAGCAATGACAGCACTGTTTAGGTGAAGGGTTAGCATTAGCATTTGGGGGTCGGTGCGCTAGTGTTCATTTCTGTATTTTGCAAATTCGCATTTGAGTGGGGTTGAATTTAGAGGAAAGGGTTCCGTTTTGGAGCAGTGATTTGTGGAGTCCTTACATTCTGAAAATCAAACCTGCAACCGCAACTCTATGGTCAATATAGTCATGAAAGCACTGCACACTGTTTGCAAACATCTGAAGCACGAAAAAAATCAAGCGCAGTATATTTATTGTATTGATTTCCCAGATGAGGGTCCGAGAGTTTTGCTCAAAACAGAAAAAGTATAGAAAAAAAAAATCAGCTGGTGTACGGTCAGCGGAACGTATTTCGCGATGGCCGACTCTCCTAAAGCTTAATGGGACGGAACCCTAATTAAGAGGTTTTTTTATGTTCCTTGCGAGTTACCATCTTACAGTGCCAAAATAACTGCCAGGAGGGAAAAAAAAGGTTTTGGAACAACAATGCTAACGTGTTCTAATAATTGTATTCGAGATGTTCCCGAGTAGCACGTGACCGCAAGCACTGGAAGGGTCGATTGGGCTTGAACCACCATCGAGGGGTTTAAATTTAGACACGTCGATGGAGCGAGGCCAACAATACGATGCGGAAATAGAATTTGACTCGCATCCTCCGCAACAACACACACACGCACGCACGCACGCACATTAGCATGACTGCAAATAGTCCCTCTCGTTGCGTGAAATGAAATAAGGCCTCCAGCAAATAGCTGCACTCTCCGTTTATGTCTCCGGGAGCTCCACAAGTGATTCACCTTCAATTTCAGTTGACAAGAATTGTAATAATATGACTAATAGTGTTCCAAAAATCGATAGTATCGAAGTCAATGCCTCCCTCAAATCGACACCTTGCCCGATGACCTTCGAGGGAGCAACATGGCTCTCGAGTCTCCAATTTCACTTGACATCAAACATCGACACACTGGCATCAATATTGGTTAAAAAAATAAAGTCCTCCCTCCAAGATTCACTTCCCTCAAATAATTGTAATCCCCGTTGAGGTTTGTCCCGTGTGCCGTCACCGATCACGTCACGTGGAGGCCACAACATAAACGTGCCCGACACAAACATCCTGCCAACTCGCACAAGCATTTGAAATTATTTGACGCTGTGAAGCTGGTGAGAATCTGGAGCAAGTTATCCATTAGCGGTCCGCACATTTTTTTATTCTAACGAGCTGCCTGACATAATTGGATCCTATGGAACAAGATGTATCAGCATATTTGTCAAATTATTACTATTCCACCAGAATCAGGCCGTTCGCGTGTGTTCTGCTTTCCTTTTATGCGTGCACGGCATCCAACTGATAACAAGCGCTTGTTACTCATCAGAAAATGGCTGAACAGTGGGTGGCAGTGAGTGGAATGACATACTAGCCTCCACGGTAGTGACTGATCTCGAATAAATTTGTCATCTCATAAAAAGACATCAATTGTCAAGGCCAAAAATGTACAATAGAACATGAACCTCGCGCCGGCGCTCTCTGTAGGCATAAAAAGCAGGATCGAAGAGCACTGACATTCAATAATCTTCAGCGAAAACTAGAATGAGCCGAAATACTGTTGTTACTTTTCGGCTTGGTGTCATATAAAATCGCGTGCGCCATCTAGTGGTTGCCAGTGAAATTACACTCATCACGGTGCTATTATAACGTGTGGGCGTAAAATATAATGGCATCAAACGGTCCATTGCAACGAAGGTTTCTTTTACACCGAGTTTAAGAGTTAGTTCAAGTTCCAGAGTTTGCCGTTCTCGTGATTCATTTTCACTCACGAAGCAGTTTGGTGTCATGCCGTATTTTCGTGAACATTTTGCCCTTGCGTGTTTTCTTGGGAGTTGTCTGGTGCAATGAAATGATATCAGAGACCTCCTTTGAAAGACCATTCCAAGAACATTTGATTTGCTCTCAAAGTCGTTTTGTATTTGCTCAATGCAAATCTACTTAGAAGACATGAAACAACATTCTTCAGTTTAATCTGGAACCGGAAAAAAAACAAACAAAACAAAACTCAGTTTTCATCAAGTCCCCCCCAAATCTTGGTCTCATTTGAACTCGATTGAATTCGCTGCGCACTGTTGCATGATTGATCGTGATGATGAGGAGGAGGAGGAAGAGGGAGGTGCACGTTGAAGAAGAAGAAGAGCACTGATTGGATTTGATCTCCACCGGGCCGCCACATCCTCGGTGCTCTTTCGCAATCACAGCCGGGCCGCGCTTACTGTCCACTCACAACCACGGGCAACTTCCTCTCCGCCCCCAACGTCAGCCTTTCACTTTGGAACGAATACAACAACAGTTCCAGGCTTCATTGCAGGAGTTTTTAATCAGATAAAGTCACCTCAAAAGGCGGCGCGGTCCCCGTATACAGATTCCGCCGTTAATCCGGCAGGCCTTCCAAGTTGCGGCGAGCTCTATTTTTAATCCGAGCTGCCACGTCCACCCACGGCTGCCGTCCACCGCGGCCAAGAACTACTTCTGCTTCCGAGACCTTTTCTTGCGCTAAATGTCACCCTGCTAACTTCTGCGACAAGAAACATTTTGTCACACACGAAAAAGTAAAAACACATCCCCACAAAATAAAAGCAAAGAACAAGACACGATTTACACGATGTGACGGGGCTCTACTTTTGTGAGCGCCACGAGTACAGCGCGACACGCCGTCTAAAGCCGCATTGAGGCGGGTGAGACCGAATGTTGGAAAATTACAAATGATGGTTTGCGCAGTTGTGGGCGTGAACATGATGTGACAGCCTTTCTTCTCATCACTGACAATCGCTGATTGTCGCGGCGCTTGGCCCATGTGGCGACTTTTTAAAAAGCTGTCCGCTGTGGTGGCCCAATCATGATTTTGATACGAACAAACAGTAATGTTGCCTACAGCGTGCTAACGTGTTAGCTCATGTTAGCACATTAGCTGAGAGACATCATATCGTTAGCGTGCCTCTCAGCATGGCAGTAGCAGAGCGGGAGGATGGATGGCTGGTAAAAATAGACGCACGGAGCGGCCGCAGCACGCGCCGTGTGCGGCATTAGCATTAGCGCCATTTGTCTAGGTTGCCTCGCTCCGGCTGTGTGTGGCAACAAATCACCTCGTTGACTCCCCGGCTTGAAACTTCCACAGGCAGAGTAGAAATATACGCAACCTAGATAAGACAAGCGTATACACGATGTGTCTTTGTCATACGCCTGCGAAAGTGTGCTGCGGGCTTTTTTTTTTTTTTTTTTTTTTCATGGCGGCCATTTGAGGACAATCAAGTCCCACATGAATTAAATCATGTAGAGTTAGTGGAACTCTGCGGCGGCCAATAGGTAGCGCCGAAGAGTTGCCTTAGTCAAGCTCAGTCCTTGATTTTTTGGGGAGTTCGGGTTTTGTGCAAGTTTTCAAATTGCATATTTGCTCATAATCAGACAAAATCTCTCAAATGCGGCTGGGAAATTTCAATCACAATGACATACTTATTTTCCAGTTTCGAGTAAAGCTTTTGAGTTTATTTTTGTGAGTCTGCTCCTGCGAGAGGTGTCCACCAAATCTTCAGCTGCTAAGCGAAACTGACTTCAGTGGTTGAATTAAAAATGTGAAATTAAAATTCAAACCAAAGCTAAAATTTCATAGCATGCTTAGGGTTTCAAGCACAAGTTATTTGGCTTCGGTCTTCAGGATAGATTTCAAATTGGGGTTTCAAATTGTTGTTGTTGTTTTTATCTAGCGTTTATTTTTAAATTTGTATTTAATTTTTGAAATTATTTTTATCATTGAAACTGTTCAATGACTTTTTTTTCATACATAAGTCTTCAGGATTTAAAGATTAGTTTTTTTTCACTTCAGCTTCAGCATTTTATTTCAAGTTGTTGTCATTTTATTGTCAGTTTTTTTTTGCGATATCTTTTTTTTCCATTTCGTTTCATTTTTACTGTTTACATGTTTTTAAAATGTATGTATTTATTTATTTTTACATGGACCTCCTGCATATTGTTGAGTGTGACATAGAGTAAATGCATTTGTAAGGGACCCTAAAAGGCACAACGTGAATTTGCTTGCAGGCTAAAACATGCAAACGTGTGCGCCTTCTTTGCCTCGGCTTCAATTCATCACGAGAGCACGAAGGCAAATCCAATACGTGCACATTTCCGGCAATGACGCGAGCGAGCGCGCGTGCGTTGCCCAGCCAAGTGATCTACACGCTCCACGCACACTCGTAATCAGTCAAGGTCAAAGTTCAGCCGACGTGTCGTCGGTTGCGCTTTCTTGAAGGTTTTATGGCCTGCGGTGGCCCTGAAAAGGACGCACGCCCGCACCGAGCAGCAGAAAAGGACGTCACGTCGCGCCTATAAAAGAGAATCAAATCAATTCATTTGGAATGGACGCGTTATTTATTATGACTTTTATATCATTTCTCGAATGAATCGACACATCATCGTGTGTGGTGTTGAGCTCCTCAGCAAAAGGAAATGCCAGTAAAAAAAATGGAGCATTGAATGAAAATAGAAATCTACTCGTTCCCCCCCCAACGCCTTTTTAATGCTGTCATTTATAAAGTCGATTTTTACTTTAGTTTACATTTTGAAACTATATTTTATTTATAATTGATTGTGTTTTTATAAGATAAGATAAGATATCCTTTATTTGTCCCACACTTATGTTGACTTTAATCATTTTTTTTTGTTTGTTTGTTGTTAATTTAGATTTTTTGGGGATCTTTATTTTTAATTTTAATCACACTGAGTTTGATTATTCATGAATTTCATTAAACGTTTTTGAATTTTTAATTTGTATATTTGTAGGCTGTTTTTTCCCCCATTTTTCCCTCAATTTTTTCAGTTATTCATGTTGACTTTCTATTCACTGAACGGATTTTCATTTAGTTTACATTTGTGAAATTTTTCCGTGATTGCACTTTTCCTCTGCTTGCTATATTACTTTGTGTATTTTAACTTCGTGTTTTATGCGTAACAGATTTATTTGTACTTATAGTCACATTTTCATGTTGACTTTTTGACTTGTGGACTCCTGTAGTTTAAAAAAAAAGGAGAAAACTAACTAAAATGTGATTTTATTTTTATTGCATTTTTGTCATCTTTTCAAATAAGCCGCTTTCCATAAACAAGTGTGTCCATTTTTCAATAAAAAGGTCACATTTGGCATTCTCCCACAAAATGTCATGACATTTGCAAAGTCGTTAGCAGTGCAACTCTGCCGCCTAACAAAGCGAACGACATTGTGTAGCCGCCCTGATGATTGCGTCGAGTGCAGCGAGTAATCTGCACCAAAACAAGTGACAGAGCGGTGATGCGAATGAGGGGGAAAAAACCCCAAACAAAAAAAGTCCAGACCAAATGTTGTCTGGTGCAACAAAGACATAAAAGTGAACCACTTCTAAGGAAGAAAGCAAGTGTGCTCGCGTCCGCAGGTCGCCGCGTCATATTCCGACACACCGTCGGACCGCCAGCGAGCAGCAAGACTGCAGTGTAAAAAAAACAAAAAAAAAACAACTTTTTTCTGTGCGTCCTTTTGCTCTCCACGTGATGCATAATTCAAAGGCGGCCGCATTGCTTCTGCCCATTTCGCACTGCGGTCCCGCTGAAAACACGACGGCCCTATTAAATCGGTGCCAAAGTCCACCCCCCCACCCCGCCACAAAAACAAAAAAAAAGTGGAAAGAAGAGGAAGCCGGGGTGCGTCGTGTCGCAAGGCCGCAATAAGGCAACTAACGATGACGAGCAGAGACTCGAATGGCCGACTTGCATTCAAAGCTGGCTTTGAGTTTTGGAGCGGAAACTTGGGAGGATTTCGGTGGCTGCTGAAGTTGAGGCCATCACGGAAGATGTACGTTGCCACATTAGCATTGGCGAGCACGAGCTACTCGCTATATACTCATTTTCACAATGCCAAATTGAGATTGAATTTGCCGACGCACTCCCAAGTCATTCCCATTCGGGCTTCAACCATCGTTTTACGTGCCTGCCTTGACACGAAAATTGTTATAAAACATGTCATGAAACGCCTTGGTTAAATGTGCAATTTACTTTTATCATTCACATATATGCATTGCAACTGATCCCACTGATTGTACAAAGGCACAAAACTTAAACAAGTAATTGCTATTGAAAAATAGAGGAATGCATTTTTAAGATTAAACGAGATTGATAAAGAAAGGAATTTTTAAACCATTTACACATGTGCATATAAAATCGAAATGTAATCCCTGTCACCACTTTACAAACTAAAGAGAAAACAGTGTGCCCCCTAGCGGATAATCCATGAATTTCATCTTATTAAAAATATTAATTCTGTGTATTTTATGCATTTTTTTTCATGTTTAAATTATCCTGCGGGCCTGATCGAACCCCGTCAGGGTCGGTTCCGTCCCGCGGGCCGTATGTTTGACACCACACCTGCCTTAAAGTGTAATGGGAGCTCGCTGTGTGTGGGTTCTGTCACCAAAAAAAAAAAAAAAAAAAAGAAATCTTCCCAGAACTTTCAAATCCTCTCGCTCTCGGTCTTGACACTCAATCGTGACACAATTTAGTCATCTCATCCATTGGTCATCTCGAAAGTCGGTCGTCTGAGTCATCTTCGTCGATGAGTCACCTCACGCTCGAGTCATTTCTCCTTCACTCGTCTCGCCACTCAATCGTGCTCTCATTCGGCCGGTGACTCGGTGATCCCGCCAACCAATAATTATCCGTCATCTCTCCAACCGATCACCTTAGTCCTCGATCATTGAGTGATTTTGCAGCCCTCCCCCGCCTCCCACACTCTGTCGTCTCGCCACTTGGTCATCTCACAGTCTGCTAAGTCATCACTCAGTCATCTCGACGCTTAAGTCGTCTCGGCATTGAGCCGTTGACTAAGTTGTCTCGCCATCGGGCCTCTTGGGATGAAGCGTTGCCGGGAACCATCCGGCTCCGCTTCCACCTTTCCTTCACTCATCCTCTCATTCATTTCATGTCACTCAGAGCACCCAAAAGCACTCGAAAAAGCTCACGCACGCAAGTATTTTTAGCCCTTTGCCATTTTCGGCCCATAATGGCGCACGACCGACCCCGCCGCTCGCAGCATTGATTTCTGCACCGAGGTCAATAGTAGTACAATTTTGAAAGAAAAAAAAAAAATCTCGCTTCTTTTCTTTCTTTTTCGAGCAGACCTTGGCGTTGCCATGACGAGCGAGGTGGAGGAGGAGGAGGGCCCCTCGACGGGGGCGACCATCACCCGGGTGACCAGGGGTGATGAGGTCATTGACCCCTCCTCCCCACACCCGTACCACCTGGATGAGGAAGAGGAGGAAGAAGAAGAGGAGGAGGAGGAGGACAAGGAAGCTATCGAGGAAGAGGAAGTGGAGCGCGATGATGACGATGACGATGCTAGCAGTTCCACAAGCGTACTGGTGGTCCCGTATCCCGAAATGGTCCCGGTGGTCTTCTTCTGCCTCAAGCAAACCACCTGCCCTCGCAGCTGGTGTATCCGCATGGTCTCCAGTCCATATCCTTGAAATTTTTTTTTTAGCCGACCCGAAGCCGCTGCGACGGGATTTGAGGTACACACACTGATGGGCAAGGGTCCAATTTCATCTTTGCTGTCGGTATTTTCGTCCGTGCATTATTTGAGGAAATACAACACGGTCATGTCATCGCATCAGATCGGCTGATTTGCTCATACAGGACATGGACCGAAGCACCGGGCCAGAACTTTCTCACTTTGGCTCGGTTGCGTGGGCTCACTGAGTCACTCGATTGTCACCATCACATTCATATCGCAGCAGAAGTCTTCCCTCAATGTGTGAACGCATTTCCATTGTTTTCACACATTTCCCGGAGCTTTTTTTGCAACCATTAAATTCGCCTTCTCCACTGATTTAGCACAGCTCTCATTTAGCTTTCGACCACTTTCTCGTCATCAAGCCTTCTCACATGAAATGGCAAATCCTGCTCACATGAGAGGTCAAATGTCTTTCCAAACGTCCAGAACTGCGCGGATGTGATGGACTCAATACGCCGGCATCGAATTTCAGTGACAAAAGAACTCAGTCGAACCGCGCCGCAACGTGCCTCCAGGGGCGTCACAAATCTGTTCGTTATAACGGTACTTCGTCGACACAATTTCCAAGAAAATGGCCGCCAACCACGATGTACAGAATACAGTGCGAGCATTTCGTACGACTGGGTGTCAGTGGTGTTGCTAAGCAACAAAGTGGAATCCCGCCCCGTACATTTTGTTCGTAAGCACGGTCGTGGTGGCAGTTCGCTTCCGCGCTTTGTCGTCCCGAAGGCCTTTTCACTATTTTGTGGGGAAAATTTGGTCGTTCTATCGAAATGGAAAACAATGGTGTGAAATCGCGAACAGGAAATGGGAACGTTATCGGGGTGAAAACGTTGTAAATGGGCTATGTTGAAACAAGGTTGGACTGTCTACCTTGATGAACAAGGGTGAGGAGAAAGAGGGCGGAGCATGATCTGGCCAGCCCCACATTTGTCTTTCTTTTCCTTTTGAGTCGCCCTAAAGTGTATCCGGCCTCGACTGGCTATTGAAAATTGACAGAGTAGGCGAAAGACCGAATCAAATCTGTTTGCAAGGAAGAAAAAGAGATGACGCAGCCGTTTTCACGCCAGCATGAGTGCGCCGTTGTCAGTGTTTGTCCACAGATGACGGCGAGGCTTCGGATTGGCAGCCAGGGACAAAAAATCAAAACAAAACAGAAAGGCGACAAATGTACTTTGCGTGCGTCTTTACGCCTTCCGTCACTCTTCCCGTCGTCTGTGCCGGACTGGAAATGAAACGAACGTCGACCCGACGGAGCGAGTGAAGACAACACTTGCTCCATAATCTTATCGAAGGAAAGCCAGCTAAATCCTCTCATCTTTCATCTGTTTTTTTTGTGTGTGTGCAAAAAGAGATTTCCGATCCACTGACTCAACGTATCTTTTGAGTCTTGTTCATCAAAACGCATGAAATCAAAGCATGTGCGAGGTCAATTGTTGTGCTTTTCATCTTAATAATTCAGCACGACCACTTCATTCATAGCTTTCCGGACCCACCAAAACACACGCGCGTTACATTTTCAACCAATAGGTGGATGGGAATCTTCTGCAACTACTCCAGAAGTGTGTTAAATGGAACGATTTCCACTCAATCAATCATCCAAGTCTTTTTATTGGTGAGTGAAAGCTAAAGCTGCACTCGGGGTGTTTTCATATCGGCTGGCAGTCTGTCAAATATAAATCACGTTGACATTTGCAAAGCTCACACTGCCCCCACTCTGGTCGTTCGTAAATGGCCCGTTCCGTTTTCATGCTGTCCCTGAACTGGGATCCCCCCCAAAAAATCAATTTCATCCCGGGCGAGGTGATGACAGCTCGCACCGCAAGCCTCCTCCGCCGCAAGCTCGTCAAAAAAAAAGTCAACTTCTCGATGGGCTCTCGGTGACTTTTGATTTGGTTTGAGCCTTGCGCAACCACATCGTGCTGCAGTTAGCAACATGAGCTCACAGCAAAGTGGGGGCAAACAAAGTTGACCAAACAAGCAAACGAGACCAAATAATGAGAGTAGACAACAAACCAAACAAGGCTAACTCACGGAACAAACATACGGACAACGCTAATGAAGTAAATCACAAAGAACCCCCCCCAAAAAAAAAAGACTCGCCAACGGAACGAACGACAGACTACCTATGAAACAAAAGGAAAAGCCATTTGCAATGGAATTGGATGAGCTAGCTAAAAAACAAAAGTAACTCACAAATGATACCAATGAAAAAGAATGACCAAGAGCAAATAATGAGAAAAATGACATATGAAGCAAAGCTAACTACAAAACCAACATTGACTTACTCAGAAACAAAAAAAAAATGCAGCTGACAAATCTTAGGAGTCAAACTAACAAGCAAGGCTAATTAATGAGATTTAAAAAAAAAGACTCAAAAAGCAATTTTTTTCCAACCCTAATTTGGCTAATCCATGAGGTGGTTGGAGTCTGGCATCAAAGTTTGCTAATCATATCGAGCAAGTCAACTCAGTCCATGTTTTTGTCCTAAAGTCTTTTTTTTTTTTTTTTTTTTTTTTAAACCTTTGCAGAACTTTTGACTCCTGTCTGAGCTCCTCCAGCTATATGCTAATGCTGCTATCAGTCCCTATGCTAATGCCGCGATTAATCACCAGGCCCTTGTCAGGGTGCACGCCCGTTAGATGCGCTTTAAAAGGCTATCTTTAGCAAAATCCACCCTGTCCGCTTCGCTTTTCAAGTCGCTAACGAGATGACAGAGGATTCTTGGCTTCGTGTCAACTTTGTGATCTAAAGAAACTTAATTCGCGGTCAAATAATGCGTCAAAATTTGAGATGGAATCTGGTCGCAAGACCGCTGATCTCACTTTGATGAGACTTTAATATGAAATTTCTTTAATGAGGCGTTTCGGGAGCGGTGGGGGTCTTTGTTGTGGTGGAGAATCATGCAACAGGCTGAAATATCATCACGCTGCTTTAATTGCTGATTTCCTGTCATGAGCTTTTAATTTTTATAATTATTTATTTATTTATTTTTTTTACGGTGTGGAAAGCACTCATTTGTTCTCCCGTATTTGGCGCTTCGGGCCTCACCCTCAATAAAAGCAGCAGGCTGTCTCCCGCATCAATTATTCAGTGGAACGATGAGCGGCTCTTATTTGGAGAGCTGATGTTGCCGCAGCAGTTGACTGCCATGTAAACACAGCATTTTATATATATATATATATATATATCCATTTTTTTAAAATTATTTTATATTTCTAATTAGTGTATTTCATTTTATTTATTTATATATATATGTGTCCGTAATCCCTTGCCAATTTGCGCTTCACGTTTTGCGGCTTCAGCAGTTGACCGTATCAATAATGAATAAAAATGAGGAGAAAAAAAATACAGCCATATCTGCAGCCATATTGCAGAAAGACACGTTTCAAGGTGATGAGTATTTTTGTGGCGAGCTCCGCACCTCTCGTATACGCACACGTGTACAGTTTGCGAGTGACGAGCGAGTCATTAGCGTACCATTAAGGCGCCTGGTGTGCGGCTGTTTGTCACCTTCACACACACACTAAATTAGCGTCCCCTTTTAGGCGGCCCCTTGTTAGCAAGAAGAATATTCATGCGTCACCTCTGGGACATAACTGAGAAGACACTTTGCGACCTGCACAGTTCTGGTAAAATGCCATTATTTCCCCCTATGAAAGATAAATTGAATCATGATGATGAAATAACATTATTGTAACGTGTAAAACGCAATTGAAAAACTCATGCATCTGTTGGAAGTGAAATTTGAAAGCTGCTTAAGCAAATAAATTTTTTTTGTGCCTTCCACTAATGCCAACTCGTTCAAATTGATACTGTGTGAGTCACACTCATGCATGCGTGTGGGCGGGAGTGCGGGCCAAACAATCCGTGGACTGATTCAGACGTGCTCCACAGCAGAAAAAGGTCAGCGAGAGGCAGCAGGAAAATGATTCTCCATTTCAGTTGACTCTCATTCCGTATTTTATTTACTGGTATTTATTTTTTTGGTTCTTTTGGTATTTATTTTTTTGGTTGTTTTGCGAACGACCAACTCAGAATTCGGCTTCAAGTTTGAACTCGTTTGTTTAATTCGTTTTCTGACAACCGTAGAAAACGAATTAAACAAATTAAAAAACTGGCCAGCAACTTGGATCAACAACATTGCCACACGCGCACCCTCTTGTTGCTAGGCAGAATTCATAGATAACAGTCAGTCATCCAAAGCCCAAGAAATCAAAAAGGAATCAAACTCATTTTGCCAGCGCAACAAAACGAAGGATTCTACTCAAAATCTGGACAGACAAACAACACGTTTTGCTGGGCAGAATTTGTAGGGTCACTTTTAGTTGATCCCCCTAAAAATCGCAAACTCAGGCAGAGATTTATGGCGACCCACAAAGAAGAAAAAAAGGTCAGGGAGAGCGACACGAAAATGATGCACATTATGGCAGATTTTCAGAAGTCACTTTTTTTCCCTAGATGGACAACTTCGGATTTGTCATAGAATTTCATGGTCTAAAAAAAAAAAAAAATCACTTTTTTTCCCCCAGATAGACAACTTCGGATTTGTCATAGAATTTCATGGACTAAAAAAAAAAAAAAAAAAAAAAAAAAGAAAAAAAATCTCATTTCAGCTAGCAGATATGGCAATTGTGGTGTGACACAGGTGCCAGTCATTCTCTAAACGAGCAAGAGCACCTCTTCTTGAATTTCAAACAAATCAAATAAACAAAAAGTGAGACCTCAGGGAACTGTAACCAACGCCCAACTCATGATCTGGGCTCTCATTTTGAGTACTTTTAAAAACCAACGCAGAAGAGACATTCTTGCTAACTAGCAGACACAGATGGCGCTTCTCATTATCGAGAACGCAGGACGACGGACAGTCTCATGAACTTGGTGAGTACGGTCTTGATAAGACCGGTCCCAAAGAACGGACCTCCTTCAGAACGCTGATGTCGTTGTCATTGGAACGTCTGTGTACTTCGACTCACAAATGTGAGTCTTCTCCTCCACTGTTGGATGAGCCATTTTGATAGCATCGCAAAATGCGTCATGTGATATTTTTCCCGGCAAAGTCTTCACCATTCACCAACTGGTGAGTCTTTGGTTCAAGGTAGCAGACGACAACAACATTCGGGTTTTCCACGCGTTCTTGCTTTGTGCGAACTTTTGGATTTTGTTTGAGAAATTTCGCACTGTTTGTCAACCAACCTCGTTGTGTTGTTGGACTCTTTCAATTTCTGATTTGTTAGCTATTCATCTCGAACGAGGGCAGCAAGCGTCCTTGATCGTTCCAAACTGGTATTTACTTGCGACTGACTGGAATTTTCTGGTATAAAAAAAAAAAAAAAATCCCATCTCTGACCTCGAGGCCTTCCGGGGATGTAAAAAAAATCATTTCTGACGATGACAAACAGGCCATTTTATGGTACATGTGCAAGCTATTAAAATGTCTGCTCTACGGCCTCATGGCCTATTTGTCATTTTTAATGTTTTTCTTAAAACACTTGTGCCGAGGAGATAATTGCCTCCCTGCCACGTCTGTGGAAGTGGATGGCTAACGTGGAGTGATTTCGCAGCTAGATTATCAGCAGAACTACTCTTAGCTGGCCAACAGATTTTCATGATCCCCCCTTTGAACGCCATTTTTTTGCTGGTTGAAAAAGTGGCAGAAAATGCACGAAAGGTCGAAATAAATCAGGTCTAAATTTTGGTGAAATGAACTCTATGTTTGTGACTCTGTAAAATAAAGTGTGAGATAACTGGTGGATCTTGAAAGTTCAACCACCACACACTCCAAAACACAGAAATCGAGCGAGCCTTTTGGTCTTGGTGACTTCCCAAACACAAATTGTGCAGTACAGCACACCGCCATCAAAACCTCATCCCATCTGTAAATTATGGTGAGTGGCGGAGGTATCGTGCTTTGAGGTCACTTTGCTACCTCAGGGCTTGGATACATGGCGATCACCGACGCAAAATTACTTCCCAAATTTATCTCAACAAATATTGTCCTGTACAGCCCACTGCCATTAAAACTTCTTCCCATCTGTCACATGTGGGGAAGGGCGCATTATGGTTTGAGAACGCTTTGCTAACACAGGGCCTGGACGCAAGAAAAAAATTGATTCCTGAATTCGTAAACATTTTTTAAGAGAACTGTGCAGCATAACAGAAGCAGTCCATAGCTCCTGATTATTTGTGTGCAACAAGGGAAGGGTTAGGATTCTTCAATACCATGACACTGTACAATTCCAAAAGTTGTTGCCCAATAGGCTGAAAAAGTGTCGTCAAAAGTCCTTCAAGTTTGCCTTTCAAATCTGAGTTGGAGTTACAAATCTGGCTTTCAATCTACGGTTAGGCTGTCAAATTTGGTTTTTGAACGTGAATTAGGCTTTCAAACTAGCGGTTTAAATTATGGATTTAATCCTTGCGTCAAGTTTCAAGCAAGTGTCAGAGTTTAAAATAATGATTTGCAGCCAAGGGTAGGTTTTCAAGTTTTGGTTCCCAACTTTGCAACCTTGGTTAAGGTATCAACAATTGTTTGGGATTCAGATTGCGTGCAAGAGTGTGTGTGTGTGTGTGTGTGTGTGTGTGTGTGTGTGTGTGTGTGTGTGTGTGTGTGTGTGTGTCCATGTTTCTGCTGCTGGTGGGCACAACAAGTAAACCTACACACTCAAAGTTGGCATGGTGCTGCATCACGCACACGAAAGGGAAAAGAGCCCAGCAGATGGTCCAATCAGAATTGGATGGTGTGTGTTTGTGCGCGCGTGCGCGCACGCGCGGGTGTGTGTGTGTGTGTGTGTGTGTGTGTGTGTGTGTTTAATTTTAATATTCGTACCAGTACTGATTATAATCGAAGTTTGTGCAACTTTTATTTTTTTCTTTTTGTGGTTCAGCACTTAGTGGGATCAGAAATATGGGGCAAAGGAGGGGCAGAGCTTTCAAATAGGTGAAATATTGTCATTATTGGAAAAAAAAAATCGTCTTTTTTTTCTGCAGACTGCTAAAAAAAAAATCTGTTCAGAGCAGTTGTTTCATGATGAAAAAAAAAAAAGACGCTTGTTAAGATTGTGTTTTTTTTTTTTTTTTCCCACGAAAATACTGCCTGGAAAATACCACCGTTTCAAAAGTCAAACTTTGTTTCCTATTGTCCAAAAAATAACAATGAAGTGAGTATTTTTGTTTCAAAACTATTTTATTCTTTGGCTTTGAAAAATCAAGCCCTCCAAAATACGACCCTGTTGATGGAAAATTCACAATTTCTCAAAATGTTCAACATTTTTCAGAAATCACAAGTATATTCTTGGGATTGCAACCCCCCATCCAAGACAAACAAACGAAGCAACTATCAGTCAGATTGTAGTTAGTTGCGTCGCCGTTCCCCGCAGTGGCCCCGGCGTGCGGCGCACAAGGCTTGGCACTTTGTCAGCTTGCTGAGCTTTGACGTCTCCTCCCTCAGGCAAGCTGAGGAGGTGATGGACTGCTAAATGAGCTCATTCGGCGCCCATAATCTCACCCAAACCAACCGCCGTGCCCCGCCAAGTGTGTGCATGTGTGTGCGCGTGTGCAAGCAGAAAGTCATCAAATGTTCAGCCTGTGCTTTCATAGATTTGGAAATGATAAAGCGCCGATTTCATCGGCCAACTGGTGACTTATTAAAACTCACTCACACACACTCACTCACACACACACACACACACGCGCGCGCGCGCTCGCGCGCACCTCAGAGCGGCTTTTTATATAGAATATTTAGGGAGGGTTTTTTTGTGTGCTGGTTGCCGTGGGAACACGTGTCTGAAGGAATCCCGTGGCAGCTGAGTGGGAGACGCACGGTAAAGTCGGATGGAACGCGGAAAATTGAAGTTGTACTGTGTTGGGTCACAACAAGCGGCGGCGGAAAAGGCGCCTTTGAGACGGGCTTCAAATGTACAGTATGTCTATGAAATGTTTTTTCTCAGGCAGCTTTTCAAAGTCGTTGGGAGGCAAAGAAGGGCAGGTGAAGTGGGGGTCATTTCTTTTTTTTTCTTATATGTTCCAGGTGCCACCACCAATCCAAACATGCTATTTTGATTAATACAACATCCATCCAACCATTTTCTGATCCGCTTAATCCTCACAAGGATCCTATCCCAGCCATCTTCGGCCAGAAGGCGGCTGGGATAGGATTTTATACAATACATGGTGGAATTCCATTTCCCTCACAAACGAACACATTAGAAATATTTTGTCTTGATCATGCGCCGCAAGCGCAGTGAATGCAAAATTCCCAGAATGCAGCGCACCGATGACATCACGCTGACAATCAGTGAGTGAGCGGCTCCTCCATCCGAGTGTGAAGAGCTGACATGAAGCGTCGCTGTGTGATGTCCCGTGACATTTAGAGATGTCGCACGCGTGCGCACACGCCTCCCCGGATGCCGCCATCTCACATTGGATCCAAGACATTCCAGGAAAGACAAGCCTGGGAACGTTCAGAATCTGAGATAAAAGAGAAAAATCTCCAAAGTTTTGCAAAAAAAAAAAAAAAAAACGAGTAATAATAAGTAAATACAAAATTTATCTCACAAGAAAATGAATTAAGAGAGTAGGAAAGTCACTTTCTTCGTTCTCGTTCTTACGAAATAGGATGGCAATAAATTGCAACTTCGTACAGTAACACGAACTGCCTGTTGCGGAGAGGAAGCTTGTTCCTGAATAGCTTCTTTGCTTGGAATCTTAAAAAAAAAAAAAAAAAAGACTGGTGTTTCTTTCTCTGGGACGTTGGCTGTGTGCGTGCGTGTTGAAATCCGCTGGGCTTCGGAGATCTCCGGCATCCTTTCACCGTAAAAGCCTGAGGGACGAGTCGGACCTCCTCCCCAAAAAGTGTCGAGTTAGCCAAGCGTTGCACAAAAGCCATTCAGAGCCACACAGACACACACACACACACACACGCGCGCGCGCGCTCGCGCGCACCTCAGAGCGGCTTTTTATATAGAATATTTAGGGAGGGTTTTTTTGTGTGCTGGTTGCCGTGGGAACACGTGTCTGAAGGAATCCCGTGGCAGCTGAGTGGGAGACGCACGGTAAAGTCGGATGGAACGCGGAAAATTGAAGTTGTACTGTGTTGGGTCACAACAAGCGGCGGCGGAAAAGGCGCCTTTGAGACGGGCTTCAAATGTACAGTATGTCTATGAAATGTTTTTTCTCAGGCAGCTTTTCAAAGTCGTTGGGAGGCAAAGAAGGGCAGGTGAAGTGGGGGTCATTTCTTTTTTTTTCTTATATGTTCCAGGTGCCACCACCAATCCAAACATGCTATTTTGATTAATACAACATCCATCCAACCATTTTCTGATCCGCTTAATCCTCACAAGGATCCTATCCCAGCCATCTTCGGCCAGAAGGCGGCTGGGATAGGATTTTATACAATACATGGTGGAATTCCATTTCCCTCACAAACGAACACATTAGAAATATTTTGTCTTGATCATGCGCCGCAAGCGCAGTGAATGCAAAATTCCCAGAATGCAGCGCACCGATGACATCACGCTGACAATCAGTGAGTGAGCGGCTCCTCCATCCGAGTGTGAAGAGCTGACATGAAGCGTCGCTGTGTGATGTCCCGTGACATTTAGAGATGTCTCACGCGTGCGCACACGCCTCCCCGGATGCCGCCATCTCACATTGGATCCAAGACATTCCAGGAAAGACAAGCCTGGGAACGTTCAGAATCTGAGATAAAAGAGAAAAATCTCCAAAGTTTTGCAAAAAAAAAAAAAAAAAACGAGTAATAATAAGTAAATACAAAATTTATCTCACAAGAAAATGAATTAAGAGAGTAGGAAAGTCACTTTCTTCGTTCTCGTTCTTACGAAATAGGATGGCAATAAATTGCAACTTCGTACAGTAACACGAACTGCCTGTTGCGGAGAGGAAGCTTGTTCCTGAATAGCTTCTTTGCTTGGAATCTTAAAAAAAAAAAAAAAAAAAGACTGGTGTTTCTTTCTGGGACGTTGGCTGTGTGCGTGCGTGTTGAAATCCGCTGGGCTTCGGAGATCTCCGGCATCCTTTCACCGTAAAAGCCTGAGGGACGAGTCGGACCTCCTCCCCAAAAAGTGTCGAGTTAGCCAAGCGTTGCGCCGGCTCCCCGTTGGCGAACATACACAATGCTGCGGTCGCAGTCGGCTGGCCGCCTTCTTCTTCTTCTTTTTATGGCTCTCTCCTGCAAACCCCATCGTGTTAAGCAATGTTTCCCCCCATCGCATGTGAATTTTCAGTTTTGGAGAAAAAAAACAATGGGATTGACCTGCTTTCATGTCATTGACACCCTTTCTGGCATGCATCCTGTCAAAAGACGATAGGAGTCCCGGTGCAGAGCCCTGGGGAACTCCACTTGTGTTTGTTGTCATGCTCGCATCGGTGCCTGAGAGTAATATGTGGTTGCCCTTAACCAGCTGTTTGATTTCACGTGGTTTGAGCGAGTGAGCATGATGGTCATCCTGTTGAACTGCGTCACGCTGGGAATGTACCAACCCTGCCAGAACATCGACTGCTCCTCCGAACGATGCCAGATCTTGTCGGTAAGATTCTCCTTTTACTTCCATTTCACTCACCTTGAAACCTTGTCTCAAAGATCGGGCACATTATTGGTTGACTGTGCAAAACTTTTTTTTGGTGGGGGTGGGGGAGGGGCATCTTTTGAAGACGAAACTGTCTTTGATGTTGACTGAAAATGTTTGGAATACTCGAACGTGTTTTTGATATTCATCGACATCTTTTTTATCATTCTCCAAATTATCTTTGTTTCTAAAAAATATACTATAAAGTCTTCCGTGATGTCTTACAAAAAAGTTCTGCTAAATCTACATTTCCTTTGATGTTATGGTAAGACAAAATTACCTCAGAAGTTTTCTGTTTGTTGAGGACTATAATTTGCCCCGCCCCCCAAAAAACTTTTGTGCAATCCAAAGTGTCTTTGATGTTTCCAAAAACATGCATTTCAAACTTTCTTCTTTTTGATATTTCGATTTTGAAAACCAAATTGTCTGGCATTGTAACAAGAATCTGTTTTACTGAAATGTTTAATCCCTTTTTTTTTTTCAACTACAAATTGCCTTTTTTTTTGAAAGAAACAAACTTGTCTTGGATGTTTCTGGAAACATATTTTTGAACTCCAAATTTGCTTGATGTTTACATCTTTCTGAAAGATAAATTGACAGTTTTTACCAAATCAACTGTTGAAAGACTCTCGGTTGACTTGTTTTAATGGAAATGTTTTGATGACTCTAAATGCAAGTCCTGACTGATTGGTCGGATTTTGTTGACCAATATTAGTGCATGGTTGGCTGATTTGTGTGCCTTTTTTTTTTTTCATACACGTGGTCCTATTACAACATAAGACAAATCGAATGACATTCAAACACCCACCCCCCCCCAAACCCCAAAATAAAAGCCCTGCCAAATATCGGCCTAGAAACACACACACAATTCACATACTATGTATGTATGTCGAGCCCTACAGCAAATTGACGTTAATATTTATGCAAACACGTCTTTTTTCAAGACCGTCTTTGGATTCGGATGAAAACAAATGTCACTGTCAACACTAAACTTGCCTTTTTGATGTTTTTGAAAACACACACGGTGTGCCACACACCGTGTGACCACCACAAATCGAGAGGGGGCTTCTTTTTAAGCCCCAAAATTCCAGAGGGCCCTGATGAGTGAGTTTCCAGGTAAACAAAAAGGGGGTCCGAAAGCCGATCGAGGGTCCATTAGGCGCCAACAAGCAGCCTTGGCTTCGTTTGCCTTGTTCTCAGCGCAGCTCTGGCTGGGATCGACGCCCACGAGAAGCTCCCGGCTGTGACTCATCAGCTTAGCATGTGGGCTTCATGCTGTTGTGAGCATCTCGCTTGGCAGAGCCCCCCCACGCCCCCCTCGCACCCGTGTCAAAGGTGGCCGAGTGTGTGTTGCGTGCAGGCATACGTATCAAGCCGGTTGGCGCGAGCACACACACTTGCACAGCACACACATGCAAGCAATTGATTGGTCTCTCTATGGGAGGGTGGTTGTGCAGTGGGAGCTAATAGAGTTCATCCTGCAAGAATCGCTAGCGTTGAGCGCCCCCCCCACACACACACACACACACACACACCACGTTCGATATCCGCGTGGCTTTAGTGGGCAGCGGCGAACGAGATCGATGGACTCCTCTTGGAAAAAGTCCACGATGAATAGTGTCGGCTCGATTGCCGATGCCGCCACGTGCGTAAAAGCTCACAAAAGTGGCAATGTTTTTTTTTTTGGGGTGGGGGGGATTTATGTCTTTGGTGTTTCTGAAAATCAACCCCAGGTTCATTCCAAATATTTATGAAAGGATGCCGAAATTCTCTTTGTGCTGCTGACGTTGGCAGAACGTGAACGTGAAGTTTTTCGCTCACTCGAAATTGCCTTTGATGTTGCTGAAAACACTTGTTAGGTTCGAGACTAGAAATTGTCTTTGAGCTTCACCGTTTCTATGAAGAGTATAACATTGAAATTTTGGTTTTTGGGAAAGCGAGTCCAATTTAGTTGGTTCAAGACAACAACAGGGTGTCTTTGATGTTCCTGAACACCCACGACCGCTAATTGCCTTTGATGTTTACCCACATGAAAATTGTTCATCTCTGACAGTTACAAAACCGGCAATCGAAACTGTCTTTGTAGTTCTTTGCTGACTTTTAAATTGCCCTTGATGTACACGAAACTCAGCTCACGCAAATGGCCAAAAAAGAAAAAAGAAAAAGACAGCAGCGGCAGGAACAGAAAGTCAAACTGAAAAAAAAAATGCCTCCACACATGGTCCCGTAGATTCCTCGACAACAGTTGACGCGCGCGCGAACTCCTGACATGCAAAGTGTAGTTAAAAAAAAGGTCAAATTTGCGCACATTAGCATTAGCAACGAGCGCCTGACATCTCCAGAAGGCAAACGCCGACTCTGACCTTTTTGCCTTTTCCCTCCGCCACGCGAGCGGTAGCGCAAAACAAACGCGAGTTGCGAGAATCCGAAAGCCGTGGCGAGGCCGTCATCCAACAACGACAGCGACAGCTCATCTTCGGTTTTGTGCTGTCAGCAGCCACAACACGCATGAGCCCGAGTTTGTGTTTGATTTGCTTTGGATTTGTTCTGCTTTTAATGAGATGCTTGATTGAAGCCGAGACTGGAGGGAGTGCGGCCGGGGTCCAGGCGGGGGAGCTTATCTGATTAGCACGCTAGCAAATGATTTTCTGCTCCATTTAGAGTTGGAGTGGGGGGGGGGGGGCTGATTTGATTGACACGAGGCAAAGTAAAAAATAACAAGGAACCAACTTGACTTGATATCCATTAGCGTCGCATGCTACCAGGGTTTTCCATTTTGAATGTTTTTTTTTTTGTTGTGTTTTTTTTGTTTTCATGAAGTTGGTTTGAATGAATTTCGTTAGTTCTGGTTGTGATGATGAGCGCAAGATGTTTTGTTTTTGTGACCCGGGCAGGCTTTTGACGCCTTCATCTACATTTTCTTCGCCTTGGAGATGGTGATCAAGATGGTGGCGCTGGGAATCTTCGGCCGGCGTTGTTACCTCGGCGACACGTGGAACCGCCTGGACTTCTTCATTGTCATGGCAGGGTAAGGAAGGCCGAAATATTAAGAGCCGACATGATTTTGCCTCCAATTCTAGAGTCTGTTCGCAATGTGGACAACTAGACGATGCTAAATTGCCAAACGTTTGAATTTGCATCATTTGAGCCGAGGCGAAGCAGCGTATTGACGATCTGCGAAAAAAAGGAAACGAATAAGAGGCTTCGGTTGTCAAAAATGAGCCCCGGTGGCCAGTTTCACTTGGCAGCATGAAATTTGGGAGGTATATCCCCCATGAGTAGACCCACAAAAAAAAAAGACACCGCAAATCTGCCATGTTGCTTTGAATGAACCATTGATGGCTCATTTTGATGATTACTCCTGATTTTTTTTTTTTTTGTCTTTGATAAAATTGCCCGAGAGAATCTGTCCTCTTAATACCAATTTTTGAACGGCATCTGCGAGGCAGACGGGGGGACTCTTCATTGCTAACTGTTGTGAGTTTTCAATCGTTGCGTGTGTGTGTGTAGAGCACGCCGGTTCAATTTGATGATTCATCCGTTTAATTGAATTTGTGCTTTCACTTAACTAGATATTCAATATTAGCGCCATATTACCGCGATCGGCTTGACACTTGCTGCTTGGCCGACAATGACGGCCTAACGGTAGCGTTGGTCGGCGTTGATTACCCAGCATGCTTTGTGCCGCCGACTTAATGAATCTCGCGCCAGGTGCGGCGGAACAGCTTGAGCCGACCGCTCCGTGACAACCGGGCGTAACAATGAAACGTGCGCGTCGCTGCCTTTTAAACGAATTCAAAAGTTCATGTTTAATTCAACGGCGTCATAAAATGCAAAGTTGAAGAAATGTCACCATGGTTTTATGAGCCTTTAAATTCAGGCTTGTTTTATGGCAAAGCACCTTGATAAAGTAGATTAGCGCGTGAGCATCATTTCTCTTTGGACGCTGACCTTTAGGACGCGGCGGCAATTCAGCGACATCAGCGTCGAAAGCACCGCGACATCCACGTCGACAGCCGCTCACCCGCCACTTCATTAGCCACGCAATCACATGAGATCCACCGCAAGACGAACGTGACCCGCTGAATCGTTGGAAATCCAGGCTCCAAAAGTTAGCTTAGCATGAAATGTGGTAGGCACACTGTATTTAGCACGAGTCGCCCCGCCAAAGAAAGTCTCAAGAAGCCATGTCTTCAAAATCAGATTAAGCAGAACATTTTGGCTCAAAGTGACCACACATCATTGGCTGATTTTAGCCCTTTCCTCGCATCCATTCAGGAGGAATAATCTATTCATCCATTTTCTAATCTGCTTTATCCTCACACCGCGGGACAATTTAGAGTTTTCAATCAGCCTGCCGTGCATGTTTTTGGAATGTGGGAGGAAACTGGAGTACCCAGAGAAAACCCACGCAGGCACGGGGAGAACATGCAAACGGCACACAGGAATCGAACCCGGTACCGCAGCACTGTGAGGTCGACGCGCTAACCACTGTAGCACAGGGCTGCCTCCCAAGGAAGTTCTGTCTGATTTTGACCATTTTGACAGAGCACGCAGATGTGTGATGCTAAATCGTGAAAATGTTCATTTTCATTGTCGCGCGAGTCAAGCGTGGAAGTGAGTTTCGATTATTCATCACTGAAAAAAACTGAAACAGAAACGTTTTGATCATGTATGAAAAGAGCCAGGAAGTCCGCCATTTTGGCTCAAAACAGCTATTTGCAGGTGTCTTCTAAAAAAGTAGGGTTTTTTTCTGGCGGTCACCAAATGTGAGCCTCGCCAACTTCACTGACGGACGAGTCTTGGTGAGTGTGTGTGTGACGTTCGATCCTTGTCGTTCGCGCCATGTTCCGGTCCCCAGTCCGAAGAATGTCCTCTGACGAACATCTTCCTTCCATCTTGCTTCTTCCAACCCTGTTCCCCGAGTTTGGCCGCATCTTCCCCCCTCCGATCGCGCGCGGCAGAGGTGTTGGCGCCAATTACACCCGAGTCGGCCGCATGCGACCGGCGTAGCGGCACGGCGAGGACGGCTGCGGCGCGATAAAAAGCCCCCCGGGAACTTGGCGAGCTGCGGGAAACGGATTAGCGAAAGCGGCAAGTGTGCGCACGTGCAACTCGGTGTGTTGAGTGCGTGAGAACGCGCGTGCCGCCGTGAAACGGCTTTTCCCTGGAAAAGGCACGACGGCATCTTGAATGCCGCCAAGCGTGACTCCCCGGCCAAGTAGCATCGTCTTCCGTGGACGTGTGTTTAATTGCGGTGTGTGTCTGCAGTTTTTCTCAAGTTATGGACACAAAATAACTAATTGCAATATATTCTCATGTTTTAAGTGTTTGCTTCGTGGTTAAAAGGGAGCTGAGTTTTTGAAAAAAAATCCTTTTTCGCAAGAATGCATTGCGTGTGGCCCGATTAGGCTCAACACAGGACAGGGGTACCTCTAATTCCGAAATTAATACGTTTAATACAAAAGTAGAGTAAGTCGAGACGCGTTTTCCATGTAAATGCCCTAATCCGTTCCAAGCCCCCCCAATATTCAGACCTAAATGTTTTATGAAGCATAAAAATGCATCAAAATATGTAACAACTACATGTTTAAATTCGATTATTGCACAATAAATGAGAATTGTGCATCATGTAAAAAACAGAATCGTGTCACTGCATCGTTATTGTTTTTTGCCCTCTTTTTCTCTCTCTGAAGTGGTTTTTGCCTGGCGTGTTGTAAAGAACTGATCTAAGGGCATTTGCTTTTGTTGGCTTTGAACAATCCTTCGAAAAATGTCCGAGGCAAACTTCAGCATAGTGAGCGATCGCCCGACTTTTTCTGGGTGATTTCACATTGATGTCAAACGATCAGAACACCTCATGGCCCGAGGGGCAAACGACGAGGACGCAGCGTCGACACATCTCGATCTATTTATCGATCTACACGCATTCGATAGAGGTCCCTCTTAGCCAATGGGATGCCAGGAAGATGCTCGGTAGTAGCCAATGGCAGAGCAGCTCGAAGTATGATGATGCGTTCAGGAAACCCGGAGCTGCGATTAGCAACCCACGCTGTATTTTTACCTTTCGTAACCTGAAATTTCTTTCGTAACAAGAGGCAAGATTTTCCTGTTGAGGCGTTTCGTAACTTGAAAATTTCATATGAAGAGATGTTTGTAAGTAGAGGTACCACTGTACTGTAATTCCTCACCATTGCAGTGCTTTGCCAGTTTTTTCAAAATAAATATAAAAAAAAAAAAAACAAACATCTAGAATTGTTAATTAAACAACGAGAAGCGACTCCGCATTCTTCGAGGCGGGAAGCGGCTGCCACACTGTTTGCTGTTGCGTCACTTCCGCCATCTTTGTACAGAGTTTATGGATCGCTCCGTGACACGTGTGTGTGTGTGTGTGTGTGTGTGTGTGTGTGTGTGTGTGTGTGTGTGTGTGTGTGTGTGTGTGCGCGCGCGGGTTTGTGTGTGCGTCTACTAAAATTAATCAGCGTAATGGTTGAATGATGCGTGAGGTCACTGAGTTAATAGCGAGTGTCTGGAGAGATGCTCCCAGTGATTAAAATCTGCTTAGCATCTGCGCGCCAGTCGTTGGGTGTCAAGCGTCTTGAACCCTCGTTAGTTTCCTTGTTGATGTTTTAGCGTGCAAGGTGCCCGTGACCAGAACGAATGGAAAGAATCCACAAAAAAGAACAAAAGAAAAACGTCTGGGGCACATCCACAGTCGCATGCAGACGGGGAAGGGTACGGGTCATGAATGCGATGGCGTCCGTCACCAGTTCTTACCATGCAAAATAGAAAGAAAGTGAATTTGAAAGAATCCACAAAGTGAAGTCCACAGCAAGCAGAAAAACATTTGGCACAACGTCGACTTTTCATAAAATTGCTGTACAGTGATCGGTCATGCCATATATTCGCCGTTGCTGTCAGCGTGGACAATACAAATAGACCATGTGATGAAAAATGAGGCTAGAGTTTAAAAAGAATATATAAAAAATCAGCGCGCATGAGAATATAGTTATGACGATTATAAAATACAAAGAAAGTGGTTGGCCGTGGAGGGGTGAGTCGCGATCGCGAGAAAAGATGATGCACTTCATAGAGAATGGCATGCCACGCGATGAGTCAGTGTCCCTCCTGCTCTCTGTCCGTAAAAAAAAAACAAAATAATAATTCGTGGCGGCCCGGTAGTCCAGTGGTTAGCACGTCAACTAATCAAACATTAGCCCGGGACATTTTTCTTTTCACAAAAAGTTCATTTTCTTCCTCCCCGTGGTCCGAAACCGACGTGTGTTTTGGTCAAATGTGGTCAAATTCTAAATTCTACTGCTGATGACAAAAGAACGGGAAAAGAGAGCAACCCGACTTCCGCTCGTGGGACAGCGACGGCAGCGTCCATTCATCTTGTTTTAAGAATTCATGGAAATGGTTTCCATTGGCACAAAATGAGGCCGCTAATCGACGTTTCAGGTTATTTGCCGCAATTTGAATGAATGAATGAATAATAATTCGTCATTACAACTCTCTCTTGGTTTGTTGTTTTGAGGTGTCACAAAAATAATCAAACATTAGCCCGGGACATTTTTCTTTTCACAAAAAGTTCATTTTCTTCCTCCCCGTGGTCCGAAACCGACGTGTGTTTTGGTCAAATGTGGTCAAATTCTAAATTCTACTGCTGATGACAAAAGAACGGGAAAAGAGAGCAACCCGACTTCCGCTCGTGGGACAGCGACGGCAGCGTCCATTCATCTTGTTTTAAGAATTCATGGAAATGGTTTCCATTGGCACAAAATGAGGCCGCTAATCGACGTTTCAGGTTATTTGCCGCAATTAGGCGGCCGTGATGGGCTCGAGGATAAGCGATATGTATTTCCATGGCCGGCTGCGTGGGGCGTTCGCAGCCTTTAACGCATTTTGCCTGATGTCAAACGCAAAGACATTTGACGCTAATGATAAAAGTTAATGTTTGTTTGTCGATGTGAGCAATGCGCATCATGGCGAGCACATAAATCGCCCTTAAGTGCAGTCCGCGCGTGTGTCCGCAAATTTTTTGTTGTCATTTGATTTATGACTAAGTGACGCCACACTTATGTGGTTGATTTTTTTTTTAGGCTGTCATAGTGAATGCTTAAAAGACTGCAAGTCAAAGAGTTTATCCAGTAAGTTAGCAGGAGATCACATGACCCAGTCGAACGCTTTTCAACTTGCGCTCTACTTCGACTGGAGTTACACTCGCAAGTTACACAAACACAAATCGTCAGCGTGCGCCGCGAGCGCCGCCGTTCCGCTCCAGAGCGCCCCCCCGCCCCCGGGGGAATCGTCCGCGGGGCCGACTTGCGGCGACGAGAAAAGTAAACACGGAAGGAAGAGCGGCCCCCTCGAGAGGCCAAATCCACATGCAAGAAAGAAGCCACGTGTTTTTCTAATTGCTGAAAGGGGGTGGGGAGGGGGAGGGGGGGGTTCTCATTTTCGGCTAGTTTGCGTGATGCTCAACTCATGCTGATGCGGAAGATGCCATGTGCAGTGGCGGAGCTAGACTTTGATGTTCGGGTGGGGCATGGGGTGGCCAAGGCTATCTCAGGGCATCCGAAAAACAAACATCCATTTTTATGCTGAATACAATTTGTACACACGCACGCACGCATGCACACACACACACACACACACACACACACACACATCTAAAACATTGCAAATGCACAGTCCAAAAAAAATGTTCAATCGCTACAATGTAAAATTTCAATCTTTCCATTTCTCGGCACCCGATTGTTGTTTCTAGGCTGGCGTCACTTATTGTCAACGCAATGTTTATAAAGTCTCCACTTTCAGCCTCAAATTATGTCGGGGGGGGGGGGAATAGATCAATGCTTCATTGAATATTTTCAAAGTGTTCGCACACTGCGGGAGGATCAACATAAAATTTGGCAGACCAGGAGACACTTGTCCACGCTTTTACCGCCAGTAGGCTTGATGATTGTTACGGACTTCTTACTGGACTCCCTCAAAAGAGCATCAAACAGCCGCAGCTCGGGTTCTGACCACGACAAAGAGATCAAACCATATTAGTCTGGCCCGAAAGCTAAAGGTGGCTCCCGATTGGCTGTAGAATAGATTGAAAATTTTTGAGAATAGATTTCCGCCGACTTGGAGCCCAGAGTTCAAAGTAAACATGGTGAAGTCGCACCTAAGCTGTTCTGCTGCGCACAAATTTGATAAGCTGGCAACAGAAGTGAAGTCAAGCCCTGAGTTTAAACGCTTTTAAATGCACGTTAAAAAACGTTTTTTTTAATTTTTTTTATTTCCCCGCCTTTAATGTCCTTCAAAAAATGCCAAATCATTTTTATCTTTTATTTTGGAAACCCACTTTTCTTCACTTTGACATGACTGTTTTTAAAGTTTTCTCTTTACATGTTACATGATGGCAGGATACGATTTTGTAAGCCACTTTTGTTTTCTTTGCCTTGCTCTGCTCTTGCGAAGCACATTGAGTTATCTCGTGTACGAAATGTGCTGTCGAAATCAAGCTGCCGTGCCTCTCCTTTTCTCACTTGCATGACCGCTCACGGCGGCAACGTCGCCTCTTTAGAACTCGGTGAACTCCAACCTGGATTTTTGACGCTTGGCGAACTTTGACAAGCTTTGTCCTAATCCGGGGTAGAGTCACCTCACAGGTTGCGAGGAGCTTCAACCGTGACCCGTCAAACCATTCTGAAGTTCTCGATCACAAGTTCAAACTCCAAGAATGCTTTGACGTTTTTTTTTTTGTTTTTTTTTTGTTCTGGAAACGCATTGGCCAATTTTCCACTTGATTGGAAATTGGCTGTGCAAGGGCGATTTTCCCCGCTTTTTAATTTCAATACGCTTGTGTGGGTTTCTGACATCTTGACACCCAACCTCCACGTGAGCTCAGGATTCTTCTTCTTCGTGGATGCGCCAGAGCTCGCGCTCTTGTCTCCAGCCCGGTAATTATCTCCCAAACTCGCTCCGTCTGACTTCATTGCCGTCATTTTATTGCACTCGATCATCTCGCCGGGTTCTTCCCCTTTTCATCTGGAAGTTGAGATGACGCCCGTATCCCTCCGCGATCTTTTCTCGTGGTCGCAAACGGACAGAAATGGGGCACCGGTGTAAAATGTACTTCCAGTCAAAGTGAAATTAAATATCGATTGTATATTTGACGCACCACGGGGAAGAGTGTCGTCAACAAACCTAAAAAATGAATGATTACAATTGTGCAAAAAAAATGCCGACAATATGTTTTGGTGGTGCAGGTGCTCTTATATGGCTTCTAAGATTGTCCTCTCTGGTGTTTGAGGTGTGTTAAAAGTGAATTTGTGCCCGATAAGAGGGTCCAAAATGGGCCAGGAAGTCGGGGCAAAACAAAGAATTCTGGAAATGTAAAAAAAACAAAACAAAAAAAAAAACATTGGCCAACAAAACAAAATGTTTTAGTGCCAAAGATATTTTAATGCTTTCTTGATCATTTTGGGCTATTGAGTCCAAAAACGACATCCGTTTCTTTGAATTGGCTTGACTTGATGTTCTATTTTGGACAATGAACAAATTGCTTTTTCATGTGCTTTGACCGTTTACAAAATGTATTGTGATCGTTTGCGCTTTGACGCCACCTCTTTTTGCGTTTCACAAACTTGTTGACTGCTTCTATTTCCAAATTTTCCAAGTCCAAAAATAAATGAATAAATATTCATTTGGTTTTTGGGATTGATTTCCACATGAAAGACGATTGCCAAATAGAAAGCTCTCGTTTTTTTGTTTTTGTTACCAATTTGTTGCTTTACGATTGTATAAGTTAGTTGCTCCACGTACAGCACTTTGTATGCAGCGATGGCTGTTTGAAAGTGCTCAAGAAATACAGTTGAGTTGAGTTTTTCGCCGTCTTTGACGATATCGCATCACAAATGAAGACTGTTTGGCCGTGCTTGAAAAGACCGATAAGACGAACTCATCAAAGACGTGACATCAAGAGAATAACCAATGTCAACCTTTGCATATTTTTCGCAAAAAAGAGATATCTGTATGCAACGAGACCAAAATTTGAGGCAATTTACAAAAAAAAAAAAATCCATCATTTTCAGATTCACATTAAAATACGCAAACGTTCCAGGTTTTTTTTTTTTTTTTGCAGCATCTATTTTGCATCCAGTATTTCCACTTACCCGATATGAAGAATTTTTCTGACAGCATGCCAAGAAAAATTGACCGTGTGCACATGCGCGCCTGTGATCTTCTTTCAGCATGGTGGAGTACTCGCTGGACCTGCAGAACATCAACTTCACGGCCATCAGGACGGTGCGAGTCCTGCGGCCGCTCAAAGCCATCAACAGAGTGCCAAGTGAGTCGCAAGGAAGCCGTCGTTGCAAATCGCTCGCGGCAGCACCCCGAGGTCAGCCGCTCGGGCGGCCGCTGTCCGTGGCGCCGGACCCATTATTGCAGTCTTCACTTTTGGAATGCAGTTGTCTTCAGCATTTTTTTGGGATGTCACCCGCTTGGGCCAATCCCCAAAATAGACCCTTCTCAATCGCAAGGCGGCTGAGTGTGTGAACGAGCATGACGTGGTGTCGAGAATTGTTTCTCGCCTCATTCGTTCCTCGTTGCGCTTAATTATTCCACCGCGGCGTCAAGCCACGATGAACCCGCCGTTGCCTGAACCGACATCCAGCAATGCCTCGGAGGCAAACGCGCCATCAGTCGCGCATGCAAATCGGCGCCGATATTGACGACTTGTTGTCTCGGTGCACGTCGAGGAGAACACTTGTGCGCAACAGTCGTTTGGATGGAAATCATTTGGGAGTCGAACGGCTTGTTGATGCGCCGTGTTCTCGTCCTCGTCCGCCTCGCATCGTCACCCGCCTGGGCCAATCCCCAAAATGATGCTTCTCTGATGCGCCGTGTTCTCGTCCTCGTCCGCCTCGCATGCGAAGGATGTTTGGAAAACTCCGCCTAAGTTGAGAGATTGCAATATGTAACTTGCTAGGCTTGTCTATCGTGAGTTGACCCATTTAAAAAGAAAAAAAAAAGTCTCAAACACACAGACAGTCGGCCATTTTGATTTACAACCGAGACTGCGTGAAAGCAGTTGAGACAACGAGGCACACCTGGACGGGACACAAGTAGCTGGAGGGAGCGGTGGTGAGACACAAGGAACGGGACTGTCGAGAACAGGTGGAAATGAAAACGCTACGAGTGTCTGGAGTGAGCTGAATAGGAGCCATTCGAGTAAACAGGACGTGTAAATCAGGACAAAACCAAAATAAGTCTCATCAAATGGCGCTTGTAAGACAGCTGGTTTTAATCTGACTGATTGAGTTTTTTGCCATTGGATGTTTCACACTTTTTTGTTGGTTTATTCTTGATCGGCGTGCCTCCCAAATTTCGTGTAGCTCACTGAAAGTGGATTTTGGGCTGAATTTTCTCAACCACCAGACAAACAAGCAATATTTTAGGGGGGTGTCATCTCAACTCATCCAAACACAACAACCAAAAATCCAATGTTTCACAATTTAAGTCGTTCCAAAAAATGTCAGGGGCAGTTTGTCTTGTAAAGACTCCAAGAATGATGACCAAAGCAAGCCTACAATGGTCGCTTCAAACCAAAATGGACACCTTCCTGTGTCTTTTCTCAAGATTGCAACTTGAGATTTTTTTGGGGGGTAGGTTTAGTCATGACAGACATGCCGGCTAAATTTCAGGTTGTGAGCAAAACTGGGCTCTGGGGACTGAATTTCCAATTCAAAGTGTGCGCGTGGAGTTCATCTAATCCACACCAAATCTGCTCATCATTCCAAGCGCGGCTGAAGCGTTTTCATTGGCCCGACGGTGACACGGAAAGCTCCCAATCACATTGCTGTTATTCTTCATGCGTGGCAATAATCAGATTGCTTTTATTCTCCGTGCGTCTCACTCGCGCTGAGCTTAAGTGAGACGCAGTGACGCTGTTTTTTTGTTTTATTGCAGTTTTCTGTCTGATCAACGACCTCAAAGTCTTCCAAAATGACTTCCTTTATCTAATCTGTGACCATTACCGAGTAGAGAAAGGGGACGATGAGAAACCTTTGTATCAAGATGAAAAAGGTTGATTGGTCTCAATTGCTTTGGTTGGCAATTGCAAAGAATCATGTGCCACTTTGGTTCAATGCTGACATTTTCACGTTTCGGACCACATTTTTCCTGACCAGGTATTCCCTGAAATGATCTTTTCTGAATATTCACCTTTGGACAGGCCATCCTTCGCAGCATTAGCATGCTAGCTAAGATTTGTCATAGGCAATAGTGCTTTCATCTGCAAAATCTACTACTAACGTCGTTTTATCTGGCGGCAAAAATAAAGCAATGCTCTCATTTATTTGGGGCAATTTAGCACGGATCTTATCTCGGGGATAATTCGGTCTCAGCGCTTTTTTTTTTGCCAATGCGAGCACGCGGCGGCCGGCGCGGCCGGACCACTGGCAGCGTCGCAATCAACACCGAACACTGCAGATCGAAGAATAACGTGCCATGTGGGGACGCTAATGGAAGCCGGTTCCCAGCGGCTGCGGTTTAAATGCAGTTGGACCTGCTTACTACGTTACCCATAATCGCCCCTGGGGAGGAAGGATATGAGCGGCCCGTTGTCGTTTTTCCCGCTTCTGAGCTCCTTTGCCCCTTTGGTTTATTCAAATGAGTTTATTTGAATAACACTCGGGTTTGTAATAGGTTTAATCTCATTTCACATCAGGGCTTCGACACATGCACGTTTTTTTAATTCTTATTTTTATTTTTTTGTTTCGATGAAACTAGGGATACATTTTGAACCCACATTCATAAATTGTACTGTATCACTCGTTGCGTATTCATTTGAAATCGTGGCGAGAAGGCGGCCACGTCCCTCAGCCATTTTTCAAACATAAATGATTCAAATATTGCATTCAGGGCTCTTTTGCCTCTTCATGCCCAAACGCTCTTTCATCATTCATCCCCTAGTGGCCGCTGTGTGTCCATTAGCGCTGTGATTAGTCAGCGAAATGCAAACTGTATCCGATTAGCGTGCGCATGGAAGCCGCTTTGGTTCCCTGGAGGATCTCAGACACAAAGTAATGGACCGCGGGATCACAGTTAGCCAGGAGATTAGAGATTGATCAAATCATTATGATAATACGGCACTTGTATGAAAAGGTCAGAGCAAAAGATTCGTTTAATCTTTGCCTTTGTGCGCCATCCGCACGCAGTGACAAGTGCTCATGTTTCACAATTTCGGGTCATCAATCTGTCTATTTATTCTACGTGGGGCCAATTCAGATGCGATTGGACAAAAAAAAAAAAAAAACCCTCTATGAGGGGTTTGTCTTTGATCTCTGGAAAATTGTCCAAAATGAAATTAGACTGATAGCTTTCAACCAAAATGGCAGATTTTCTCCATCTGCTTCTTGAGACTTTTTTGTGGGTCTGTTCATGATGGACAAGTCGACCAAAGTTTATGGTGATAAGTGAAACAGGCTTCAGAGGCTGAATTTTCTAAATGTTTAGGGGGGGGTGTGTGCTACCAAGCCTAAATTTGCGTGGTAATGCTGGTAAGTAAGCCCAAAATGCTCACATTCAAAGAAAATAGCAGACTTTCCCTGCTGTCTTTCCAGGTTTGCTTTCTTGAGAGCTTTTTGTGGTTGCATTCGAGACGAATAACCCTACCAAACAACAAGGCAAACATTTTTGGAGGTTAAGCTGGCAAGTCACCCTAAAATAGCCAAATAGCAGACTTCCTGTGTCTTTTTTTGCTGGTCAAACTCATGACAAGAAATGAACACCAAATTTCATATTATTTAGTGAAACTGGCTGAATTAGCGAAAGCGAGTGCAAAACTCTCCCTCGGATATCAACACAAATGGCCAAAATGACCGAAGAATGGTTTTCGTTCACCAAAATGGCAGACCTTCTGTGTCCTTTGGCTTCTTTAGTGTTTTTTTTTTTTTTTTTTTTTTGGTGGGTCTCCTGAGGATAGTCGTGTGCGTTATGTTTTGTAGGCATGCGCATCCTGGTCAATTTGCTGCTGGACACACTGCCAATGCTGGGGAACGTACTGCTGCTCTGCTTCTTCGTCTTCTTCATCTTCGGCATCATCGGCGTGCAGCTGTGGGCGGGGCTCCTGAGGAACCGCTGCTACCCGGAGGAGAACTTCACGCTGTGAGCGTGTGTGTGTGTGTGTGTGTGTGTGTGTGTGTGTGTGTGTGTGTGTGTGTGTGTAGTTTCTCGGAGTGTCAGAATCTCGTCAGTCATAAGCGATGCAAACTATTGCACCATGCACCAAATATGGGTGTGCTTGTTTTCATATTATGAGAGGTTGAAATGGGCATGAGTTGAAATGTGGACATGAATTTCAATCACAGTTTTCCGACACTAAATCCATGCACAGAATTTGGCCGTCCCCAAATAACCTTGGAAAATAATCTTGTAAAAGACAAGATAGCGTAGCATTTGTCGTCCTTGGGAGGGAAGGTGCAGAACCAGGACAAAAACTGCCTGACGGTCTTTAAGTGTGGCATTGGGTCATAAAAGTCCCATTTGGGGGGGCCCACTTTCTCTCAGGACGACGGGCATCCGCCTGCCGCGTCCCTACTACATGGCCGACGAGGACGACGAGCGTCCATTCATCTGTTCCCTGCCCATGGACAACGGCATCATGTCGTGTCGGGACGTGCCGTCCAGGCGCGAGGGGGGTCGCGCGTGCTGCCTCGATAAGGACGACGTGCTCTACCGCCGCTCGCTGGGCCTTGGCGCGGAGCCCCCGCCCAACGGCAGCGCCGCCACGTCGGGCCTGTGCGTCAACTGGAACCAGTACTACACCAGATGTCACACCGGATTCAGCAACCCGCACAAGGGAGCTATCAACTTTGACAACATCGCCTACGCCTGGATCGTCATCTTCCAGGTAGCGGCGCGCTGGGGGGAGGATTGGCGTGTCGAAACGCGCGCTCACGTGTGTTGACGTGTGTGCGTGTGCAGGTGATCACGCTGGAGGGCTGGGTGGAGATTATGTACTACGTGATGGATGCGCATTCCTTCTACAACTTCATCTACTTCATCCTGCTCATTATCGTGAGTTCAAACAAGGGGCACTTCCGTATGCAGCTTTCCTTTGTCTCGATCGACTCGCCAAAGCGAGTCGGCGGGTCCCAGCAGCCGTCACCGTGACGCATCATATGCATGACATCACTCGTGGGGCCAGGCAAGCACAGAGGAAGATTGCCTGGATATTCATCACGCATGCACGCAGACAATAAATCCGATTTTTACATACGCACTGCTTAGCGTGCCCCCATAATAAGGTTGATTGCATTTGGGGATTTGTATTGATTTCTCAGAGAAGCGTTTTTATTTTTATCACGATCAACACCTATTATTGGGAGACGTTTCTGTTGAAATGAGACACGTTTATGATGCAGTCAAAGAAGGGAAAAAAAGAAGGGCAGCAGAGAAAAAGGGACAGGTGCTCGAGCACCACAGTGTGTGCACGTGCCTGAAAAGAAAAAAGACAAAAAGTCGCGATCTGGAAATATCGCAAAGTCGGAGCTTTCAGGGCGTGTGGACTTTTTCTGTCCTGCGTCACTCTCCAAGGTGGGCTCGTTCTTCATGATCAACCTGTGCCTGGTGGTGATCGCCACGCAGTTCTCGGAGACCAAGCAGCGCGAGCACCAGCTGATGCAGGAGCAGCGAGCGCGCTGCTCGTCCTCGTCCACGCTGGCCAGCGAGCCCGGCGACTGCTACGAGGAACTCTTCCAGCTCCTCTGCCACGTCATCCGCAAGGCTCGCCGACAGACCCTCGCCCTCTTCAACGCCCTGCGCGGCAAGCCCCGGGGATTCCGCGGCGTCGGCAGGGGCCGGCGCGCGGCCGACGCCAGGGAGCGCAAGGCCAATGGCCCTGCCCCTTTGCCGCCCGGTCAGTGCCACAACATGCTGTTCTCCGCGGCCCGTTTTTCATCACGTTGCCAAACTTCGAGAGGAAAAAAAATGCATCGATTGAGAGCAAACATTTGGGATTTTAGATTTTTATATACAGTCAAACCTCGGTTTTCGAACGTCTCTGTTCACGACCAAATCGGTTTTCGATTCGAGTTTTTTATGCCTCGGATGACGACCGAATTTCGGTTCTCGAACAAACTGAGCGCACTTGAATGCACCACTTGACTCCTCTCGCCTTGCTTCTACACAAGGAAGTTAAGCTTCCTTGGGTAGCGTTCCATTGTGAACAGACGTGTTCAAGAAAGATTTTTTTTAAAAGAGCGTGGTTTCGGTTTTTATTTCATTTATTTCCAATATTTTTTTACATAGAATATTTCCTAGAAATAATCTATTTTAAAAAATAATGCCCTATATATATATACATATTTGAGAAATTCTCATACATTTTGAGGGAAAAATTGAGATTTATTTTTTTCATGGAAATAAGATAAAATATATCCAGTATATTTTTGTGGAGGGCGGGGAGAAAAAGTCACATACCTGTATTATGAGGAAAAAATGTTTTTTAGATAAAATGTGATGCAATTCAATGAAAATGGTTCCATTTCTGATTGCGTATACATTTGGGGATTTTTTTTTTGGGGGGGGTGCTGGGGGGAGGATTTTTTTTTTTTTTTTTTTTTTTCATTTCATTTCTGATGCATTGTGTCAATCGTCAGGCCCACCTTGCCGCCATCATAACAAAGCCGAGCGAGCTCCTCCGGCGCTCCGCGACGGGCGCAACCCCGTCGCGGGCGAGGGAGACGCTGCAGACGGCGGCAGGGGCGGCGACTCGGACAAGGCGGAAGTCGGACGGCGGCGGGGCTTGGAGGACTGCGGCGAGCGCTGCGGCGGCCTGTGGTACGACACCAGGATGAAGCTGTGGGGCATCGTGGAGAGCAAGTACTTCAATAGAGGCATCATGATGGCCATCCTCATCAACACCATCAGCATGGGCATCGAGCATCACCAGCAGGTGGGCGCTTCGCCGTCACATTGACAATTGACTACTCCAAAATGGACATGTCTGCTTCATTTAAAAAAAAAAAACAAAAAAAACTTTTTTTACAGCAAAAAAAATCTGTAAAAATGCAGAACTTTGATCTTTTTAAAGCTACTTTTTTCCCCCCATGATTTTTATAAATATTCTCACACCAAAGGTGAAAGTCTGCCGTTTAAGCACATCTCGTCTTTGTCATGTCAAATCCATTGCGGTGGTGTTTCAGCCCCCGAGGGAAGAGAATTGTGTCCGTGTTTTATCATATTTTTGGACCCGACTTTACAACGGGCGCGTGTGGCCACAAAAAACTAAAATGGTGACGACTCCGCTGCTGGGGCCGTCACGATTGAGCCACAACACGCCGGCGCTTTCCCCGTTGCCGCTTATTGCAGCGCTCGCTGGCATCCATTTCCCATTCATGAATTCTCTTTGATTTCAAAAGCGTGTGCCACACTTTCTTTTTCACTACCTCGCCGTCTTCCATCCTCCTGCCCTACTGACACACTTTAAGTGCGCTTGCTCGAATTGGTTTTGGTGCTTTTTGAACTCCCCGGATACGACCGCTTTTACGGGACACTTTGTCTGGGACACAACGTTGACTTTTGATTGGCACGTTACAAGGAGTAACCGTCGGGCTACGCTTCGATTTTAGTCTGAGCCTGGGTTAAGTTTGAGGTGAGGGACGGGGTTTGGCTGGTGTACGTTTCGGTTTTGCGGTCAGGTTGGGGTCGGGTTTGGGGTTAGTTTTCGGGGTTCTGATTGGGCCCGACAGATTTTGATATTTGGCAAAAACTCAAATGAATTCAGATGACAGATTCATCGACTTATCGCACCCAAAACATGAAGTTATTATCTTGTACAAATCCCGCATTTTTGGAACTCTGACGTGCTTTTCAGCGTCCGTCTTGAATTTGTTTGCCGTTCAATGTCGTTTTGTGAAGCACGGTGAGTTCCGTTGTGTATGAAATATGCTGCCTTGCTTCACCCAGAAGATAACTAGTGAAAAAAAAAAACAACCAAAAAAAAACATGGCTGAATGAATGTGTGACGACTGAAATTAGCATCAGCCAACAGCAACTTTTTTTTTTTATCACAAGCTGACCATCATCTCTCGCGGGTCACAGTTGTGTTTATTTCCGGCCCGTTGCACTCCTTTGACACTTTTTCAGAATCACTGTCACCTCGCACAATAGACGTAAACACGACAATAGAAATGATGCACACGAATCTGACTTGGCTCACCCTTTAAATTGCTTCGGCCGGCAGCGCTGCTGTGACTTTTGTGATTCCCTCCCCCCCATTTCCTTTTGCCCGCTTTTGTCTTTCTATCGACATCTGCCGCGCTCGATCCACGCCGGTGCCCCCCCTCGCTCCCGTCTCTCATCTCTGAGGCGGCTAAAAATAGTGCGACGATCGCGCAGCGCCCCTCGGTCTAATGGGGAAGACATCGAGCATCGACAGCGCGCGCTCCCAAACTTGGCGTCGGGCGCCTTTGAACTGGAGAATCGCAGTCTCGATCTGCGTCGCCGTGGAGACCGAAGCACCGTCTCGTTGCTTGTCGCCCTCCTTGTCAGATTGGCTTGGAAATTCACTTTCCATGGAATCGTGCACTTCATTGATGACGCGATTCACTCACTCAAATTTCGATGAGGGTCGCGGCAGGCCGGGGCCGACCTCCATTGACGTTGCCAGCAAATCGTAGGCCAAACAGAGACAAACGACCATTCGCGCTCCAAAACACACCTCGGGACAATTCAGAGCAGGGGCGGCAAACTCTTTTTTTTTTTTTTTTGGGTCATAGGCCACATCGTAATTTACGTTTTTTGTTGTCGGGCCTTTATGGCTGTGAAATTGAATACATGTATGACCGCCTCATACAACACCGTTGAACCTCGGGGGGCATAACGAATCTGTACATTTCACATGATATTTTTCTCAGACTCATATTTCCAGGGTGAGCCACTAACTTTCTGAACAGCCCCCCCCCCACCCCGAACACCCTCCCAAAAAAAAGACCATGGCCGAGTTAAAATATGCGACCTGTCTTTTTGGGATCAATATTAAAAACAGTGATGACATTCTGGAAGAAGTCGGTGTAAATGTCACGCTTATGTGTGCCAAACGCTCCCCGGGATTTGCTCCCGCCCTTGCAATTTTTTATGCGCTGCGGACCCGCGATTCGCTTGCCTGTCGTAACCGTTGTGTCCTCCAAGTCGCGTTTAGTCTTCTTCAGCCAAGCCGAAGAATGGACAAGGCGGCGTGACGAGCTCGCAGCACGAGCGAAAGCGGGATGGCGAGCCGAGCCGGTGGGATGAATGTTGACGGTCAAGCGAAATGGCAAACGAAAGAAAAGGGCACCCGCGCGCACAGTTAGACTGCGCTTTGCGTTAGATTTGCCCTTGAAGTCAGTGAAGCGACATGTGGCTCACGGTCTATTTTCATGGGGAACAAATCCGCCATCCTGAAAAAAAAAAAAACCTCACCTATTCGCTGTTTTTTGTGATCAGGCCAAAGCCTACGTCTCAAAAAAGAAAAATCTATGAAAAACCTTTTTATTTCCCGAATGACTCTCAGATCTTTGTTATTCACGGCAGGGCTCAGGCCTGCGCTCCCTTCCTTGCCTTTGCCGTGTCCAACCTCTCCCTCGATTCCCCCTCACGTCAGTGTGCTCGTTATCGTTCGGCACCAGCGATGTCTTGAGATCCGATCCCAGGTCTGCCCCTAATGAGTCCGTCACACAAAGCCGTTAGCCAAACTGGTGGGCTAGCGTAGCGAAGCTCTTATTAGCGCTGTCGCAACACACGCGGGCGCCCATGTAAATGCGGCGCCTGTGATGAAACGTCACCGATGGCTGTGGTGGAATTTGTGTGTGGGCAAATGGAGCGGTTATCGCCGTCCAAATGTCAGCAAACACACATTGATGCACATCACGAGAAAGTCGCCAGATCCCAAAATAACCTGCGGCATGACGACGTGTTATTTTAGAGGGCCAGAGTGTTTCCAGAAATGCATTTTATTCTTTTCTTTTTTTCCAGGTTATAAATTTTGTGTCAATTTTGTTTTTTCCCAATTACGGCCTCAAGGTAGGGTGATGGTCTCCGATCAGGGTTTAAAGTTCAGATGAGGTTTTCAGGTTAGGGTTTGAAAAGCAGTTCGAGTTTCAAGCACCATAGCCCCCCCACCACATCAAATCGAAAACGTACACCGTCGCGGCTTTTGAAGTCCACGATGAAACGGAGAAGGCGGCCTTTTGTTTGTCCCGCTCAGCCCGAGGAGCTGACCAACGTTCTGGAGATCTGCAACATCGTGTTCACCAGCATGTTCTCCCTGGAGATGATCCTCAAGCTCACCGCCTTCGGCTCCTTCGACTACCTGAGGAACCCCTACAACGTCTTTGACGGCATCATCGTCATCATCAGGTAAGGTCTTCGCGGTCCCGCGTCGTCGCTTGATGCAACACGAACGTATCGTGACGACTCGGTGATGCGGCGTGTCGTGTGGAGGCTTCAAACTTGGGATCGGATTTCGAATCACAGCGTGAAGACAGGGTTAGGGTTTGAAATTAGGGTTTGGGCGTCGGTAAGGCTTGAAGTCAATCATCGGGTTTCAAACAAGGCTTCAAATGAAGGTTGCAAGCATTAGGGTTTTAAACCAAGGTTTGGGTTTCAGGTGAGCGTGACAAGGCGGAGTCAAGGTTCTAAGAAAATGTTTGTGACTGAAAAGACAAGTTTTGAGTTTTCAAGGCCGGGTTAGGGTTTGAAAAAAATGGAGTTGGGGCTTAGACATGGTTAGGGCTTCAAACGAGCATTTCAAGCCCGGGCTTTACAACTCACCTATTTGCTGTTTTTTGTGATCAGGCCAAAGCCTACGTCTCAAAAAAGAAAAATCTATGAAAAACCTTTTTATTTCCCGAATGACTCTCAGATCTTTGTTATTCACGGCAGGGCTCAGGCCTGCGCTCCCTTCCTTGCCTTTGCCGTGTCCAACCTCTCCCTCGATTCCCCCTCACGTCAGTGTGCTCGTTATCGTTCGGCACCAGCGAGGTCTTGAGATCCGATCCCAGGTCTGCCCCTAATGAGTCCGTCACACAAAGCCGTTAGCCAAACTGGTGGGCTAGCGTAGCGAAGCTCTTATTAGCGCTGTCGCAACACACGCGGGCGCCCATGTAAATGCGGCGCCTGTGATGAAACGTCACCGATGGCTGTGGTGGAATTTGTGTGTGGGCAAATGGAGCGGTTATCGCCGTCCAAATGTCAGCAAACACACATTGATGCACATCACGAGAAAGTCGCCAGATCCCAAAATAACCTGCGGCATGACGACGTGTTATTTTAGAGGGCCAGAGTGTTTCCAGAAATGCATTTTATTCTTTTCTTTTTTTCCAGGTTATAAATTTTGTGTCAATTTTGTTTTTTCCCAATTACGGCCTCAAGGTAGGGTGATGGTCTCCGATCAGGGTTTAAAGTTCAGATGAGGTTTTCAGGTTAGGGTTTGAAAAGCAGTTCGAGTTTCAAGCACCATAGCCCCCCCACCACATCAAATCGAAAACGTACACCGTCGCGGCTTTTGAAGTCCGCGATGAAACGGAGAAGGCGGCCTTTTGTTTGTCCCGCTCAGCCCGAGGAGCTGACCAACGTTCTGGAGATCTGCAACATCGTGTTCACCAGCATGTTCTCCCTGGAGATGATCCTCAAGCTCACCGCCTTCGGCTCCTTCGACTACCTGAGGAACCCCTACAACGTCTTTGACGGCATCATCGTCATCATCAGGTAAGGTCTTCGCGGTCCCGCGTCGTCGCTTGATGCAACACGAACGTATCGTGACGACTCGGTGACGCGGCGTGTCGTGTGGAGGCTTCAAACTTGGGATCGGATTTCGAATCACAGCGTGAAGACAGGGTTAGGGTTTGAAATTAGGGTTTGGGCGTCGGTAAGGCTTGAAGTCAATCATCGGGTTTCAAACAAGGCTTCAAATGAAGGTTGCAAGCAGTAAGGTTTGAAACGATCTTGATGATTTCAAGTTAGGATGTGAAACAAAAGTTGCCGCTTCGCATTGGAGTTTGAAACGAGTGTCAAATTAGGGTTTTAAACCAAGGTTTGGGTTTCAGGTGAGCGTGACAAGGCGGAGTCAAGGTTCTAAGAAAATGTTTGTGACTGAAAAGACAAGTTTTGAGTTTTCAAGGCCGGGTTAGGGTTTGAAAAAAATGGAGTTGGGGCTTAGACATGGTTAGGGCTTCAAACGAGCATTTCAAGCCCGGGCTTTACATTCAAATCGTGCTTTCAAAGCAGCGGTAAAATTTCAAATTGTGGTTTGACGCGAGTGTTATGAGATCAAATGGAGGTTTCAAGTCAGGGTGAGGTTGAAAATTAGGGCTTGTAGCCAAGTTTATGATTTCTAGTTACGCTTTCAAGCCACAGTTATGGACTGAAACTAGAGTGAGGCTTTCAAATGAGCATTCAAAGTCAAGATTAGGGTTTCAAATAATAGGGTGTCAGTTTTATGAGTTTTATTGATTGATTGATTATTATTTCTTTATGGCTTCAAATTAAGGTTGAAATCTAATGTCAGCGTGTCCACTCGGGGTTATGGTTTTGAATGAATGGATTGGGCTTTGGTTTTCAAATTAGGGTTTGAAGCCAAATGACCAAATCTTTGTTGGTGTATCAAACTTAGATGACCAAACTCTCATCTTTTCTTGAAACCTTCATTTGAAACCAGACCAAGACAAACATTCTGAAGCGCCGACGCGGGAAGCGGTAAAACGCTTGCATCTGTTTTTGTTTTGTTTTGGTTTTTTTTCGCTGCCTGAGCTCCACCTGCTTGTCAACTGTTTGAATGCCAGAGCGTCAAAACACCCCTTTTGGTCTTTTGTCAGGCTTCAGGTGCTTCTCATGCGTTTCCTGTTTGCCGCCATTCATTCGGTGGGCGCCCGCCATCAAAGACATGAAAGCCCCCCACTCCCACCCGCAAAAGCTCGGCGAGATCAAATGAGGCCGCCGTGCCGCCGCGCACCCTTCGGCGCTTCTGTATGGCCGCTTTCTCTTCAATTTTCCCCCCCGCCCCCGCCTCAGTGTGCTCGCTAATGTGTACGTAAGCGCCATTGTGGCGATGAAGGAGGCGGAGTCTTTGATGGCCACCGGATAAACGGGGAAGAAGAGCAGCACCTGCCTCGAATGTCCATCGCTCGACGCGCTTTGCTTTGCAGATTTCAAAGGTTCGGGATAGCCCCCCCCCCGGTTTCAGGGACACTAAACGCGCTCACTTTTTGGCACAAACGACGGCCTGTCTCCGCATTTTGCCCGGCCCCTTGAACAATACCAGAGATGCACGATCTTCTTTTTTTTTCAGTCTGGCCCCGTGATCGAAACTTGTACATGCACTGACACAACATTACCGCCCTGCCTCAGTCGGTGCCCTATCTGAAATCCTTCCCTCAAAAAATACCGCAAAAATTACTACACCTTCAATTGTCGGCTCGTCGCAAGAATTGCAATCGAGATGATGTCTTTTTTTTTTTTTCTGCAAGAATTGCAATCGAGATGATGTCTAGACTTTTTTTTTTCTCCGTCCTCCGCTTTGCACCCTCAGCGTGTGCGAGATCGTTGGCCAGTCTGACGGCGGGCTGTCGGTGCTGCGGACCTTCCGTCTCCTGCGGGTCCTCAAGCTTGTCAGGTTCATGCCGGCCCTGAGGAGACAGCTGGTGGTCCTCATGAAGACCATGGACAACGTGGCCACCTTCTGCATGCTGCTCATGCTCTTCATTTTCATCTTCAGGTATGGCACATCTATTGCATTCTCTGAGTTTGGGGAGAGAGCCCTGAACGTGGATCACTTGTTGCTAGGCAGAAGTCAGAGGGCTCCGGATGCAACATGTATTCTATACTCGACTGTATTTAAATAAATAATAAATGATAAAGCGGATTAGAAAATGGATGGATGGATTAATGAAGGTTAGTCGGTTAGTTGGTTGGTTATGAAGCAGCCTTCCGTTTTGGTGTCGGGGCCTTCAATTGCTAAGTTGCTCCAATTGTGTGAAATGGGCTCGTCAATACTTTGGTCATTCAAGTGCATGTTCGTCTCTCGCCCGCAAATACCATCAGACACGCTCCCCCTCACCATTTCAAGTGTTTTCTGCCAGCCGCTATTATGCGTGGAGTATTTTTGTTTTTAACTCGCCGCCAAGGCGGCCTTGCGGGATCACCGTGGCGGACAATTAGCATCGGATACAACGAAAGCGGCAGCAGACACCGGAGGCCGTGCGTCACGCTTTATCGAGCAGACACTCCAAGGGCGACAAGGGGAGAGCAGGCGCCCGGGCGGCGGCGACGGCGGCCCGAGGGCCTGACGAGAAACCGCACAGGGGAGCGGACGGTGTCTTGATGAACGCCGCTCTTTTTGTGCCTTAGTATTCTGGGAATGCACATCTTTGGCTGCAAGTTTAGCCTGAAGACGGAGACGGGGGACACGGTGCCGGACAGGAAGAACTTTGACTCGCTGCTGTGGGCCATCGTCACCGTCTTCCAGGTACGACGGTCGCCCCTGGCTGGTCGCTGGGGGTCGCTTCGTTAGCGACACCAACAGGTCGCAGCCAACGCCGACGGCGGCGCAAACACGCCTGAGTCTGATGAAACAATCGGGGCCCTTTCGGCCACGAGTGGCTGAATGCAAGACTTGGTTAGCCACTGAGTGAGTGAGTGAGTGAGTGAGTGAGTGAGTGAGTGAGTGAGTGAGTGAGTGAGTGAGTGAGTGATAGAATTATTTCGTCTTTTGGTTGACACATAATGAGTGAGTGAATGAGTGAGCTGGTTAGCGACTGTGGGAATAACTGAGTGAGTGACTGAATGTGTGACTTAGCTAGCCGGTGGGTGAGTGAATGAATGAATGAATGAATGACTTACCCAGTGAGTGATTTAATGAATGAGCCAATGAGTGAGTTACTAAGTGGGCCAGTGGGTGAGTGAATGGATGACCGTGACTTTGTTGTTGAGTAAATGTGTTTGCGAGTGCGTGTAAAGTTAGCATCCAAAATCCATGCGAGTTAGCGAGCGAGTTAGCGGACACTTGTTGTAGATCCTGACTCAGGAGGACTGGAATGTGGTCTTGTACAACGGCATGGCAGCCACGTCGCCGCTGGCCGCCCTCTACTTTGTGGCCCTGATGACCTTCGGGAATTACGTCCTCTTCAACCTGCTGGTGGCCATCTTGGTGGAAGGCTTTCAGGCAGAGGTGAGGCGGCTTCACGGTTAGATCGTCAGAAACCCCCGCGTAGCCAACAACTCTCCTCTTCGCTTCCTCGTGTGTTGACCAGGGCGACGCCAATCGCTCGTACTCCGACGACGACCGCTCCTCCTCCAACTTTGACGAGAGCGAGAAGCACGACTCCATACAGTTGTCAGGTGAGGTTTTCGTTATTGATGTGAATGGCAAAAAGCATTCACACACAATTCGCCACCCTTTGTTTTTATTCTTTGCACTCTTTCGACACCATAAAACAAAACATCATCGAAATACTCAGAACGTCCAAGAACGTTTTTTTTTTTTTCCCCAGACCCCAGGATCTGCACCTTGACGCCCAATGGCCACCTGGAGCTGGGCGCCCTCGCAGGTTCCCGAGGGGGTTCCCACTCTTCCAAGAGGCGGAGCTTCACCGGCGAGTCCCGAAACAGCAGCGTGATTAGCGGCGGGGGCAGGGGGAGCTTGGAGAGACGCTCCCTCTCGCTGGTAAATTCATCCAGCCATTACGTGACACAACATGGAGCACGTTTAAGCTAGCACAGCTAGTTTACATCAGTTCTCATGATACTTTTGGGATGCTCAAGTTGATTCCTACGGTACTGCCTCTGTTCCAAAAAAGTTGTGTTTGTTTTTTGTTTTTTCATCACATTTGAATGGAAAGTCCTCAATCGGGGGGGGGACACAAAATCCACAATCACCCGATGACGTTGAAGGGGTGGTGCCAAGATCAGTTCTAAAAACACAAAGGGACAAGTTAAAATGACCTCTCTCCTGCCTTTTGTCCCAAAGTGATTTCCAGTTCAACTAAAGCATGGGCCACCGAAAGCCTCCCGGACTTTGCTAGTGAATTATGGACGATTAAATGTGAGAGTCAGTTTGGAGGGAAGCAGCCGCTCGTCGTTAATTAAACTTCACCTGACACTCGCCTGGACCGGTGGGAACGCAGCCGCATCGCGACACGCGGCGCAACCTCAGTTAGCGTCGGTTATGTGCCCGCCTGTCTGCCGCGCGGAAGGTCAGACACTGATTGATGATGCGTGAGGCCACGCCCGTCATCCAATGAAGTCAAGTAAGATTGGATCGCACGTGATGCTAATTAGGCTGAAACGCTCCCGATGCTGTTGACATCCACTCGGGGGTCGTGGGATGATCACGCCAAATACGTAATTGGGAATTTGGCACAATTGTCATTAGCTCTATGGATGAATGCAAGGCAAAATGTCGAGTCTTGTGGTGGTGGTGGTGGTGGTGGGGGGGGTGGTGCAATTACGTGTGGGGAATAGAACAGAACAGAATACAACTAGAAGAGGGTGCAACGAAGCAGACACAACCCCTCCAAGAAACGGAGAAAAACAAAGACTAATTGGGTGATACAGAACGGGAGTCAAGGAGGAACATTCCAGATCACCTCCACATCCCATTCTGCAGGTGCGCCATAATAAAGCAGGGGAGATTGGTTGAGCAAGCCAACGAAGGCATCGGTATGTCGTGGAACGGCATTTGTGTGATCATATGAGTGCGTGTGCGTGAGTCTGTGCCCTCAACACAGGTGCGAAACAATATCTCACTTTTTTTGCTAAAATTCAAATGGCATGGCCAGATTAACCAAGCAATTTTCAGGCAAGTGCTCGGATTGCTAACATCTACGTTTCTTAACAACTCACAACTCACACTTCAGTGTAATGTCCCAACTGAGATTTTTTTGTTAAGTCTCATCTATAGAAACGAACACTACAAAAAAAATGTGCCACGCACCCGCACAAAGCACGATGTCGACTGAGGTGCACCAAAAAAAAAACGTTTACAAAAATAAATATGGTCCCGCATGTAGAGGCTCACTTTATCATCTCATATTGACAGAGTAGTGAGGCGGGAGGGGGGAGAAATATTTTGGGGGTATGAGGCAACGCTCCTCGATCTGCTCATTTCATGGAAACAAAAAAAAATGAACCGTCTGCCTGACTGAATTACTACTATTACCACATTATGTTTACTAAAGACAGCAACGGTTGAGCAAAGCTTTACATCTATGTATCTCAATCCGATGACTAAAAATAGGAAACTTTTCCAGCGAGAAATTTAAAAAGCAAAGCATCGAGTTTTCGTTGTCGTATGAGTCGTCGCCTGTGGCCTGTGGCGTAGAGTGTGGAACAAATTATCCTGACGGCAATTTGCGGGGCCTAAAGCACACTCTAACTCGCACGGGACTTAACTTCCCTTGTGGCACACTTCATTACTGTTTCCATAGCGACAGCGACATGGCATTATTTGCTCCTTCCGCCGTACGGTGGCGGCTCAGGATCGCGTCTTGGCGAAGGCTAAAACGTATAATTAGGTCCATCATGCTGAGAGGATTAGACACGCCGAGACAAACACGGCCTGCCTTGTCTTCTGAAGAAAAACATAAAATAGGGATGCCACTTGCAGGGCTTTTGCATTTTAAAAGGCGCAGCGCCGAGGGCAACCTCATTTGAAATGGCAACTTTGTATTTTCCTTCTTTATTCAGAAATAATTGACCCGCGATAGCAGGCCTCATTTCCTGGCGAATTATCCTGCTGAGTATTGGAAATCTTCTCTGATGACCACGGAGTGACACACTTAACCTGGGAAGGAAAAAAAAAAAAAAGATCCAGAACTTGAAAGTGCCCGTGTCAGCAGTGGTGTCTGATCTGAGGTGCCTTTCGGAGGACACGGGTCCCAGCAGGCACAGGCACAGCAAAGCGTAGTCATGCGGTAGCATGACCGTGGCGCATAACATCGACACAAGCCTGCTGAAGAGCCCTTGCTCAGGAAAAGAATAAAAACTGTCCAGTCAAAAGCCAAAGAAAGAGAAAAACGTGCAACGTTCCTTTTCCTAAGGTTGAAATGATTTCCAATCCAATTAGAAATCATGTTGATAAGGCTTTCATGTCGAAGAAAACTTGCACATTCGGTAGCAGTATAAACGCCCTCTTTTAAAATCCTGAAAGAAAAAAAAAATCGAGACCAGTGTGAACTTTCATCACCATTTACGTCTAAGAAAAACTTGATCCGGATCTGATCTGGATTGCACATTCGGTAGCAGTGTAAACGCGTCATGATAAAATCTTGACTTATCTCGACCAGTGTGGAATTTCATCGCGACGCTGTGTCCTATTTTAGCGACATGGCCGCAGTTCCAACTACCACAACTGGGGGCGCCCGTTCCACCCTCATTCTGCTTGGAGCCGCAGGTAAGAAACAACAATTAGCTGGACCGTTTTCCATGATTAATTTGAAAACGACCTCATGATTGCCGGCGCTTTTAACCCCGCAAATGAAAAGCGTAATAAAAGATCATGCCGTCAATAGTCCCCCAGTTGATTCTCACTTCATTTCAAGGTCCAGCTCCAACAGCCTGGGCCGCAGGAACTACGGCTTCGGCGGGGCCCCTCCGGTGGGCGGTAGCCTCCGCGTACACAGCAGCCGCACCCCTTACTCGTACCCTCAACCTGCCGAGCAGGAGTCCCTCCTCTCCCGGCCCCCGCAGGCCCACCGTCCTCCAAACCCTCACGGCCCTCCCGCAGCCGGGCTCCTGCTCTCCGGGAGGGATCGCCGGGCCCTATCGCTGGAGCTCCCGGAGCTTTTCCGGGCAGCGGGGCAGGGGGGCTGGCCGCCCCCCCTCAGCGCCCACGTGGGCGGCAGAGTGACCTTGACAATTTTGCGCTTTGTCGATAATGCGCACAGAGCAAGTGGCCGTACGATCTGGAAGGACAAAGAAAACAAAAAGGACCGTGGAATGTTGTTTTTTTGGTTTGTTTTTTAGCAACTTTTGTTGCTCCGGGGCCACATTTGATTTTTTTAAAATACACATTTGGGCCAGGTTAAAGATGGCATCATTGCACTGTAGAAGAGGGAAAAATAAAAAAGTTCCATTCATCCAGCCGCCGTACGAATATGACGCAAAGGCGCCGGAGGGAGCCGCAGTCGTTGAGTGAAGCAGGAACGACGACATTAAAGAAGTGACAACCTCCATCGGCCGCGGCCAGATTAAACAACACGGCTGCAATTGGCTCCCAAATGTAAACTTGTGACAAAGTCGCACAGCGCAGGAAGGCGATACAAGTCGGCCCATCTCGGTGCCAGATTTTATTTTTGGGAGGACGTAATTTGGGGTTTGCGTGAGGCCGACTTTGAAAGGAGGCCCGTGGTGCGGAGGAGGTTCTTGCGGCGTGTTCAGGCACACATTTAGTTGCGCTCAACTTGCAGCATGAGCTGGAAACCCTACTTGAACTCAAAAAAAAACCCCAAACAAACAAGGTGTTTTGTTTGTTTTTTTTTTTTTTTTTAAACTATAATGAGAATGCTAAAGTACAGCACAAGGAAGTCGACCCCGTCATGCTAAAAATGCTGGAAACCTCCTCAGGCCACTTCGAGTTTATTAGATCATTAATCCACCTCAGTACTCTCCACATCTCTTCACAAAGTCAATTTTTTTAACTGGAAGCACTCAACCTTTCTTCTTCTTCTTTTTCTTCCGCGCAGAGCGTTTGTTTCCGCGTGCAGAAAATGATTGAGGTGTACAAGCCTGACTGGTGCGAGAGCCGAGAGGACTGGTCCGTCTACCTCTTCTCCCCGCACAACAAGTCAGTGAGCCTTTGGCTGTTACTTTCTATGATCGTTGAGCTCTTTTTTTTGGGTGTTTTTTTTTTTTGGTCTCTAGTACGTACAAATCGGCACGTTGGTGCGCTGTTGATCGAGTACTTTTGGCCATTGACTTTAAAATAAAGTGCAATTTGTAAGCCGTTAAAGCACATGAATGATCATTGGATCATTCATTGGAAATTAATTGGTGAAAAAAAAATAGTCAATACACTTTTCAGACGTGTTGAAAGTGAACGGAGGAACGCAGGCCTTGACAAGCGACTTGATCTCGACAATAAGCGATGTGGCGCTCTCTCCCGCCCGCACAAATGGCTCGTCGAAAGCCCTCCGGCGCGCCGTCTGAAGAATTTGTTCCCCTCCACAGACTGATATTGACTCCCGAGATCGTCTGCGCTTTTGTTTTTCCCCGCTGCTGGGAACGCCCCACCCCACCCCTCCCCTCCCCCGAAGGAATGGCGTGATGGCCACTTAAGCAAAGCTGGGGTGGAGGGGGACTGAGCTGTGTTTTGGCTTGCTGGCAGGTGCCATCTGTCAAGCAGTGTGTGTGTGTGTGTGTGTGTGCGTGTGTGTGTGTGTGTGTGTGTGTGTGTGTGTGTGTGTGTGTGTGTGTGTGTGTGTGCGTGTTTGTAATATTTGCAGAGTTTTATAGCATGTTTGTCAGTTGTCGTGCTTACATGAGAAGCGTTACAGCAAACAAATGAAGCGACATCGGAGGGAACGTCAGCTCCGGCTGTTAGAGTGTTGCTGTTGATGGGTTGTCATCAACCTACCAAGCTAAGTACTGAAATGACGTCACAAGCGCAGCAGTGATTTTGCCGTCTAAAACAGCACATTTGAGTATTTCATTGACGTCTAATGAACTGCTGGCAGCTGGCAGCAGGCGCCGTAGAATACAGCGTGAGCGTAATGAAGTCGTTTTTAAGACACCCTCCCTGGAACCATTTTAAAAAAAAAGTGTCCATAGGCATTGATATCTGCCAATTATTCGGTTGGAGAATGTTTATTTTGAAGTTGGCCTTCTTACCAAATTGTCGGTGTGATGCAGGGCACGAACTATTCCTGCTATGGTGCCTCGGTCGTGTCGAGGCATGGTCGAAACAAGGTGAAAAATGTCATATTCGCACGTTCATATCCATCCCTCTGTTTTAAAATGCCCTTTTTCCTCATGAGTGTCGTGGATGGGCTGGAGTGTATCCCGGCTGTCTTTGGGCAGTAGGCATTGTACACCCTGAACTGTGGCCGGGTACACCCTGGAATCACATAGACAAACAACCATTGGCACTCACAATCACACCTGGGGGCAATTCAACCTGCCATGCGTGTTTTTGGAATGTGGGAGGAAACTGGAGTACCCGGAGAAAAGCCACGCAGCCACAGGGAGAACATGGAAACCCCACACAGGATGGTCGGAGCCGGAATCGAACCCTAGACCTCTGCGCTGTGAGGCTGACGTGCTACCCAGTCGAGCACTGTGCTGCACGTTTATAATACTACCCCGCAATTTGGGATCCATTTTGGGGAGAAAAAAAGTACGTATTATCCAGTGCTCCAAATTGCAGCCTTTGAGAATTCCCATTCGATGACATTGCGATTGCCATAGCCCAGATGGTGAACAATACCACAAGATCTCCGATCATTTTACACCAATATGTAAACGCAGTTGCTGTTACTGTACACCATTGGAAGTGACTTTCGCAGAAATCCTCCTGCACCCTCCCCCAGGCGAGGGGCAAGCTGCTTAACATGCATAGACACATGTAAATTGTCACTGGGGGTGCAGCACCACAATGTGGGATTGACTTTATTCAAAGTGCTTCCAAGTCACCCAGGGCTGGCCTGACAGGCGTGGGCGCTCTCTCTCGCTATCTCGCAACACACCTGCACTGCGGTTCGCCTTCGGGAAGGAATCCGTGATGAGGCCAAAAGTGCTTTTGTGGTTCTTGCCTCTGCCGAAGAAGCCACGGTTTGGACCGGATGGCACTGTATCGTTTCCAAACTGGACTTCCAACCATCACATTGTGGCGTAATTGTAGTGCTTCACTTTTACTCCAATGGTGATGGAAGGTGATTCCCCCAGAATTGTGCGATATGATGAGATTAGCTCCCGTGAAATACGTTTAGCTTCCGTTGCAATACGACTGCAATTACGATACACTATAAACAGTCGGTTCGAAAATAACCCAACTTTTTGCGTTATTCATGCAACCCAACAACACCCAATTTTGATGCGAGAATATGCGATCCGCGATATAATTTACTCAAGTTATGATGTGCCACAATAATTTGATACGTACCGCCAAATGACAGCACAGCGCATTTACCAGCAATGCAAATACTGTACGGTGGTTCAATTCTGATGTCAAGCAATACAAATACTTTGCCAAGAAAATTTGGCACCGTTTAAAAAAATATTTTTGGGCGGTATCTGTGGCCTTTTTTCAGACCATTGAATGTCAGTTGTGAGGCGTTCATTGTCTTTTTTCAGCCTAATTAACTCTTTTGCTTCGGAACATGAAATGGAAATGAAAGCAAATGAAAGCATCTTTTGAGACGCAGCTGCTGACGGGCGATGCAAAAAAATATGCAGAGCGTACTGCGCCCGTCCTCACGTTCCAGTAGAAGATCGCATGATTAGAATGTTGCCCCGGATGCCTTCTTTGACGTTATTAAAAGAACAAATCTTACATGGTCTCCTGTGTTTTTCCCCTGCCAGGTTCCGGGCCCTCTGCCAGTCCATCATTGCTCACAAGCTCTTTGACTACGTGGTCCTGGTTTTCATCTTCCTCAATTGCATCACGGTGGCTCTGGAGAGGCCCAGGATTCTCCAAGGCAGCCTGGTAACATGATTTACTACTATCGGCTATTACTTGATTACTTTGGACGCCTGTAGCGTGCTTGGGGGTGTGAGGGCGGTCGAGGCAATGTTTTGCGCTCACACGCTGGATGTCGATCTGTTGTTATCTACGCCGCACTGAAAGAAAAGCTGGTTTTGGCGAGTGCATCCGACCGATACTGGCCTTGTTCCAAGCTATCGAGTATTCCCAAATGCTGCCGATACCAGTCACGGGTGCCCTCTTGAGGCCGTTGGACTATCATGAAGTAAAAGGCATGACATACGTGGCTATCCACTGAAATACTCACTGAAATCCTCAGTAAGTTTCAATTTCTCTCAACATATGTACTCATCATGATGGTTATAGGATGAAAAAAAATCTTAAAAATGACTGTATGAACCTAGCGACAGTACCCTCGCTACTCCATTCACATGCGACCTACATTTCCTTTCCGTGTCTCTCTGTCCTCGTGACTTATCTTTCCTACCTAGCTACCCACCTCCCTATTTTTCCATCCTGTGTTCCAGGAAAGGCTTCTCCTCACCATTTCCAACTATGTGTTTACTGCCATCTTTGTGGCCGAGATGACCCTCAAGGTAAGAAAGAACCCTCCTGGTCCGTCTCCTGTCTTTTTCCTCCTTTCTCCTCGACGCCCGCCCATTAGTTAGCGAGATAATCAATTTCATCAGAGGTCTTTAGCTTCTCCCGGTACGGGTGGGCCTCCCATCTACGCAAACAATCTTTTCATCTCCCAAGCCGACGTCCAGGAAGTCTGGCATTATCCATTTTTCATCCAATTAGCAAAGGCCCTCGTTTCGTGGGTGCTCGCAGTAAGATGTTCATCATCGTGGGAGATGAGTTCACGTGTTTCTACCAGGTTCTTAATATGTTCATTCCCCTGTTTTTTTTTCTTTTCTTTTTGATTAATATTTCCCTGCGCGTGATTTTTTACATTTCTCAGATTTTCCCCTTTGAGGTTGCTCTGTTTCAACGCCGCCTCCATTTTTACAAGGCAAGGAGGCGAGCTGCTGTTGTTAACTTACAAAAGAGGTCGAGGTTTGCTCAAATAGTTACGAGGAATGTCCCCTCCTGCCTGCTGAATTTTTTTTTTTTTTTTTTTTTAACAAGATGCCTGTCCATCCGGTCTCTTAACAGCATCTCACGAGGGCCACGGGCATACTGGCGCCTATCCTAACTGTCTTTGGGCGAGAGGCTGGGTCGACCCACCCTCACCTGGTGGCCTGTCAATCGCCGGCACAAATTGACAAAAAAAAAAAAAAATCAATAAATGACTCACATTCACATCAGGGGATGGTTTCAAGTCTTCAATAAACCTACCGTGCACGTTTCTGGGATATGGAACCTATTCGTCCGTTCTACCAATTTATATTTCCTGCCTATGTTCCGACCAGCCGATCTGACTTTGCGTTTTTTTTCATTCTACCTACCAACCAGCTTTTTACCATTCTGCCATCTTCAGACCTATCGATCCAATTTTTTTCTACCTATTTTGTCAAGCTTGGGTCCACTGCATCAGCTTCAACATCTGGACCAGCCAAGCTAAGCTCATGTGTGTACAAACACACACACACACACACCAACTGCAAACTGATGTGTGCGACCTTGTACGCGGACTTCTAATTAGAAACAGCGGGACCGCGTTTACCTCCCTTTGAAGAGAGAAATTCATCGAGATGAAATAAATGAAGGTCTCCTGCCTTTTTCTTTGCGCGTCACTCGGAGGAAAAAAGCAAAGAAAGCTGCTCGAGGGAAGTGTGAAAAGTTTTCACACGTCCACAAGCCAAAAATGTGTCCGTGGTCGGTGAACCAAGCTCTTGTCACAATACACATTCGGTGTTCGAGAGCATGTGGTTGCGGCGCCTGCCATCTAACATGGAAGTCACATAAAAAAAAAAAAATAATAAAATAAATAAATAAATAAATAAAAGTTTGGCTGCCGTTTCCCCGAAACGCCTCCTGACAGAATGACTAGTCCTTTTCCGCAATTCTCTTTGTTTCCCCTCGAGAAAGTAGGCAGCGTCGTCGTGTTCCCGCGTGGCAGTTTTTTTAGCAAGCAAACGTTGGCAGGTGTCAAGTGGCGCGCGCCCCTCCGAAACATCTCACAAGCACCTTTATCTTCCAACCTCCTCTTCCCCCCCTCCTCCCCTGAACGTTTTCCCCTGTCAGTCTTCATCCCGCCCGCCGGGATGCCCGCATTCCTCTCCCAGGATATTCTTATTCCTCCCCTTTTGTCGCGTGAGCTAAATGTTGATGGATTTGTCACAAGATCTGCATGAGCTCGGGAAGAAAGCCAGCTTGAAAAGAATACTGCGCCTTTTTTCGCTGCCTCCGGAACAACATGCAGTGTACCTGTGCTGTAGAGAGCAGGCTTCACAGCCACCAAGTTGCCACCACATCCCATTCTGCAGGTGCGCCATAATAGAGCACCGGCGACAGGGTTGGAGGCTCGGCAAAAAAAAACACACACAAAAAAAAAAACTGCAACGGCAGCACACCAACTCATCGTTTCAGTGATGAGCCAAATGAATAAGACGCCCCGATAAATACATCGAATACAAAAAGGCACAACTTGAGTTTTCGTTTACCAAAGTTAGCCCGGTGGAAAAGTTGTCACGAAGATTTCAGGGCAAAGCAGCTAATTTAGCCAACTTGATTGCTATTCCAGTTTGCCATGTTTTGAACTTGAGTTCAGAAAAAAAAAAATGTCTCTGTCCTCAGGCTGGGAAAGCAGCAAAGATTATTCCACTACCCAAGGCTACTGTTTCATTCCGTGGCTCTAATAGCAGAGCGATAAGTTTGCTACTGCTCTGAGTAAAATCTGTGATCCAGTTGCTTTTAAGCGAAACATCGTCTTACTTTTCATTTCTGGGCACAGACTCTCAGCATACCTACAGGGAGCGGCGTTGCACCGCTACGGCGCTCGCTCGTATGGATGATGATAGGCCTCGAGAAATTGACCAGAGGCGTGCTACAAGATTTCCACGCAGCTTGACATCATTGATCATAAATCTTTGTTAAATCAAGTGGAATGTACAGATGCAGTCCTGGAACGTTGTCTGACAAACTGAAAACAGAAAGCCCCTTTTTAAAAAATGTTCTGATTCGACGTTTGTCAGAAGTCAAAGCAATTAACTGTGGAGTTCCGCAGGGAAATTGGTGAGGTCCAATGCTTATCTCTTCATGTGGACCGTTCAACAGTCTGCAAAGCAGAAATAACAGTGGTCACAAAGTTTGAGGAGAGTCATAAATCGGGAACTGCCGACCGTAGAGGAACGGCTAGCCGACAACAAATTGGTCCGTAATGTCTCCAAATCAAAATGGAGAGGAAACATAAGTGATGAATGAACGTAAACGAGTATGTCAATTAGCATGTGGCAGTCGAACAAGTTCAAGAAACCAAACTTCTGCCCTCTCGATTCTTCCTGGATTTTCACTGATGGAGGCGGGACTCGGTATGGAAATAAATTCCTACTCACACCCACTCCAAAATCTGAATTTGCTATACTTGACGGCTATGCAACAGTAATCTGTGAAGATTTGGAATTTCACAACCCGTCTCCACAAGCCACCTTACCTAAAAGTGTTGCACATGAAGGAGGTAAGCTGCGCTTTCATGTCTCTCCAACTCCTACAATGGTGAGCTGCTCAGCGTCCATCATCGAGGAGCAACAAACAAAACCCCAAAAACATCGGAGCGGCTAAACCGCCCCGTGCTCCCTGTGTGGTCTTCATCGTCTCCCCATCTCCTTTCATCTCCGCAGGTGGTGTCCATGGGCCTGTACCTGGGCGAGACGGCCTACCTGCGGAGCAGCTGGAACATTCTGGACGGCTTCCTGGTCTTTGTCTCGCTCATCGACATCGTGGTGTCCATGGCGGGTGGCGCCAAAATCCTCGGCGTTCTCCGCGTTCTCAGGCTCTTGCGGACATTGCGACCCCTCAGGTTGGTTGCGGGCGTGACCGCAGGTGGTGTCCATGGGCCTGTACCTGGGCGAGACGGCCTACCTGCGGAGCAGCTGGAACATTCTGGACGGCTTCCTGGTCTTTGTCTCGCTCATCGACATCGTGGTGTCCATGGCGGGTGGCGCCAAAATCCTCGGCGTTCTCCGCGTTCTCAGGCTCTTGCGGACATTGCGACCCCTCAGGTTGGTTGCGGGCGTGATGGGGCGGGGGGGGGACAACAACCTCCCGGGTGTCTGTTTTTCACCAAAGGTTTCCTTGCTCTGGCAGGGTCATCAGCAGAGCTCCGGGTCTGAAACTGGTGGTGGAGACCCTCATCACCTCCCTCAAGCCCATCGGCAATATTGTCCTCATCTGCTGTGCCTTCTTCATCATCTTTGGTATTCTCGGCGTTCAGGTAAAGGGGATGCTGTGAAAAATTTTGTGGTAGGCTTCGGAGACACCCTCAACCTTGGTGTTGCACACCTTAACAAACATCTCCGTTTCGTCACTGCGAAGTTGCTTTTCTTCGGCGGCATCCGCCAAAAGCCTCCGATTATTCTCAGCATTGCGATCAAGCTCCACTCGTGAATGGCAATTTTCTTCACGAGGGAAAAGCAGGCTGTCAACAACTCGCCCTGTCAACACTCGTTTCATGTGTGCGGTGGAGTTGCATCGCGTGCTAATTATGCAAGCCCTTCAGAAAGGCATATCGCAACAAGTGCCTTGATGGAGATACTTTGGTGTGTGTCTGCGTGCGTGCGTGCGCGTGCCGCAGCTGTTCAAAGGCAAGTTCTACTACTGCGCCGGGCTCGACGTGAAGAACATCACCAACAAGTCCGACTGCTTGGCCGCCAACTACCGATGGGTGCATCACAAATATAACTTTGACAATCTCGGTCAGGTAACAAAGCGCCCCCGAAGCCATTTGTTGAGTACTTCTTCAGCCTAATATGTTTTTGTTTTTTGCGGAACCTCCCAAAGGCTCTGATGTCCTTGTTTGTGCTGGCCTCCAAAGACGGCTGGGTGAACATCATGTATCACGGACTGGATGCGGTGGGCATCGACCAGCAGGTAGCGCACGTCCGCCAAGGAATTGAAAATTTTGCCACTATAGCTGCTGTCAAAAGTAGGCTCCAAAGATTGACCAAACAGGCAGTTGGCTGCACGTATATATTTTTTCCCCACGATACAACCGTTTTACTCCATTATTTGGAGGAAGAAGCGGGATTCAGAGGATTGACAATCAGGACGTCAGCTTTGTGGGACTTGGCGGGAAATTTCACAATTATTTTATTGAGCGACACAAGAATTTCAGTCAATCGAATGAGATATTCCATCACGGTTGGTGTCAGAAGTGGGATCTTGACACTCCTGGTGTTTGTAATACCAGCTAGCGCCTTAGACCTTGTCGACCACATTTGGCATCAGAAGTGCGATCCGAAAGTCTTAACCATCCAAACATAGCAAATAGGACGGGATCCGTATATGCCCTGTGTGATGTCAGAAGTACGATCTCGAAGATTATCATAATCATCCATTTTATCTGTATCGCACTTCAAAAACACTCAAAGGGAAGACAATTAAAATAACAAGAAAGAACGACAAATTAAACATTGAATGAAATCAAGAAGACAATCGTCATATCAAAAAGCATATGAGTGCAGGATATGATATCAAGTTAGTCAGAAGACCTTTTCCACTATGCGGCCATATTCTCATGACAGTTGGTGTCAGAAGTGGGATCCACGGGACTGCCGCATATGTTGGCTCACTTCCTAAATACACGGCAGGATCAGACCCAGACTCACATCATTTGGTGTCAGAAAAGGGATCTAATGAACACTGTAAACAGTTCAATGTTTATAAAGCTCTTTAAGTTTGTCTAGGCTAGAGAGTACAACGTGCAACCTTACTGTCACAACAGACGGTTTCAGAAGTGGGATCCAAATGAACTTGACAAAGTCTTTCTAAATTTGCCCAAAGGTTAAACGCATTTGTTCACCGCATTCATTTTTATTTTTTGTGTGTCCTCAACTCCAGTGTCGACTGTTTTTTTTTTTGTTGTTTTTTTTTGTTTAGTTTTTTTGCCCGGCACATTGTGTTGCCCGCAGGCGCATACGCTCGATGTGTAAAAAGTCAGTTGACGTGAACAGATTTTCCCTTGCACTTGCTTTCATTTCAAGGCCATTAAGTAATCGACGACCGGGAGACTTTCTCCTGTCTTCCGGATGATTCCGTCAGGCCGCCACAGGGAAGGGAAAAAAAAAAAAGAAGAGGCGATG
>NW_017842060.1:887263-899628 GCF_001891065.2 Hippocampus comes
AGCACATCTAGACTGGATGCGGATATTGCAGAGATGGATATGTCTGTTGTGTTTCTGACTGCGGTGGAGTTGCTGCATGTTTGTGTAACTCGGGGGTGCCCAACCCTTTTTGACCAACGATCTACTTTTCAAGCTACCATATGTACGTGTACTGTTTATATATATATATCTATATATATATATATAGATATATATACACACACACACACACACACACACACACACACACACACACACACAAAAAAAAAAACACACACAAAAAAAAAAACTGCAACGGCAGCACACCAACTCATCGTTTCAGTGATGAGCCAAATGAATAAGACGCCCCGATAAATACATCGAATACAAAAAGGCACAACTTGAGTTTTCGTTTACCAAAGTTAGCCCGGTGGAAAAGTTGTCACGAAGATTTCAGGGCAAAGCAGCTAATTTAGCCAACTTGATTGCTATTCCAGTTTGCCATGTTTTGAACTTGAGTTCAGAAAAAAAAAAAATGTCTCTGTCCTCAGGCTGGGAAAGCAGCAAAGATTATTCCACTACCCAAGGCTACTGTTTCATTCCGTGGCTCTAATAGCAGAGCGATAAGTTTGCTACTGCTCTGAGTAAAATCTGTGATCCAGTTGCTTTTAAGCGAAACATCGTCTTACTTTTCATTTCTGGGCACAGACTCTCAGCATACCTACAGGGAGCGGCGTTGCACCGCTACGGCGCTCGCTCGTATGGATGATGATAGGCCTCGAGAAATTGACCAGAGGCGTGCTACAAGATTTCCACGCAGCTTGACATCATTGATCATAAATCTTTGTTAAATCAAGTGGAATGTACAGATGCAGTCCTGGAACGTTGTCTGACAAACTGAAAACAGAAAGCCCCTTTTTAAAAAATGTTCTGATTCGACGTTTGTCAGAAGTCAAAGCAATTAACTGTGGAGTTCCGCAGGGAAATTGGTGAGGTCCAATGCTTATCTCTTCATGTGGACCGTTCAACAGTCTGCAAAGCAGAAATAACAGTGGTCACAAAGTTTGAGGAGAGTCATAAATCGGGAACTGCCGACCGTAGAGGAACGGCTAGCCGACAACAAATTGGTCCGTAATGTCTCCAAATCAAAATGGAGAGGAAACATAAGTGATGAATGAACGTAAACGAGTATGTCAATTAGCATGTGGCAGTCGAACAAGTTCAAGAAACCAAACTTCTGCCCTCTCGATTCTTCCTGGATTTTCACTGATGGAGGCGGGACTCGGTATGGAAATAAATTCCTACTCACACCCACTCCAAAATCTGAATTTGCTATACTTGACGGCTATGCAACAGTAATCTGTGAAGATTTGGAATTTCACAACCCGTCTCCACAAGCCACCTTACCTAAAAGTGTTGCACATGAAGGAGGTAAGCTGCGCTTTCATGTCTCTCCAACTCCTACAATGGTGAGCTGCTCAGCGTCCATCATCGAGGAGCAACAAACAAAACCCCAAAAACATCGGAGCGGCTAAACCGCCCCGTGCTCCCTGTGTGGTCTTCATCGTCTCCCCATCTCCTTTCATCTCCGCAGGTGGTGTCCATGGGCCTGTACCTGGGCGAGACGGCCTACCTGCGGAGCAGCTGGAACATTCTGGACGGCTTCCTGGTCTTTGTCTCGCTCATCGACATCGTGGTGTCCATGGCGGGTGGCGCCAAAATCCTCGGCGTTCTCCGCGTTCTCAGGCTCTTGCGGACATTGCGACCCCTCAGGTTGGTTGCGGGCGTGATGGGGGGGGCAACAACCTCACGGGTGTCTGTTTTTCACCAAAGGTTTTCTTGCTCTGGCAGGGTCATCAGCAGAGCTCCGGGTCTGAAACTGGTGGTGGAGACCCTCATCACATCCCTCAAGCCCATCGGCAATATTGTCCTCATCTGCTGTGCCTTCTTCATCATCTTTGGTATTCTCGGCGTTCAGGTAAAGGGGATGCTGTGAAAAATTTTGTGGTAGGCTTCGGAGACACCCTCAACCTTGGTGTTGCACACCTTAACAAACATCTCCGTTTCGTCACTGCGAAGTTGCTTTTCTTCGGCGGCATCCGCCAAAAGCCTCCGATTATTCTCAGCATTGCGATCAAGCTCCACTCGTGAATGGCAATTTTCTTCACGAGGGAAAAGCAGGCTGTCAACAACTCGCCCTGTCAACACTCGTTTCATGTGTGCGGTGGAGTTGCATCGCGTGCTAATTATGCAAGCCCTTCAGAAAGGCATATCGCAACAAGTGCCTTGATGGAGATACTTTGGTGTGTGTCTGCGTGCGTGCGTGCGCGTGCCGCAGCTGTTCAAAGGCAAGTTCTACTACTGCGCCGGGCTCGACGTGAAGAACATCACCAACAAGTCCGACTGCTTGGCCGCCAACTACCGATGGGTGCATCACAAATATAACTTTGACAATCTCGGTCAGGTAACAAAGCGCCCCCGAAGCCATTTGTTGAGTACTTCTTCAGCCTAATATGTTTTTGTTTTTTGCGGAACCTCCCAAAGGCTCTGATGTCCTTGTTTGTGCTGGCCTCCAAAGACGGCTGGGTGAACATCATGTATCACGGACTGGATGCGGTGGGCATCGACCAGCAGGTAGCGCACGTCCGCCAAGGAATTGAACATTTTGCCACTATAGCTGCTGTCAAAAGTAGGCTCCAAAGATTGACCAAACAGGCAGTTGGCTGCACGTATATATTTTTTCCCCACGATACAACCGTTTTACTCCATTATTTGGAGGAAGAAGCGGGATTCAGAGGATTGACAATCAGGACGTCAGCTTTGTGGGACTTGGCGGGAAATTTCACAATTATTTTATTGAGCGACACAAGAATTTCAGTCAATCGAATGAGATATTCCATCACGGTTGGTGTCAGAAGTGGGATCTTGACACTCCTGGTGTTTGTAATACCAGCTAGCGCCTTAGACCTTGTCGACCACATTTGGCATCAGAAGTGCGATCCGAAAGTCTTAACCATCCAAACATAGCAAATAGGACGGGATCCGTATATGCCCTGTGTGATGTCAGAAGTACGATCTCGAAGATTATCATAATCATCCATTTTATCTGTATCGCACTTCAAAAACACTCAAAGGGAAGACAATTAAAATAACAAGAAAGAACGACAAATTAAACATTGAATGAAATCAAGAAGACAATCGTCATATCAAAAAGCATATGAGTGCAGGATATGATATCAAGTTAGTCAGAAGACCTTTTCCACTATGCGGCCATATTCTCATGACAGTTGGTGTCAGAAGTGGGATCCACGGGACTGCCGCATATGTTGGCTCACTTCCTAAATACACGGCAGGATCAGACCCAGACTCACATCATTTGGTGTCAGAAAAGGGATCTAATGAACACTGTAAACAGTTCAATGTTTATAAAGCTCTTTAAGTTTGTCTAGGCTAGAGAGTACAACGTGCAACCTTACTGTCACAACAGACGGTTTCAGAAGTGGGATCCAAATGAACTTGACAAAGTCTTTCTAAATTTGCCCAAAGGTTAAACGCATTTGTTCACCGCATTCATTTTTATTTTTTGTGTGTCCTCAACTCCAGTGTCGACTGTTTTTTTTTTTGTTGTTTTTTTTTGTTTAGTTTTTTTGCCCGGCACATTGTGTTGCCCGCAGGCGCATACGCTCGATGTGTAAAAAGTCAGTTGACGTGAACAGATTTTCCCTTGCACTTGCTTTCATTTCAAGGCCATTAAGTAATCGACGACCGGGAGACTTTCTCCTGTCTTCCGGATGATTCCGTCAGGCCGCCACAGGGAAGGGAAAAAAAAAAAAAGAAGAAGAGAGACTAATCCAAATTTAGCTTTCAGCTATTTCTCACACAATTCCACAGCCGCTGCTTTTTTTGTGACACTTGAGCCGCGATTGTTGTTTGGTAATGGCGGCGAGTGATAATTTTGACCTGCTCCTTTTCCAATTTTCTGGATGTATTATACACTCATAATTTCTATATTTATACAGATTTTTTTTTTGGGGGGGGGGTGCTGAGCTGGCTGCTTGGCTTTAAATAATTGGCCGACACTTCTGTAGAAGCCAGACAGTGATCTGACTTTTAAAAAGAGGAAACGTGGGATAGGTTATTGTACAGCATACTTAAAAGAAAAAAAGGTGGTGTTCCAGGTACACTCACACGTTAGGAGGAACACCTGCGTGGTCTGATATGATTTATTATATCATGAAAAAATAAGGGGAGGGCAAAAAATAATTTGGGATTTTAAAAAGGTTTTTTTAATGTGGGGGAGGGGAGGGTGTTAGCAATTGATGCTAGAATGTTAGAATTAAAGTGCTCGGAGTTTACAGTTACAATCAGTGTGTTAGTGCTTGTTCATGTTTAGCGGTTGATATTAGTGCTAACTATTGACTAACTATTGTGTGGCAGCTACGATTAGTGCTCGTGTTAAGGTTTCGGGTTCGAGTTTCAGAACAGTCATGAACATTCTTAACTGTCAAACTACTGTCAAAAGAAGTTGGCTGATAACTAGCCTGGCCGAGGCTAGCATATGTAATGTAACCTTGTTCCCCCACTCGTGATTGTCGTCCCCACTTCCAGCCGGCGATCAACAACAACCCGTGGATGCTTCTCTACTTCATCTCGTTCCTGCTCATCGTCAGCTTCTTTGTGCTCAACATGTTTGTGGGCGTGGTGGTGGAGAACTTCCACAAGTGTCGGCAACACCAGGAGGTGGAGGAGGCCCGGCGGCGCGAGGAGAAGCGCCAGCGACGCATGGAGAAGAAGAGGCGAAGTAAGAAAACACAGGGGGGCAAAAAAGCCAAATGCTACGCTAATAGCGTCCCCATTTTCCCGTGGTTTTTAAGTCAACAAACACACACAAATATGAGGATTCTTGCGGTCTGATTCCTAAATACTGGCTCGTTGGCTGCCTTGACAAAAGTAGACAATAATGTCCTGGCCCTGTCAAATGCTGCCTGAATGAAAAATGGAAAAGGTGGGAATTCCAGGCGCAAAAGACAACAAAACATTTCTGTGTAACGTTGAAAAGGATGAGATAAAAGCGTGAATGCAAAGAGTCAAACAACACGCTCAATGTATGCTCTGCTCATGTGATGCTAATAGTCATCGCGCTGCCATTTTGGATGATGACAAATTATTGAACTTTTTCCCCTCCTCGAACAAAATGAACGATAACATCGTGGGCAAAGAAAAAAAAAAGTCATGGCGTTTCTGAATGTGCTGAAAACAGCCAAGTCAGACATTTCAGTCACAAAACTGTAAAAGAGCGTGAACTATCCGGATTGAACTTTTCAACAATTTTCTCCTGTCATGAATTGCACTTTGCATGCAGCGGTGGTTGTTTTAAAGTGCTCTCGAAATACAGTTGCGTTGAGTTGATAACGAATCCCGAGAGCTCAGTGTCGTATATTTGCGATTTCCCAGTTTCCTGAAATGCGATATTCTTCATCCAATGTACTCATGTGCAGAGGCCCAGAAGCTTCCTTACTACGCCTCCTACGGCCCGGCGCGACTGGCCATCCACACCTTGTGCACCAGCCACTACCTAGACTTGGTCATCACCTTCATCATCTGCATCAACGTCATCACCATGTCACTCGAGCATTACAGCCAGCCTCAGGTGAGACATCACATACACACGATGTCACCGATTTCAAATAATGTTATATCCTTTTCATTGTTTTGATTGTTATTATTATTGATTCAAATTAAACAGAAGACAAAGAACAATTAAATACACCGCTGATTTCAAAAGGCGTTCCGTCTCGTTTGTCTTAGTCTCTAGAGACGGCGCTAAAGTATTGCAACTACTTCTTTACATCCACCTTCGTCATCGAAGCGACTCTGAAGTTGGTGGCCTTCGGGTTTCGGCGTTTCTTCAAGGACAGGTATGAGAAGAGGGCCAGAATGTTTGGAAAACTCACTTGAGTAGACCCACCAAAAAAAAAAAAAAAAAAAAGTCTGAAGAAGTCAGGTGGGAAAAAAACAAAGAAAATTGCTTGCTCGTTTGCAGACGTTTTTCAGAGACAAACTTGTCCTAAATCGTCTGAAGAAAAATTCTGCGCACAAAGCCAGTTTCACAGAGCGTCATGAAATTTGATAGGCTCGTCTATCATAGGCAGTCCCACAAAAATAGTTTCAAGAAGTTTAAAAAACACAGGAAATGCTCTTTTTCAGAGGTAGTTCAAAGACAAACTTGTCCTAGATTGTTTGAGAAAAATTCATCCGACAAAGCTGGTTTCACAAATTTGATATTTGAATTTAAATATTGTCTATCATGGGCAGCCCCCCCCCCCAAAAAAATAAAAATAAACAAACACTGGAATACAGTTTTTGTTTGGGGCAGCCGTTTCCGAAATATTGCCAGGGTCCTCTAAGATTTTTTGACTGCGATCAAATTTTCATCACTATTATACCAGATGGGGGATGCTAAATGCGGAAGAATTTGAGATTTCGTCAGTGTGAGTGTGGGCAGAAGTTTGATGACTTGCCATAAAATAATGAATCAAAAAAAAAAAAATGACCATGAAAATTGAAAGACAGTTGTCATGTTATGTTTTCACACTCCTATCGTCCACAGACTCACAAGAAAGTCTCAGAAACTCATGCCTGAAAAGAAACAGAATGCCCACCATTTTCTTTGAAAAAATTTGAACCTGACAAATAAGGGCACCACAAGATTGTGGCGATTTTTTGCGTTCGTCATTGAGTGTGGGCAGAACACGCTGATGAAAAGCAAAAAAACTCAAATCCTCGGCCCCCCCTGACTTTTGCGGGGGTGCTCGCTGCTTTCATAATTTTGCATTTGTTTTTCATATTCAGAGATGGATGGTTAAAGGCCACGTTCGTCCTTGTGTGAATAATCTATTTGGACCAAAATGTCTTCTTCAGTCAGGGAACAAACTGGTGGTGACATTTGTGATTTTTTTTTTTTTTTGTCCAGGAATAATATATATTTTGACACCCACGCTAAAGCTGTGCAGGTCCAAAAAAAATAGAATTGAATAGATATCAATATCAGCAGAGTCTCCTTACGTCCAGCGCAGCCTCCGCGTGGAGCAGCTGCCGCTGTATATTACTTCGGCAGTTCCCACTGAGGAAATATTTATTATTCCATCTGCTGCTCCATTTTTAGAAAGGTGGATGCACCGAGGGAAGCGTTTTACTTCCTTGTCTGCTCCCCTTTGTATCCATCTGTGACAATACCTTTTTTTTTTTTTGAAATTTTATGTGGCATTCGTGTCCTGTTTTCTACTGGTTTGCGTGAGTTCTCTGGATTTGAGGGTGTTTACATCACGTGTCTGCACTACTTTTGCTCCTCGCCAGGGATAACATCTGGTCAGAGGAAACCTTTACTCCATTTCATAATTTGGCAGGGAATTGAGTTTCCCCGAAAGAAAGGTTGTTTTTGTTTTTTTTAAATTACTTTTTCACTTCTCGCTCGATGCTACACCTCATCTCCGGCTGATTGGGCCGCGCTTTGCTCACGCAGGCCCTTTCACGCTGCCTGTTAATGGCATCTCTCTCTATACAATGCCTTCCAGAATTATTGGCACCCCTCGAGATGATGTGTTTATTAGCTTCGAATATATACACAGTGTATAGGTTCTTTTACATATTGTAAGACCAGAAAAAAAATCCACATGCAATTCAATTATGACATCTTACCCAGGAGTCCCAATAACGGAGGGTACGACCATTATTCCCCAAGCAGGAAATAAAGAAGAAGATCAATCGCAAAAGAAGGATTAAGTAGTCCACAAAGGGGTCATAACTATCTAAGACCCTAAACCAGGGGTGTTCAAACTTTTTCGTATGAAGGCCGCATTCATGAAAATGCAAGGATGCAAGAGCCACTTGAAAATTCTTCAACTTGAAATCATGAAACACGCTATAAAATCAGTCAAGAAAGAAACGCTATATTGTCAACATTTTCCAGTCGCGTTGGAAAACTGTGACACAGCAGCTTTCCGTGAAAGGCGATAAGGCAAATTGTTTCAGATTTTCCAAGATTTGAGGGTGGCCAACGGCCCTCTATCTCACCAGACTAGATCCACCCCCGCATTGAACAGTCGCTGAATCCCATTTCCACATTGAGAACCAAAACAAGAGCAAACTGGAGTCAGCAGACCATTTTTGAAAACAATTCGGCGAGACTGATTCACGAATGCTCATGAATCGGAGCTTGACACAGGAGAATGTGGAAGAAACAATTTAGGCTTCGAAAATGGAATTATCCTTATCCATCGGAGAAATTGTGTTATTTTAGTATTTATTTATGGTAACTAACCTTGTGGGCCGTGTCAAATGTCAGTTTTAATATACGCCGCTGGCCACTGAAACATGGATGACGGGCCACAAATGGCCCCGGGGCCATATTTTGGACAGTTTAATTTGCGACGTAACTTCCCCGAACCCATTTTAAACGTAATCTCTTTGGAGGAAGAAGTAAATTGACAAGTAGGTAAAAGGTCCGAGGTCCTGGACGGAAACGACGGCCACCGACGTAAAATATTCATGGGGGGGGGGGGGGGGGGGGATCGGCCTGCAGGTGCGATGCCAGTGGTGGGAGAATCATGCAAATGATGCCTGAAGTTAGCATTAATATTCATTGGGGAATTAACATAATAGAGAGCGCTCCTCAGCCTCGAACCTTGAGGACAATCGCAATTCACTCGCTGCGACTTCTGCCGACGATGACAGGCGTGTGCGTGTGCGTGTGCGCAGGTGGAACCAGTCCCCCCTGGCCATTGTGTTGCTGTCTGTGATGGGCATCACGTTGGAGGAGATTGAGATCAACGCCTCGCTACCCATCAATCCGACCATCATCAGGATCATGAGGGTGCTCAGGATAGCGAGAGGTACGCGCACTTCCCTCATGGCGTCGCTGTCCAAACTAACCCTCCCCCCCGACCCTACGCCACGAAAACTGAGCCGAACCCAATAGCACACCACGTTGAGTTCTTGTCACCATGGCGATATCAGGCCTCTTCAAATTCTCCTTTTTTCTTGCTTCGGAACATTCCTTTGCTCACGGCATCTGTGACCTGGAAGTATGCAAGTAAAGGTCATTGCAAATCCCAAATTGCCTCAGAAGGACGTCTCAGTGCAACTTGTAACCCAGCTTTAGCTCAGGATACTCCTGACCGACCTTCACCGGGGCAGAAGAGATACGTTGCCCGTAATTGTTTACGGCAGCGATACTGAAACGAAAACGGTGCCACCGATTTAAGTTGACTGACTCTAAATTGCTGCTAAATGGAGAGCTGGATCTCTCCTTGATCGGGGGACGCTTTCCAAATAAGGCGCGATGACGCTAAGACCCGTATCTCACTGCGCGGCAAACGTCAGTGAGATACCACCTCCAGCAGATTTGACTTTCCGAGGAGGGTATAAGTTCCACACACGCAACGTCCTTGCACAACAAAACGGTTTTCACTAAATTTGGATTGGCTTGCCACAAGTTGGTCCCCAACCAGAGTTTCTCATTTTCTCGGAACGCAAGCATTGCAGTCGTGCTGCCATGAAAGCTTTGGTTCATTTACGTTTCTTTGAACGCCTCTCGAGTCGAACGCGGAAGAGCAAGGGGGCACGTTGTCTGAGAGTTTTAAAGAATGAATAAAGTGTACATTAAAAAAAAAAAAACAAAAAACAACACTGCAGCTCTTTTTGTCGCGGAGCTGCAACACTTAGTTTAGCTTAGCAATCAGCACGGCTTCTCCATCTTTCCTCATCATCCCTTCATGAGAACGATACTTGTCCGAAGTGTGTCTTATTCGCCGTCATGATTACTGACTTTGGAGGGAGTCCTTTATCATATTTAGCTGCACGAGCAGTCAGCCAAAGCTTGTTGCTAGCTAGCTGTGTAAGTGGCACCGAGTTAGCATGAATCCGCAATTGGCATCCCGGCTCTCTGGGCGCCATCGCTTTCAACTCGGAATGGAGTCGGATAAAAGCTAATTATGGCAATCGCGCTTTATCCAGCCTCTCCCGAGACCCATCCCACCCGCGACCTTTGGCAATGAGCGCAGAACCGGGGCCCGCGGCCGCCACGCGCTAATCGAGTGGCAGCTGGCGGTAAGTAACGAGCGAGCCTCGGTGGCGGTTTGATGGCTAGTTGCACCAGCTCGTGGTTTTATCACCCGCGCTAATGTTCAGCGTCTGTCTGGGTCTGCGGGGGATCGTGTTAGCACGTTCACCCGTTAGCTCCTTCTCCAAACAACTGATCCTGTTTTTTGTTTTTTCTTTATATTAAAAAGAAAAGTTAGGTGATGCTAAATTTCCCGCTTACCTGGAACGAGTATTCGAGGAACATTGAAAAGAAAAAAAAAGAATTGGATGAGTAGAAAACGTCGAGGAGTTGTTAATATTATGAAAGTAATTTATTCAATTACGGTTCTTTATGACCTTGATTGAAAGTCGCACTTTAAAAAGTGCATTTAAAAATGCCAACAAATTCTCTTTTCCTTGACTGTTTATCGGGAAAAAAAAAATTGTATGACTGCATTTTCATTAAAAAAAAAACTCAACTTTTTTCCCCCCCCACAAAAACCCAAACACTCCTCCATATGCTTTCAAAACCTTTCAGTCAAATGTAAACAACCACGTCAAGCAGGCAAACGCAGCTGATTAGCGTGCCAAAATTAGCCAAAATTTTCCACAAACAGTGATTGCATGGATGAAATCGCATCTTTGGAGTTGTAAAAAAAAAAAAAAAACAGTTTTCACCAGATACTCTTCAACTGTGGCCCATCTCCCAGGAGGCTTTGAATGTTTCCCTTCCCGCCAACCATCGGTAGCTTTTGGAAATTGGGCCTGCGGGAATTGGAGAGTGTCCATCTATTGATCACTTGTAATCTCTCTCTCCTTTCCCGGTTGCTCTTTATCACGCCTGTCTCTGATCTTCCACTTATTTTTCTAAGTATGTGTGTGTGTGTGTGTGCGTGTGTGTGTTCTTTCTTTGCAGTCTTGAAGTTGCTTAAAATGGCAACTGGGATGAGAGCTTTACTGGACACTGTCGTTCAAGCTCTGCCTCAGGTGAGGCCACACACACACACACACACACACACACACACACACACACACACACACGCACACACACACACACACACACACACACACACACACACACACATACAAATTATTTTATTTTATTTTACACTTTCGAAGGTGACAAACCCTGGCAAAATTGTTGGCTCAAGAAATATTCTCACCAGGGTCTAGCTGGGGAAGTAGATTCAAGATGTCCATTTGTCATATGCACAAGTAACAACATCGGAAGCACACAAATTTTTACTTTTCTCCTGGCTGTTAAGACAGAAAATTGGATGTTGAAACTTTGACTTTTCCTGGGAAAAAAAACAACTTTTGTTCTCGGAATGTGGAGTCTTTTTTTTTTTTTTTTTAAGGGAAATTACAATTTTCAACACCAAATGTGATTGTGATTTTTATGCGTCAGGTGGGAAATCTTGGCCTGCTCTTCATGCTGCTCTTCTTCATCTACGCTGCTCTTGGTGTGGAGCTCTTCGGAGAGCTGGGTAAGAAGTTGCACGCCCCCTACTGGTGTTGCGAATACTTCAATACAAATTGAGCCACGGAAAACTAAGAGTGGGCTAATTCCGTTTTTTGTCATTAACCGCGAGTGATTTTTATGGAGCTAGCCCATTCTTCTTCTCGGTGGCTCTGCAATAGTCAAAGAATGTTTTTTTTTTTGTCCCCCCCCACCCACTCCGCCAAAATTCATCAGTGTGCAACTTCGACTATCCATGCGAGGGCATGAGCCGTCACGCCACCTTTGAGAATTTTGGAATGGCGTTCCTCACGCTCTTCCAGGTCTCCACGGGCGACAACTGGAACGGCATCATGAAGGTCAGCATTGTCTGTTGTCGACGCCTACGAAAGCCAACGCGGTCGACTCTTTCGCTGAATGAATTGCTCTGCGCTTCTCTGTGTCCCCAGGACACCCTCCGCGAGTGCCCTCCGGGGCGTGCGGGCAGCGACTACGGCTGCCACGCGGGCCTCCAGTTCATCTCGCCGTTGTACTTTGTGTCCTTCGTGTTGACGGCTCAGTTTGTCCTCATTAACGTGGTGGTCGCCGTTCTCATGAAGCACCTGGACGACTCCAACAAGGAAGCGCAGGAGGACGCCGAGATGGATGCCGAGATTGAGCTGGAGCTGGCCCAGAGCGGCCTGTGCTGCGTGATGGGAGGCGTCGGGGCCATCGCCGGGGCGACCGGCGTGGGTGTGGCCGCGGGGGCGGCGGTGGCGGGCGCCGTCGGGGCCCGGAGCGGAGCTTTGATGGCGCCGCCAAAGGAGGGCGGAGGTGGCGGCGGCGCCGCTGTCGAGGGTCCTCAGGAGGCACACCCGAACCACAGAAG
>NW_017842060.1:899648-899935 GCF_001891065.2 Hippocampus comes
CCCCCCCCCCCCCCAATCCAGGGCCACAAATGAAAATGTTCCTGTGTTTTGGTGTGCGTCTATGTTCAAGGAGAGCCAGTGGCTGGATAGCGTGTCTCTGCTTATCAAAGACTCAATGGAAGGTGACATGATTGACAACCTCTCCGGCTCAGTCTTCCATCATTACTCCCCCGTTTGTAAGGACTGTGACGGACACGCGCGGGAGGTATACACACACACACACACACACACACACACACACACACACACACACACACACACACACACACACACACACACACACACAC
>NW_017842060.1:916294-916541 GCF_001891065.2 Hippocampus comes
GCTTTGATGGCGCCGCCAAAGGAGGGCGGAGGTGGCGGCGGCGCCGCTGTCGAGGTTCCTCAGGAGGCACACGCGAACCACAGATGTCGACTTTATTCTCCTGCTCAGGTGAAAATGTTCGATTTGACGATTTGGATTTGAAGCCGCAAGCGATTTGTGGATCTGTCACACGAGTTTCGGCATTCAAATTAGTTTGACCGATTTGAGTTCCAGAGCCGAATGCCCTGGCCTGCTCTAACCCCCCCCC
>NW_017842060.1:916739-928304 GCF_001891065.2 Hippocampus comes
GGAGACACACACACACACACACACACACACACACACACACACACACACACACACACACACACACACACACACACACACACATAAACACGTATTGGGGGTTGGGGGCTGACTCCGTCGGGGGTCTCAGGTCCGTCTGGCGGAGGTGGAGCGGACCTCACTGATGTCGGAGCAGCTGTCGGACAAATCGTCATCACCAGCGCTGCCCGATGATCTGAGCCTGGATGAACACGCGAGCGACCAGATGCTGATCGGAGGAAACCAAGTACACACATGCGCACGCACGCATGAGCAGTGGTCGCCATCTTCATGTTCTTTCCTCTCCTCCAGGGCGGCAGCAACGGTGACTCCCACAGTTCCGGCGAGTTGCCCAACGAGGGGCAATACGAGGGGCTCTCTCGTTCAGCTGCTTCCAGAGGAGAAGAAAGCGAGGAGGTGCTCCGCCAGCTTTTTGAGGCCAGCGTCCGTCCTGGCTCGCGTCTGCCCTCCGCGGAAGCGCAAAGCCCAACGCGTTGCGCAGGTACCAACGGCACCTGCGACCTTTCTGTCGTTCGAACGTTAGACCTGTCAAATATGACATCATATCATCATAAGAATAATCCGTCCGTTTTATGCTCTTCTGAACACAAAATGCGCATCACACGAATTTTCGCCACGCACAAGCCGAAATGATAAAACATCAACGACCACAAAAATGTGGAACACCGAAACCACCAAATTGCAAAAAAGGTGAACCGGCCAAACGCGAAATAGAAAAACCTGAAACGGCCAAATGCCGACCACCAAATTGAGAAACGGAACAAAATTTGGAACGGCAAATGTTGAAGCCGCTCAACAGAAAAATGTGATACGACCCCTGTCCAAACCTGACGCGGCCGACTCAAAGTGAGACGACGACACTCGATTGTGTTTCGCAGATGAGCGCCTGGATGGAGGCCTCAGGTCTTCGCCGCTCTTCCACCTCCCGGCTGACTTCTTTCACCCTGCCGCCAACCCCGGAGACGGGCCTCCGTCCCGGCTGGCCTCCTGGGCGTCCCTCCGCTCACCCGGAGCCAACAACGGGGCGCCGCACTCGCGGGTATTAAGACCGGATGAATGGGTTGACGAGTGTGTTCACGGATGGATGGATGGATGAGGAGCTGCCATCTGCATCAATTTGTCAAACTATTGGAGACAACATGGATGCTTATGAGGCCTTTTCCGGGGTCAAAATTGCACAAAGTTGTGCAGCACGTGTTTATCCAGGTGAGAATTTACACTTGGCTGGAGTCCTGGGTGGAACCGACTCGTTCATGCCTGCTGGCTTTTTTGGGTTTCAATTCAGCCCCCAAAGCCAGTTTCAGTCAGCAACCACAAAAAAGGAGCGGTGCTGTATGTAGGGGAGCCACAAAAAAGTCTCAAGAAGCCGTGCCATAAAAGACGTCTGTCATTTTGGTGTGATTTTTACCGCCCATGTTTTGAGAAAAGTTCTGCCTCCAAAGACACCAAATTTGGTGGTCATGTCTTCATTAGGAAACCAACAAAGCAAAGTCTCAAGAAGCTGTGCCATAAAGAAACACAGAAGTCTGCCATTTTATACGCCCCCCCCCCCCACACCCTCCCGCCCCATTGTTAAAAAAATATCTGCTGCTTAGACCAAGTTCCCTCGGCAATTTGAAATTTGGTGTTCATTTCTATCATTGGGAGGCACACAAAAAAGTGTCATGAAGCCATTCCTTAAATGCAGTCTGCTACCGGTATTTGAATTTTTGAGAAATGTTGGACATTTAGGTTTCTTTTTTTCGGGGCACGTCAAAGACGAGCTCCTCCTAGGTATTTTGTGTGAGTGCCACTAAATTTTAAACCGAATATCCGACCTAAACATGTGACTCTAAATTGTGTTGGTTATTGTACGCGGTGAGGAGTAAGGTGAGAAAGCGAAAGTTTGCATCTGACGGGTTCACTGTGGTGATGACGCAGAGTTGCGTGTTGCCCCCCGTGGCAAAAGGGCAACTTCTGAAATAGTTCTGCCCCCGAAGCCATTTTCCCTCAGCAGCATGAAATTGGCTACGCATGTCCACCATCAGTAGACCCACCAAAAAGTCTCCAGAAGCCATTTCTTAATAGACGCAGGAAGTCTGCCGTGGTGGTTTCGAGCAGTTATTTCCGCGTAGCGCACCTCCTATCCTATCTTAGCTTTAATTTTGATTAACATTTGCCTGACTTGATCCAAGCTGTATCCACATTGCCTGGCTTCCCTCCGTTGGCGTGTGCGTGAAACAAGAACAAAGAGTCTTCTTTTTTTTTTTTTCTTTTTTTTTTACTTCTTGTGTATCCATGGCGACCCATCCTTCCCTCTCCCTACCTGGCGGCTTTGTAAAGCTCAGTGCCTCTGTGATCCGGCGGCGCTCAGCGGCGCCGAGCTAATTAGCATGGCTGCCGCTCAGCTTTGTCGGCTGCCGTCGTTCTCGGCTGCCACTCGTGTTCGCATTCTTCTCTGCGGTTATCGTGTTTTTTTTTTTTTTTCCTTTATCTCGTTTCATCTCTCGCGGGCTTTCTTCTTTGTTGTCGAAAGCTCCTTTCTCCCCACCCCCTGGCTGTCGGCTTTCGATTGTTTTTGCACCAATCCCTCGATGTCTCCGCTCTTAAGACCCCGCTGACCTTCAGAGGAGGCGGCGCGTTGCTCACGCCGCTGACACCACAATCTTCAATTGAAAGTAGTTCGTGAAGCGAAAATTGTGTAAGGTACCAAACAAATGAAGATCAGATGAAAAATATGATGAAAAGAATTTCCACGGAAGTTGGCCGAGGAGATTCAGCAGACGGGATGATTTCAATGTGTAGTGACGTCCCCGTGCGCGCTTTGGAATGGCGCCGTCTTCGCAGAGCCCGTTTGCGATGGCGGAACTTCTCTGAAAGTACTCGTAACTTCAAGATCGTATAAGTGTTGAAACGATCACAGCTGTTTTGCTCAGTTGACAAAAGTACTCCAGCTTGAGCAGTCACCCGCTGTTTGCATCGATGTCCGCGTGATGGCGCGGCTGATCTGATTAACGTCTTGGGGCACGTCAACGGCGGAATACATCACGCCACGTGCGCAGGTGACCAAAGAACTTCATTCGAAATGATTTTGTCTGAAAAACGTGAAGAAATAAAACTCTCTGCCGGGGTTGACCAAGATCCAGAATGGAATGGAACAATCCGTTGATGGATTTTTTTTTTTTTTGGTGGGGGTCTCGGCAGAGGTCCGGATTCCAAAGTAAACTCTTTCTCTGTATGCCGCAGAGTGGCTCGTGGTCGTCGGCCGCTGGCACTCCCGAGGGTAGCCCGCAGGTGGCGCCAGAAGAAAGCCTCAGCTTCAGCATCTCGCCACCTCGCCATCTGGATCCCCAGCGTCACCCGTCAAACCTCACTCCGGTCCGGTATGAGCCCCCGAGCCCAAAGAACCACGAGTCTACTTCCCACCTCCAGGCCAGCAAAGGACTCCAGAGGAGCCCCGGCCTCTCCCGCCAGGACTCCGCCGAGCCCCCCGACGAAGACGTGGGAGAGAAGAGTCTTTCCGACACTCTGAACAGCCTCTCGCTGACCTGTCAGCAAACGAACGCAAAGAGCGGCCGGGAAAGAGACGCAAACTCCCGGAAGAACAGATGAAACTTTTTCACCGCGCCGAGAACTCTTCCGACTTGTTCTGCGATGACCTGACCCTCTCGTCTTTGAACCGTCTGTTCTCTGTGGCGCGGCCGCTCGGGATCGGTTGTCTTGAGAGCGCCCCGCTTTTCACGATTCTGGGATGACAGGTAAGGAGTTCGGGACTAGGGGATTTGGACTCTGGAAGGCGATGCTTTGGAATCTGCCAGTGACCGGAGTAGCTCGAACCGGCGCTGCCCGGCTCGGATTAGCGCGCTGTCGCCAACGGCAGCGTCGACCGACAGATGGGTTCTGTCGGGTACGGGACATTGCCAGGTTGTTTTCCGTGATATTGCGCGTGAATGTCTGCTGTCTGTCCTCCGAAGACGCATTTCCACCAAGCAGAGTGGCCCGATTGGTGGTTTCGGAGGGTAAACAGACCCCCTGACCGCGGACAACAGAAGGCCCGTTTGACTTCCTTCGCGGTTAAGAAGAGACTTTTGGACCAACTGCTTGGTGGAAACACGTTTTCAGTCGGGTTGAAACTGAACCCCTAAAAGTTGTCCAGACCAGTAATATGTCAGTGTGTGTGACTCGCTTCGTGGTTAGGTAGAGACTGTGGACAGTGTAGAGACTTTGGGTCACGCAAACCCCAAAATCGACGCGTACCGTACCGAACCGTGCCGCCGCTTAGTGGAAACTGGAATTTGGAGTTCGTCCGGTCTGAAAATGAACCACGAAAAGTGGTACGTATCAATTATGTCAGCACTTTTGTTTTCCTACACGGCTTGGTGGAGACTTTAGCAAACGGATCCCCAAAATGAACCAAATCCTTCTTGCTGCTTTGTGCAAAAACAGATTTTCTGTGTTTTTGTGGGGTCTGAAAGTGACCCCCCCCCCTCCCCCAAAAAGGCTCAGCTCACTTTTATCCCAGCGCCTTTCACAACCTTCACGGTTGGGTTCAGAATCTGAAAATTGAAAACCAAAATAAACGCAAACCGAAATATATGTACTGCTGCTTGGTCGAAACAGGTCTTCAGTGTCGTTGCCTCGTCTGAAATAAACCAGGAAAAGTGCTTTGGATCAGCAATAGGCCAGGACCTTTCAGTTCTCGGTTCAGTAGCCCGATTTTGGACCACGGCGTCTCAATGATTCTATGTCGCCGTGGTTGAGTTGAGACTCTGGACCACAAAAACCCAAATGGGTGCATTCGTAACCATACCACGCTGCTGCTCGGTGGGAACGGGACTTTGGATCTGGTAGGGCCTGAACATGGATCCATGCGGGCTCCTCGGCTGTGCACGTACCCCCACGAAAAGGGCTAAAAATGCGCGATGAACTGCTGGTAGGGCGTCAAAGGGGCTGTGTGGAAAATTGACTTCCATAGCACCTGAGCTGTCAAGAGACACTGCACCTCTCCTGGCTTGTTTTACATCCTTCCTCGTTGAGTTGACCTGTGTGGCGCCCCCTGTAGGCCGTCGTTTGACTGGTTCCACGCCACAATGGCGGACCTTCTGCAAAGTCTCTTTGCGTTCTAAAGGGTACATATTATCGGGAAAAAGACCGTTACATCGCTTCCTCTCACTCTCACTTCATCAAAGGTAAGCGTAGCTGCAGTGTTGCTGCATATTAGAAAGGTGTGGAGGGGGGGGGGGGGGGGGGGGGGAGAAAGCGCACCGATGTCTCTTTGAAAGCTATCCACCCCCATGCTGAAAAGGACCTCTCGGTTTTGGTTTTACAATCTCTGATCTGACTCAGGTTTGCCGACAATGTAGCAAGAAAGCAAAAATTAACGATTCTCGATTCGTCTCATTGGTTGTTTTGGTTTCGCTTTCGGCTCGTCGGGTCTGCTCCGAGCCTTCCGGTCGAACGTTTCTTGCGAGGAGCCGTTTGTGTAGACCTCAGGCAGGGGGGGACACACGCACGCGTATGCATGACCAGCCGAGACTTGATCATCGGCCTCCCTGGCCCGTTTGACTTCCTTCGCGGTTAAGCGGAGACTTTTGGACCAACTGCTTGGTGGAAACACGTTTTCAGTCGGGTTGAAACTGAACCCCTAAAAGTTGTCCAGACCAGTAATATGTCAGTGTGTGTGACTCGCTTCGTGGTTAGGTAGAGACTGTGGACAGTGTAGAGACTTTGGGTCACGCAAACCCCAAAATCGACGCGTACCGTACCGAACCGTGCCGCCGCTTAGTGGAAACTGGAATTTGGAGTTCGTCCGGTCTGAAAATGAACCACGAAAAGTGGTACGTATCAATTATGTCAGCACTTTTGTTTTCCTACACGGCTTGGTGGAGACTTTAGCAAACGGATCCCCAAAATGAACCAAATCCTTCTTGCTGCTTTGTGCAAAAACAGATTTTCTGTGTTTTTGTGGGGTCTGAAAGTGACCCCCCCCCCTCCCCCAAAAAGGCTCAGCTCACTTTTATCCCAGCGCCTTTCACAACCTTCACGGTTGGGTTCAGAATCTGAAAATTGAAAACCAAAATAAACGCAAACCGAAATATATGTACTGCTGCTTGGTCGAAACAGGTCTTCAGTGTCGTTGCCTCGTCTGAAATAAACCAGGAAAAGTGCTTTGGATCAGCAATAGGCCAGGACCTTTCAGTTCTCGGTTCAGTAGCCCGATTTTGGACCACGGCGTCTCAATGATTCTATGTCGCCGTGGTTGAGTTGAGACTCTGGACCACAAAAACCCAAATGGGTGCATTCGTAACCATACCACGCTGCTGCTCGGTGGGAACGGGACTTTGGATCTGGTAGGGCCTGAACATGGATCCATGCGGGCTCCTCGGCTGTGCACGTACCCCCACGAAAAGGGCTAAAAATGCGCGATGAACTGCTGGTAGGGCGTCAAAGGGGCTGTGTGGAAAATTGACTTCCATAGCACCTGAGCTGTCAAGAGACACTGCACCTCTCCTGGCTTGTTTTACATCCTTCCTCGTTGAGTTGACCTGTGTGGCGCCCCCTGTAGGCCGTCGTTTGACTGGTTCCACGCCACAATGGCGGACCTTCTGCAAAGTCTCTTTGCGTTCTAAAGGGTACATATTATCGGGAAAAAGACCGTTACATCGCTTCCTCTCACTCTCACTTCATCAAAGGTAAGCGTAGCTGCAGTGTTGCTGCATATTAGAAAGATGCAGGAGGGTGGGGGGGAGAAAGCGCACCGATGTCTCTTTGAAAGCTATCCACCCCCATGCTGAAAAGGACCTCTCGGTTTTGGTTTTACAATCTCTGATCTGACTCAGGTTTGCCGACAATGTAGCAAGAAAGCAAAAATTAACGATTCTCGATTCGTCTCATTGGTTGTTTTGGTTTCGCTTTCGGCTCGTCGGGTCTGCTCCGAGCCTTCCGGTCGAACGTTTCTTGCGAGGAGCCGTTTGTGTAGACCTCAGGCAGGGGGGGACACACGCACGCGTATGCATGACCAGCCGAGACTTGATCATCGGCCTCCCTCTCCGAGGGAGGCCGATGATCAAGTCTCGGCTAATAGTCCCCGGCTAATAGTCTCGGAGTATTAAATACACCCCACCCCCTTGGAGATATGCAATATGTTTTAGTAGCTGTACAGATAGACGTCTGAGAATTGAGAAGACTATATTTATGTCGTAGAATACAAATCCCCACGGGATCGAAAGGTCGCAGAAAGGATGCTGTTGTGTTCCATGTGCCGTGTATCTGCCGTCTCAGCAGACCTCCTCACCTCCATCCCCCCAAATTACATGTGACGCTTCTGTTTCCGTTTTCCTGAATGTCACTCTGGTGTCATATAAAACGAGCTTTTCAGCAGCTGACCGTCTCCGAGCCGTCCTTTCCCCCCCTCGCCCCCATCCCTCCACGTCGGCGTCGGTCTCGTAGCTCTGGGCGGCCGCCGCTCAAGCAGCCGCAGGGGCGACAAATTAGTTCTTGTCGAGGTCGTGCAAACTCAGTACGGCTTCGAAAAGAAGTCGTCCCGCTCCTTCTACTCTTCAAACTTCTTCATCGGTCCAAGAAACCGAGTGAAGCCGAGGACTTCGCTTGCTTTTTTTTTTTTTTTTTTTTTTAATTATGATTAATCAGTGTGTTTACAAGCCAACAGGTTGAGTGGTATGCCGCAGAGAAAGCCGCTTAATATGCATGGTGCAATCTAAAGGGGCGGGGCCGTGTAATTAGCGTCCCAGCCTCCCCCGTCGAGTGCGTCGTAACGCTCGAGCGCTGATGTGGAACAATGAGGCACGACGAGGAAATGAAAGAAAGTGCAAGGAGGCTCAAATCAAGGCCCGCATTTTCTCACAATTTATCAAGTCCCAAACGCAAATGTAGCGGTCACAACAGCCCTCAAGCAGGAGCAGTCTTCGGAAGACTTACAAAGATTTGCCAGTGCCACTTCGGCAGATGGATGTATAAAAAACAAAAAGCTATCCTGATCATTCATTATGAGTACTCGAGTAGCGGCTGTCTGGAGACCTTTCGCAGGTGCCAACAAGAAAAACATAGTCGTCAAAAACACGTCCTCCTCATGACAACCGGCACTTGAAGAGCAGCGGTAGCACCAAAAGAGAAGGTCATCTTCCGGAAAAACCAGTTTGTTCGATATGAAAACGGCGTTCTAGTCAGATCTCGGCAAGCGCCATTCTGGAGATCCTCACCGATGTGCGGCTGGTGTTGCTTGTCAGAAGAAAAGGACAATAATCCGGAAACAGCCATTTCTTGTGATCGAAAAACAATGAATCCAACATTCTAGTCAGCACCCGAGCAGCAGCTTTTTTTCGGAGCTTCGCGCTGATGTGCTGGTGCTGTTCGTCAACAGAGAAATACAATAACTGTTTAAAAAAAAAAAAAAACTAGTGATACATTTCATGAATAAAAGGAGACCGGCGAGGAAGCCGCCTTCGCCTAAAACGTCAACACAATGAAGCCCGATTCAATTTTAACAATGCGATGGAGGAATGGCGTGAAAATCGGGCAGCAGTCCCGACTCGCTGCCCAGCCGCAGGCGGCAGATGTCGACCGCTAACGAAGCAGATGCTCGACGGGTCGAGAGGAAAGGCGACATGGTGAGATGAAACAGACGGAAAGACCTCTGCCACCAATTAGCGTTTGTCCGCGTGAGACCGCGTCCGTGCCGTGACATCATCATCGCCGCTTAAATGTCCAGGAAGGTTGCTGAATCGGCGTGACTGTCTTTTTTTTTTAAACGTCATGACTTTTTTTTCTTTTTTTTTTTTATATAACATTCACTTAGTTTAATTTAGTTTTTAGATCTGATTTGTTCATTTATTAGATTTAGTATTAGTTTTGGGTTTTTTTCTTTAATATATGGAGTATTTAGTGAACGCAAGGATCTGTAAATTAAAATTATTTAAAAAGATTTTTATACATAAAAAAAGTTTCAAATTTCATTTCGTTTGTTAAACTTCCTTTTTTTTTTCTTTTTCATTTAATTTCGTGAACAAAAACGGTTTCTTCAGTGTTCTTTTTCTTTTTTCATAATTTTTCGATAACCAACTATAACGTCGCTCTCCAGCACATGTTACTTTTTCAGTTTCTGGAATTTTTGCTTCTCAGGAACACTTCAATAATATAATCACACACATTATGGCCCGACAACATGGACATTGTTTTCCTTCTTTTTTTTTTTTTTTGCATTTTTCTCTGTGTGAGCAAGAACCGGATTGAATTTGAACACTCTCCAATGCAATCGAATTGACGTTGTTGGCCAGCGGGCTGGAAGGAATGACAAGCCGCCTTTCCGACACGCCCGCGCCCTCTTTAAAGCCTGCTTGATGATGCCGGCACACGCCTCTCCATATGTGAGCTCTGCTTCCGTGTCCTTCATTCCCACTCAAGCGCACGTGTGGGACTTGGCAACGAGGCAAGTGTCATTTGGAGTTTTTCCAAAAAATGGCCACATCGATCCAGCTACACTTGGCTTCAAGCGTCCAATGGCATTTGTTCATGTTCGTAAATAAGTCATGTCACCAACATGCATTTGCATTCTATTTTGGTCTGCTTCATGTTTATTTTCGGGTGCAATTCCGTTGGCAACCGCCTCATGGTGGCACACGGTTTTGTTTGACACCGGACAACAAATGGGACCACAGAAGAAAAGGTTTCCACAAGATGAATGAATGTCAACCCTCTTCAATCCTGATTTTTACGCCGACACAAAGCGATGCCTGTCGGTTGATCTTATCCATCCATCCATTGTCAGAGCCACTTATCCTCGCAAGGGTCACGAGTGTGCTGGAGCCTCTCCCAGCTGTCTTTGAGCAGTAGCCAATCGCAGAAGTTGATTTTTTTTTTTTTGGGATCCTTTTTTTATTTATTCCTATTGATATTATCTTTTTTTTTTATGGTATAACTTTGGGCGTGGTTATTGATGTATATTGTGAGATCATACGTTGAAAAACAAAAACAGGATTGACTTTATAAGTGAGGCCAATTTATGAATCCAGGCCCTGACTTTTTTTGGAAATGATTGAAAAAAACAAACAAACAAACAAAAATGTCATTTTTCACATTTTCAGCAAAACATGACATGTCCATTGAAATGGAGGCATGGCATGGCGGGACTGACGATGCGATGAGTGCTGAAACTATCAGTTCACTCTCTAACTTTTGACATCCTCTCGCCACGCTGAACATCAAGTCACGTGCTGCTGCGCTCCCTGCATGACTGCCTGGAGTATCATCCCCTCGCACAACGCCCCCGCGCCTGCTCCACATCACATCGTGTTTACGTTGTCACGGTGAGGGAGGCCCAATGCTTGCTGACAATTGCCAGTCAAAGTCAATCAGTCTGAATGATGATCCCCTCCCTCAATGCCTTTGATCAAATCATGACTGCTATCCATCTCCAATGCTTTTCCCCACAAAAAAACATCATATGCCCATCCAGCCGCATTGACCATGTGTCAAGCTCTCTTTAAATTGGGTAAAGTGGTCATAAGGTCATTTTCCTGCCGCCCGTTGGACTTTTAAGGCAGAGCTTTGCGCAAACTCTGAGCGAATCCCGCTGCCTTTCCTTCCACCTTGGAGGGTTTTTTCCCCTCTTTTGACCGTGCAAAGAAGTCTCAAATGAGCCAGTGAGGGGATGCCAGAGTAGGGGTGATGTGCTCCCTCTCACGAGCACCAGTAAAGAATTAAGCAGCAGCATTCTGGACCAACTGGAGACACTTCATGGAGGAGTGACTGACTCCAAAATAAAGTGCATGACAGTAATCCAGCTGGGACGTGACGAAGCAATGAATGACTGTTTCAAAGTGCCCACCAGAGAAAGGAGAAACTTGACTTGAGCCGGCTATCTAAGATGAAAGAAACCGGACTTAACAATGGCACCAATTTCAAATCACTGTGCAGTTTAAGGCCCAATTTTGAGACTGTTGGCTTCAGCTAAGGAGCCAGCGGGCCCAAATCCGCAGGCTGGCATGGACAAGGGCCATTGGTGACAAACACCATCACTTCTGATTTCTTTTCATTGAAATTCAAGACATTCACTGCCATCCAAGTCTTGAGACCTTCAAAACCTCATTAGCGCTCCAAGAATCAAGCTTGGCAAATATGTAGCGCTCTCTTTATATATATATATATATATTCATAAACACCCACACTATATGCTTACTACGTTAGCCATACATGCAATTTACTGTATCCATACAGTAAAAGTATGCTGTCGGCTTTCAAACTCACCCACTCATCACCCCCTCCACCAAGGTAACAACCAGTCGTTTGCCCTCCACGTTACATAAACAGTGTGTGTGTGTGTGTGGGGGGGGGGGGGGGGGGGGATAAATCCATTTTAAAAAATAGATAATCGTTCCGCCTCTCAGGGTGAAGGTGGATAATCCAGAGGGAAGGATATCTCGGCGGCACCAATTTATTCAGACTCTTCATTTAATAACGGCTGACATCAGAAGTTTTTCACCAGCCTTAGCTGACACCTGAACGAGAGAGGGGAGGGCTCGGGGGGGGGGGGGG
>NW_017842060.1:928314-954710 GCF_001891065.2 Hippocampus comes
GGGGGGGGGCAATAATCATGTCGTTTCCTTAGTGTGGAGAGACGCTGTGACAGCTCATTAAAAACATTTTTTCCTTAATTGAATTCATAATTATGTTTTGAAAAATTCTGATCTGAGAAAGGAATGACAGGTTTGATAGATTTTAGTTTTTGATCCAACTGCCTGCTGCCTCAATCTAATGATAAATTGCAGTTACAGTATTTAGATTTCGTTGATGGGAAATATATTAAAATATCAAAAAAAAACATTAATGGAAAGAAATAAAAAATAACGCCATAAATTAAAAAATATCTATATTTTAAATCAAAACAATAGGAAACTAATATTTTTATGTCTTTCTTTTATTCTTTTTAAAACCCTGAGGAGACTCTGAGATCGGTCTTTCGACGTCATCTTTGTGCGCCTGGTACTTTTTCCGTTTGTTTGTTTTTTCTCAAATGGTTGGTTCCCGTTTTAGATGTAAATACGTGAATATATTTGTCATTTGTTTTCTGTTTTTAAAATACATGCTGTCTTGCCTGTGTTGTCTCTTTTAATTTTGGTCATGCTTCTTACATGGGTTTGTCTGTTTTGGCAATTTTCGATGAGGTGTCTTGCTTCTTTCTGTGTGCCTTTCATTCTGGAGTCGCAATGGTGTGTTGTTCTTGTTGTTGATGATGTAAAACGTTCCTCCTTATTCCAATGTCTCTTCATTAATAATGGGATGACAGTGATGAATTATTTTCTTGAAACGCGCCACGGCAACACGATCGAATTCCAAACGTGATACACTGTTTCCTCCTCTTGGCCAAAGTGGATATTACATACTTGTGAGTGGCTTAGGTTAGCCTGAATTCATTTTTAGGGTACTTTTGAGGATAGTTTTATACTGTCGATTTTTATATTTTATATTCGCCAAAAATCAGAATCCTTTTGTATTTAATAAAGTTATTTATTTTGTGATAGATAGATCGCATTATTGCCCGCCCAAGCGGGTGTTGGGTTAATCATGATATCATATATGATTAATTCGTTTTTTTATTGGATGATTTTTATACATCGATTTTTTTGACAGTAACAGAGAAAAATCCCGATGCCTGCTCAGACTGTTGCCCGCCCAAGGGGGACTTTGGTCCAGATCCTAATTTGGACGCCGCACCTCCCCAGTCTGGAGTTTGTATTTTATTTTTTAGGTGGTTTGGGGAGACCTCAGAACTATGCCCTTTAGTTGTGCACGTCATACATTTCATTTCTTTTTCTTATTGTTTTTTTTTTTCAACTGGCACTCCTTGCCCCGCCACTCGTCGAGTCCAACTCGGGTTGTTGTCCGCCATGAGCTCGAACACTTCTGCTCACCTTAGCCGCTCCTCCAACCAAAGTGTGGCCCGCCCCCTTTTTTTTTAAGGTCCTCAGGTGCGAGATGCGCAGTGGCTTTTTGCGCAATCATGCAGAAGGGGGAAAAAAACCAGTCCGCGCCGCCCTTTGCGATGGACTTCCTTGTACAGTATCGGGTTACACACACACGCACACGCAATCGCGGGCTGAGTCACTGGTGGAATTTACGCACTGACTGTGTCTCTCCAGCATGGACGCGCTCCCCTTATGAGGACTTCGCCATTGTGTTTATCCAGTCTGAGGCGCACTTCTGGGGTGCCAGGAGGAGATAGACCTTGGAAGACCCCTACCACCGACCACCATAATTTATTCCTCTGCGTCTGCTCGTTAGAAGAAGAGAATTGGATCTGTCCACCATGTCGATGTCCACTCGTGCACTCCGGGAAATCCTGCAGAGGGCTGGAAATGACACCTGTGTGGACTGTGGAGCAGCAGGTGAGAAGGGCATTTACTTTAGTTTTCTGTCAATGGGTGTGCGTGCGCGTGCCTTTTTTTTTTTTGTTTGTTTGTTTGTTTGTTTTTTTTTTTTGCGGGGAAAGTCATTGGGAGTGAAAAGATTTTGGGGCTTTTGCGGAGTGGAAACTCCAGGAGGATTTGAAATGTAGTGCAAGTCGTGACATGCTGCACACGCCCTCGTCCCGCTCCGCTCGTCTGTGCTGGCATGCCGAGGAAGCTCCGCTTTTCCTTCAAATGTGTCTTCAAGGAGGTATCGAAAGGGAGACAGTCAAATACTAAATACAAAAAAAGTTTTTTTTACCCGAAAGAAGCATGCCCTATGACGACGATCGCTTGGCCAATGAAGACGATTTTAGGACCAACCCACCCCAAAAATAAGCAATGTACTTGAGCAAGCACCAAACCAAACTTTTTTACAACCACCTTATTCAAAGGCTTTATTTGCAAAAGGTGCCAGCAAAGCATTAGAGTCAACGAAAAATAACAAAAAAATGGAAAACACCCCCCCAAAAAAGTTTTTTGCACCACTGTCATGTAAACATATGAACAAAATGACTCTATGCTTTGGGTTTTCTGTTTTTTTGGAAGTCTTTAATTTTTGTGTTCTTGTCGTCTGGTTCCGTCTCCTTTAAGGAACGCGGCCTGCATCTTCTTCCGAGATAAGAATCTGATAAGAATGTTTGCCAGATAAGAAAAAGGCAAATCAATCCAAATGAAGGCTAAAAGTTGGAACATTAATCCCCCCCGCCCCCCCCACCACACCTTTTTAAAATTATTTTTACATAATCGGCCATTAGTTTGGCTTAATATACAAATGATACGAAGCTGTTGGATTTCCACGCCATTTGCCGTCTTGAAAAGTTGCCTCATTTCAGCTCACAGATCCCTCCGGTGTATTGCGACAACATTTCGATATGAAAATGACCCATCAAATATTACCCGTTCAGGGGATCCTTCTGTGAGTGAACTTCCTGTTGTGGTAGCGCAGATCCCGACTGGGGTTCGACCTCGTTGGGGGTGTTCATCTGCTTGGCCTGTTCCGGCATCCACCGGAACATTCCCGACATCAGCAAGGTCAAGTCGCTGAGTCTTTCCCACTGGGAGGACCACGAGGTCCAGGTAGCACCACTGAGTTTTCGCCTTTTTTTTTTTTTTAATGATGTCCATGCCCTTATTTCGAAGTACTGTGTGTGCTCTATTTTTAAATTTTTATTTATTTATTTATTTATTTTTGTCAGTTCATGGCGGAGAATGGAAACGAGCGGATGAAGAACAAATACGAGGCCTCCGTTCCCGTCTACTATTACAAGCCGTCACACAAAGACTGCCAGTGAGAACAGACATTTCCAAAGGTTTTCAACAATTGTTAAGTCAGAAGCGAAAGTTAGCTTTGAAGCTAGCATGCTAATTCAACATTGAAACTCATTCAATGCCTGGGACGTTTTTTCATGTCTTTTAAGAATCCGAACGTTCGATCGTTGGTGTCTGGGTCTGAAAATGGGCTGGCAGTGGGATGAGTTTACGTGTCTTGGCTGGGTCGCCAATATTACGCGTCACAAAAGTTGTCAGTGACAACGGCGATTTTGAACGAGTTAGTGTAGCAGCCTCCTGCTCTCACGCAGATTGTTCAATCCTTTGTGTTGGTTTTATTGTGTTGTTTGTTAGGGTGCTGAAGGAGCAGTGGATTCGAGCAAAGTACGAGCGCAAGGAATTCACCGAATCGGCCAACAAGTTTACGTACGAGGAAGGCAAGTGGAGACACACGCATTCTGATGTATTCAAAGCCAGAGGAACGAAAAATGTTGGCATTTTGGTTTTTTTAAAAAATTTTTAAAGTAGTGCTTTGATTATATTCTGTAATTAAAAATGGGGTTAAAAATTATGTAATGTTTGTTTTCTCAATGCAGCACATATTCTGAAAATGTAGTTTTGAGGATTGTTTTGTTGTTGTTGATAAAAGTTTTTTTTGTTTTTGTTTTTTACAAACAGTACTACTTTGTAACTGTTGAAAAACTTTTTGGGGGGAGTGTTGCATTTATTTTGAAAGGAGAACAATTTTGTTGGAATTTTTGAACAAGAATTTTTTTAATCATGTTTTTTTAAGCAGTGATTTTATGGATAATTTCTCTTTTTTTTTTAAGTACTTTTAATTTTTCATCATGTAGCCTTCATTCTGAAAAACTGCAAATTTTAGACCAAACCGATATTTTCAAGAGAATCCTGCGCCCTTTTGAAAATCAAAGACTTATTCCCTCAAAAAGTACTTTGAGAGTCAAATGACACCAATGCTAAGCTTGACCTTTGCCCCACAGCCATCAGGGATGGCACCTTGATGAAAAGGGGCCGCGACAACGGCCTCTTCCTCAGCAGGCGATTCGTCCTCTCCGAGCGGGAGGGCACGCTCAAGTACTTCACCAAACATGATGTAAGCAAACGTCCTCGCCACACGCCACACGCGCACACACACACACACACACACACACACACACACACACACACACACACACACACACACACACACACACACACACACACACACACACACACATATTAGCCGCAACAACAAAAGAACAACACACGGTACAAATTTAACTTTATCCTGTTCTGACTGAGATTTTTCTTGAGAAAAAAAATGCAACATTGCTGTTAAATTAATTATTTTCCCATGATTAAAAACAAAAAAAATCCTTCAACTGAAAATAAAAACCTTCATTTTTTCTCCAAAAAGGACTAATAATAGATATACTATTTGACTGTTACACTCAGTTTTTTAATGAAAAAAAATCTGCAATTTTCCAAGTTCTTTATTACTATTTTTATTCTACAAAAATGTGTTGTTTTTTTTTTTGTTCCTGCAGACTGGCCACAAGATTTATGTAATACAGTAATCCCTCACTATAACAGTTTATCTTTCACACCTGAGCTGTCTGATTTTTTTTCCGTGCATTTTTTTTCATGTTTTTTTTTTTTTTTAACCGTGCATTTGTGTTCTGCATCCTGATTGGCTCAGGGACTGTCGACCATGTCAACAGTCTCCGTGCCTCATTGCTGGACAGCTTGCCAAATTTTCTCCAGGACAAAGTCTACAGTATCGAAGAAACGTTCAAGACTATCCATTTTCCCCAATAATAATTTTTTTTGTAGGGCGTGGCTTAGAAAAGAGATGCACATAAACTCCCAAGATTTTGTATTTTCCGCCCCCTGCAGGCCAAGGAGCCCAAAGCGGTGATCAAGGTGGACAGCATCAACGCCACCTTCCAGCCCGACAAGATCGGACATCCCAACGGCCTGCAGATTACATATCTCAAAGATTACAGCACCCGCAACATCTTCCTTTACCACGACAGCGGCAAGGTCCGCCTCGGAGTGACGCTACCGCAAACGCGTGGGTCGCCGAGGGGTCCGTACGTTGGTCCCGGCCTGATTCTGTGCCTTATCCCCCCGCAGGAGATCGTCGACTGGTTTAATTCCATCCGAGCCGTCCAGCTTCACTACATGAAGGTGGCCTTTCCCGGAGCCACCGATGCAGAGGTCAGTACGCTCCATAGCGCCCCCCCCCCCTGGAAGCTTCCGCCAATTGGCACGCAATTGGTGGGACATGTCTACCCCCCCCTCCCCAAAAAAGACCATGCTCGAAAGTGACTCAAGGACGACCCCTCGACTGAAACTGAACAGGAAGTCAACAATTTTGGTCTGACTCGCCCATTTTGGAGAATGTAATGAAAAATGAGGCCTCAGAATTTGTTTGAAGAAAAAAAAAATGCTACGATCACCGGTGTAACCAATGAACATGAAACTGGGCCGAAGTGTCTTTCTTAACACGATCCTTGGAAAATTCTCTCGAACCCATGACGGAACTACTTTGTACTTTGTCCAAGCCCAACATGGGAATTGGCCAAAAATGAGTCCCAATTAGCTTGTTTTCTGGACAGATAGTTGACTTAAAATTGACCGTGAAATCTCAACGCGGGCATGGGACAATGTCTAAGTTTGGGGATTTAAAAAACGTTTTTTTTTTTGTTTTTTTTTTAATTAACTGTTGACTGTTGTGTGTTTGTTGGTCTCAGCTGGTTCCGAAACTCACCCGTAACTTCCTGAAAGAGGGCTACATGGAGAAGACGGGTCCCCGGGTAGGTCTGGCAAAAAGACACAAGAACAACGCAATTCAACAAAATATGACACAACCCACAAATTTGAAAAAAGAATAATAATGATAATCAAAACTAAAAGCTGGAATAAAGAATGTAAAATAAGCATAACGCAAAATATGTCACAGGAAAAACAAAAATAGTTTGGCCCTCTTTGTACTCGCTGGCTGATTTATGAAGACGTCGCGTGAATGATCATTGAAAAATGCTTACCTTAGTGCAGTTTGTTCTTTTTTGGGGGGAGGGGGGGTTCTGAATGTGGAAACGGGATTTTAAAGGGGACCTTTCATCTTTCCAGTTTTTTTCATGTATCGGGCCCTCAAATGAAAAAGTTTGGACACCCCTGACGTCTATAATTTTGAAAGGCTATATTGGAATTAGCTTGCCTTGAGATTATTTTGTCGACATTGCGTTTCATTCCAGTCAAATAAACCCAAAGCCACGTCCAAAGTCCACCAATTGCCGTTCACAATTTCCGTACGAAATGATGGCTGGTGGCCTGCACACAGCGGAGTCTCGTACCGGAACAAACGACTCCGATCCGAGACACGAACGCTAACAATGCCTCTTTCAACATTGAGCCTTTTCGGAAATCCGAACCGCCACTGAACTCGGACTCGGATTTCCCCCGTCCGTCTTTCCATCTGAAAGACGTCATTCAAGTTTGGGCAAAAATCTCGCGCACGTGACTGCAGCACTGGTAACAATTACTGTTTTGTTTTTGGTTGTGTTTTTGCTAGCAAACAGAAGGCTTCAAGAAACGTTGGTTCACTTTGGACCAGAGACGACTCATGTACTACAAGGACCCGCTGGTAGGACAAACACACACATGTTTACTCCACGTGCTCATATTAAATCAACTTGATGCCTGTCAGATTGGGATTTTTTTTTCTTTGTTTATAGCTTTATTGGTGTAATATGATTGTTCTTTCCACAAAATTTCACATTTCACAAAAAAAAAAAAAATCTCAAAATTTAAAAATGTGTCACACACACATCTAACAAAATGTGATTTAGGGTTTTTTTTTTTGGTGCCAGTTTATCACCATAAACCATTAAAACCAAATTACCCCATGGGGATGAATAAAGTTTCCTGAATCTGAATATGAATCTGAATATGGCACAGTTCTAACAAATTTCATTTTTTGGTCACAAATTCTCAGAATTGAATAAATGTGCAAATATTTGCAAAACAAAAAAAAGAACAAGCAATGTTGCATAATTTCATAATTTTACTCATAATTAAAAAGAATTCTGGCACAATGGCAATTTTTTGTTGCAAATTTGTTGTAAACTAATTAGTTTACAACAAATTTGTCCACATGCAATTTTCTCACAAATTACTATCGCAACCCCCCTTCCCCACAAAAAATACATTTAATCTTAAACTCAGACAAAATTATTGCACAAATATTTTTTTAATACAAAAATTAAACAGTCTCCCAAAACTGCAAACAAATATTCACAAAAACAAAAAAAGTTGACAAAATTACACAATCGTACTCATGAAATTGAAAATGAACTCCAGCTCGATGGCCATTTTTAAAACATTTTTTGAAGCAAAATGCTTGGTGAAAATGTCCTTTTTTTCTCTCTCTCTTTCTTAAGCAAGGCCATTTGTCTCCAAGCCATATTTTTTCTCCTTTTGCAGGACGCCTTCGCCAAGGGCGAGGTGTTTCTGGGCAGCAAGGAGCACTACAGCGCCTCGGCCGGCCTGCCCGCCGGCACCTACTGCAATGGCGCGTGGCAGCACGGCATCACCATTGTCACGCCCGACCGCTGTTTCCTGTTCACATGCGAGACGGAGGCCGAGCAGCTCGACTGGCTCAAGCTTTTCAACGACGTCATGAACGCGCAGATGTCCCCGCAGGAGTACACCAGTAAGACCTCGGCGTGTTTTTTTTTTTTTTACCCCAACAGCAGCGCAGCCTAACTCCACTTATTAAAATAAAATAAAATAACAGTTGGCTACCCACACCGCTACATGAAGCCATTTGATCAAAAGAAGCCTGTGCCGTCTTTCGAGGCTGCACATCCACCCTTTGGTACTTTGGTGTCGTTTTTGTTCAATTAAGTCAAGGAAGAAGCAGTTTGCTCCAGACAGAAACTAAAAGCGAAGAGCGGAGCTGAAGTGAGAGGCTCAGTTAGCTCACTCGCTTGAATCTTCGCAAAGCAAGACAAACGTCGCTCGCATACAATTTGGCGACAGGGCGAAACTGCAACAATTTTCTTTCAATCTACCTTTTATTTATTTCGTTATTTATTTTTTTATTTTTACACACTGAAACTGTCTCCTGAAATTCTAGGTTGAGTTCACTCAAAATTACAAAATTCAGACACATTTCTAACATTTGATTTTTTTTTATTAGGAAATTCCACAATTTTCAGTTTTTGTGGTATTCAAGCAATATTCAGATTTAAAAAAATAAACTCTCTAAAATTGACAACAAAAAAACATGGAAAAATCAAGACAACATTTTCTGTCAAAATTTTAAATGCCCCCAGGCAACTACTGGCAGTCTATTCATGCAACTTGTGTGTGTTTTGTTTCCAGTGGAGGCTTTGTTCAAGCACAGACATTGACCCAGCAGCAGATTGCCAACAGGATTTTTTTTTTTTTTTTTTTGGCCCCCCATCAAGTGTTCAAAAAACCAGGACTGAAAATAACAGGCAACGAGTGGGTCATCTTCTCAAGCGTTCAACAATCCAACAGCGCCATTCAGTGGCTCTTTTTATATCCTAACCCATGATAAGTCTCTCCGATTATATTTTCTTTTCTTTAATATATTTTGGGAGGCTTACACTTGCATTGCATTTAAGAAAATGTTTATTTCAGAGTAATTTGCCGGGGCTTTGTTTTTAATTTTTTTTTTAGTTTTTCAGAGTACATATTTTTCTGGTTTACAAATATGTTTTTCCGATTTATTTTCTATTTTCTGGAATAGTTTTCTTTTTACAGATTTTTTTTCTCTTTTAGGGGGGATTTTTCTCTGTTTTTCTCCATTTCTTTGTCAATGACAGAACCTCCTCAAAACAAACATGTGAAATCTTTGACTGAAAAACAGGAAAAAAATCCATATAACTGAAAGAAACACAGGAACTTAAAAAAATATTTTAAAAAATAAAGTTCCAAATAAATTACTCAGAAAATTAATCCAAATAAATGCAATATGCTTCCCTAACTCTTACTCTTTTTTTTTAACACACAAAATGATTTTTACTGAATAAAAAGTTTGTCGCCTTCACTTTTTTTAAATTATTATGATTATTTTTTAGTTGCTGTCCTGCTGTGTCCCATCCTTTTCAAACAACACCAATACACTGAAACAATACGTCCAACATTCCTCGAATACTCAACTCAACCGAATGTTCAAACAGGGATTGAGACTGTCCAAAAGTTCCCACCGGCGCTTGTGAGGTGGAGGTTTTTGGGTGGGCAGGGGTGGCGCTTTAACACTTGACTGACAAAAAGACAACAGAAGGGAGAGCTGCAACGGCTCCAATGAACTGACAAGACCTCCGGGAAGTCGGCTTCCATTTGGAATATCGGCACGGATGGAGGCCACCGATCTGATGTGACTCCTCTTGCTTCTCTTGGGACCGCCAGACAAGGTTTGTCGTTGTTTTTGTCAAATTCCCCTCTCTTCTTTCCAGCTTTTGACTGTGTTTCTGTCATAATGTAAAGCTGCTGACATTTTCTTGCACATGTGCTTTTTGTAAGATTCCGGTTCAATTATCTTTTTTTTTTTCCTTGCCAAAGTCTTAAAAAAAAAAAGATGGTTGACAGCATGACCATTTTTTTGCGGCTAAATGACACTGTTTTCCCAGAAAGTATTTAGCAGCTTTTCATTCATGTACAGGAGCCTGACAATTTCTTCACGGCATTGCTGTCAAAATAATTGGAGTCTCAGAAGATGCCATCGGATTGCCGACACTGACCCCCAATGAACTACATGACCAACAATACCTCTAACACCACGGGAGGCTCCTTGGACAGTAGCGTCAGCGATGGCGCGGCCGGCCTGTGGGTGACGTGTGTGCTGGGCGCCACCCTGACGGTCATGTGGCTCCTGGGCACGGCGGGCAACGCGTACACGCTGGCCATCACGCGCTCGGCGGCACTGCGCCGCAAGGGCTCCGTCTACATCTACGTGGCCAACCTGGCCCTGGCGGACCTGCTCTACCTGTCCACCATCCCCTTCGTGCGGTGCACATCCTTCCCCCCCGTGGTGAAGCGCATGTGCTTCCCGACGTGGACCCCGGAGGCTTTCAAGGCCTACGTGGGGATCCTGTTCCTGACCAGCGTTCTGATCCCGGGTCTGATCATGGTGTCGCTTTATGTGGGCCTCGCTCGACGCTACTGGGCCAGCCAGGCCCGTGCGGGAGGACGGGCCCGCTCGGCCCGACGGCGAGGACTCAAACAGCGTGTGGCAGTCATGATCTTTAGCATCGTGGTGGCCTACTGGGCCTGTTTCCTGCCCTTCTGGGGGTGGCAGCTGACCCAGCTCTTCTCACCGGAGTCCCTCAAGGCTCTCTCCGCGGCCACTCACAACTACGTCAACTTTTTTGTCACCTGTCTGACATACGGTAACAGCTGCGTCAATCCTTTCCTCTACACTCTGCTGACCAACAATTACAAGGACTACCTGGCCCAGAAAGGCCAGTCCACGCTGGCTAGCAGAATGGAGACGACAGGAAGCTCGCCCTCTCGGGTCTCATAGACCGGCAAGTCTTGACTGAAGGCTTCGGCTTAAGGTGAAAGTGATTTCCCTTCCCTTATTCGGCTCAGGGGGAAAACGATGGATTTTTACATGAACGTGAATATTTTAAAATCTTTATAACCCACTTATGAATCATTTTCTGGATATCAAAACATAATCCATTAATTTGCCCCTTTTAATGCAAAAAGCGACTCAAGGTAAACTCTGTACTTTATATGTTCATCATCACATTAAAGACCTTTCCGAAACCAGGGATAAACCTCTTTCAATCAATGCAAAGTGGTACCCAGTGATCATTTATTGATACTTGACCACCTCTTTGCAGGGTAGACTTTTTATGATCATTTATATTTGGTATTATTTTTAGCTTTCCCACATGGCCGCGCACACTTTCTTCTTTTTGGAAATGTAGTCACGCAATGTTACATTCCTCGGCCTCTTCCCACTCTTCAGAGTCCTGCTGCTAATTATCTCACAGGCCCATTGGATTTTTTTTTCTTTGGTCTTGGTTTTATGTCACACACACGCAATTGCCTTCTGACAGAAGAAGACTCCCCAAATAGTCCCCCCCCCTCTAAAATTAGCCCAAAATGGCCAAACTAATGTAACCCTTTATGTTTAAATTTCAAGTTGCACAAGTTTCAGTTATTTCGTGTGTGTGTGTGTGTGTGTGTGTGTATGTGAGTGTGTACACTGTAGTGTGGACCCCTCAAGACATTCGAAAGTTTTTCCCCATTTAAAACATTCAGCTAATTTTTCCAACTTTTTTCCCTTTTTTGTTTGTATGTGTGTTATCTCCTGAAATGACAACTGTTTTGCTTTAGAGCTTGGAAAATGGTGTGTGTGTGTGTGTGTGTGTGTGTGTGTGTGTGTGTGTGTGTGTGTGCGCGCGCGCGCACGCACAAAACTAAAGATATTGTCCATTTTAATCATATTTATTCGCAAACCCGTTGACCATCGAAGCAGGCTGTTTTCTAGCTCCTTCTCGAGGCTTTTTTTTTTGTTGTTGTCATGACAAGATCACTCCAAGGTGAAAAAGTTCATTCCAAGCTTTCTAGGAGAGCCAGGATGGATGATGAGGAGTCACGTACAGGTTTGCCAACGTTGAAGCGACCGTCGCTCGACAGATGAAGGCAATCTCTACTTGATTTTGATGCCGACTATCCTGGCGTCGCCGCCCACATCGAAGTATTTGTACTTGACGTCGCCCAGTCGGTTGGGGAAGCTCATCATGGAGCCGTCGGGCAGCTTGATATAGAACTCCTCGTAGTTGAAGTTGATGTAGAACTGGAAGACAGAGAAAAAAAAAGCGGTTAGTGGACTTTGAAATGTTAAGGTAGACCCCTGTATCTTTTAAAAAGGCTTTTTATGGCCCAATAAAGCTCCGTGTGATTATGTAGCTGTTGACCTAGCATAGTGGCAGTACCGAAGACCTGATCCACTCACAGGCTTCGTCTTGGGAATGGCTTTTAAGACAAATAAAACAACTACAATTACACCGAAGAGTGTCTTTAAACCCTACGTTACAAGCACAGTTCAGCAGCTTAATGGTTATAAAACAAAACAAAAAAAGTCGCTCGAGTGAAAATGCCCTTTCAATTCCCCATTTATCTCAACCTAAATTCATGCGGTACAATATGAGAACATTTGACTTCTTTCTGTCCAGCAACTAAAATGAAAAGTGTGCGCCGTCGTTGCTGTTAGCTAATGCTATGTTAGCGAAGCTATCCTCCGACAAGTCATTAAAGAGCTCAGATTTCGCTTCCTTCCTTAACTTCGTGCATCCTTGAACATCCTTGTATTTTGGAAAGGCGCTGAATATGATGAAACGCCAGTCGCTAACTGTTAGCATTTGAACCATGCTAACTCATCCAGTCTAAGGCGAGGTCGCCAACCTTTCCGGAACAGAGAGCTACTTCTTGGCGAGTGACCAGCACGAAGGGCTCCCCTTTGATACACACTTGAAATAACCGTTTTGCTGAAATGAACTTTCGTTACATGCCATGTTTTTATGAATAATTAATGATCATCATGTGTGTTAAGACACTGACAATGCGAATGATTTCTCACAATACCTATACTGTATACGTATCAATATGCAACACTTTATTTCTATAAATATCTGCCGGTGTTTACGTTTTGAAATGATCACTTGGACAACCCTTGTGGCCTAGCTGCTTTCAGGTGTCGACATATTTTGAGAGTTGAAGAACTGCTGGGGGGAGATGGGGTGGGGGGTGTCATACCTTGCTCTCCTCACCACGAGAGAAGCAGAGGTTTTCGTCGCGGTGCTCCTCGCCCCAGCAGCCTCCCGACATGGAGTTGCAGACGATGACGCTGTCGTCAAAGCGCGGGTTGAAGTGCAGTGCGATGTTCTCCGAGTCGTGGCCGATATTGATGGAGAATCTGCGAGAGGTTGACGTGTTGTCACCATGAAAAACGAAATAGCAAAAAGCAGGCACATCGAGAGAGTAAATTGGTGAGCGACTGACCTGCTGCAGTCATCTTTGGGCTTGATACGGATCTTGAACTCCTGCCCCTCCTTGAAGGTCATGTTCTGGACTTTCTGCGATGGACAACGACAAACGGATGGATGGATGGGTGGACAAATGGATGGACAGATTAATGGTGTGTATTGTTTCATATGGTATCATACGTCATAGACATATACGGTATTCTTATTAGTTGACCTAATGGCTGCCTGTTCGGTGAAACAATACGACTCTACTTTCCGCTAATGATTACGCGAGACGTTCTTATCGTCAGTGTTAATGATCAACCAGGTCATAGCATAATCATCTCTGGCAACAGGAAGCGTCTGTTTGGACACCGCATATGTGCTCACCACAGAAAGCCATAAAGACACACCTCACCATAAACCATCCGCACTCCACGTACATATCTGTCGATATTACATTTGTATGCACATTACTTACAGAATCTTTCCATGCTTATGAAAAGTAAAAATGATTTATTTATGTACGTGATAGATTGATTGATTGAGTTTTGCTTTTTACATCATCAATAAAAGTCAAATGCTATCTCGCGCACATCCTGGCCCACACCCACACATACGATTTGCTGTTCTGTACCGCTTAAAGAGGCGCCAGTTTATCATTTACTACATAAGAGCAGTCGTCTGCATGAGAGTAATTACAATTCATTACAATGAGCTTTTCCTGTTTCTTGTCAGTTCAATAGTTGAGACTATCCACGGTATGAAAAACGATTTACACGATTAAAGAACCGTTGAGATTAGCGTCAGCAGTGAGAAATTAACATTTACTACCTTAACCAGAGCCGCTGAAATGGAAAAGTAATTTGTTTTGACTCCAAAATCAAGATGAACTTTTAGAGGAAATAGAAATGAGAAATGAATATTAGTGCACTACTTACCATCTTGGCTTGGGTCTTGAGTGGGTCGTGCCTCGAGTGACAAGAGACTCCAATGACTGGTCCTGATCTTTATATAACACAGGTGAAGCGGGAAGAGGAGGTGGGGGAGGTGATGGGGACAGGAAGGGGCAGGATAGTAAAACATTTCCATGCCAACGACACCTACTATGGGAAAAAATGTCAGTAAAAATATGCTTACAATACATACACTATTGGGTTTGAGTCAATGAAATACATCGGCAGGCTAATTATGTCAGCAAGAATAACCATTTCAAGATCAGGCAAAATGAGCTATTATTAATTACTTTTAAAATATACTTAAAGATTAAAATATATTTTATTTCGGATTGTCCTTTTTTGCAATGAAAAATGAAACTGTCGCTGACATCACGGACAAGCCAGACAACTTCATTGGCCGAACCTCAAATACAGTGGGCGTCACACAATGTCCCGTTTCCCGTGTGCATTTTGTGATTGGCGTTTGCTTTTTTAGTTTCCTTTCGTTCTTCTTCTTATTATTATTACTACTAACAATAATATTATCCCCACATAAATATATTTGTCTTCTGTCAAGCACGCTTGCGCGAGTGAAAGTCTGTCATCAGTTTCCTTCTTCATCACGTACCAGTTGGCACATCTCATTGGCTGGACCTCAGTGCAGTGGGCGACCCGTAAAGATATTTCAGCCAATAGTGTGTGCGTATTTTACCATAGGCGTGCCTTAGAGCCAACTCACAGAATATCACCTCAAGCTAATAAACAACCAACAAGTTAGAGCTAAAACAGGTAGCGACCGGTGTTGTTTTTTAAATTAATATTCCTCTGTTCAATAAGAGAGTAGTTTCATGTAACTTAAAAGTCGATTCATCAATTGTTTGGACACCGATCACTGTGATTTAGGCAGCTGACATGTTCTGAGGCCATTGAAAAAGGTTGAATCTTGTTGAAAGAATCTGTGTGTATGTTTGTGTGTAACATTAGCTCGCTGGCTAACCTGAACTGAACTTGACCAAGTATTTAGCCGAGTACCGGCTAAAGGCTAATAGCCGATGTGTACTTGTCTCAACTTTGTCCTTTCCACGTTCTTATTAGTATTATTATTATTTTTTTTTTTGTGATAGACATATCATGGCGTCGTCCGTGACGACGGGAGCAGCAACGATAGCCGCCGCCGAATGCACTGTGCCCGCTTGTATGTTCGCCCCGGATCGGGGCTTCTGCGCCGCTGCAGACGACGATGCATGCGAGGGAGAAAGCTTGGAGGACAGCGAGGGCACCGATGGCGAATCGGCGGAAGTTTTGGATTTAAGCAACAAGGTCGGCCTCCCTTGATACCATGTACTTTTTAAAAAGTTATGAATTGATTTGTCAAATGCATTCCGATACATACACGTTTCATGCTGTGACACAAGTGATACGTCCCCCGAACCCGTTAATTTAGAAGGGGCACGCCGTGCTAGACGTGACGAGAGACACTCAGAAAAAAAAAAACCTTAAAAAAACCCAAAACAAAACAATAAACTCGTAAACATTCATTTAGAATAATTTATTTTGTTCTCAAATATATTAGATTCAATCTACACCTAGCTGCATGTATGACCACGCCAACTAATTCCAGATTTTTGTTGTAAAATTGTCAAACCTAGTGTAGCTTGAAAGCATTATAAAACCTTTTTGCTTTACTGTTTGTTGTATATGTTGAATTGCTCCATGTACAGCACTTTGTATGCAGCGATGGCTGTTTGAAAGTGCTTTATAAATACAGTTGAGTTGAGTTGAGTTTTTTCCAAAACCATGTTTCTTTGTGTCCTTTTTACTATTTCCCATTATTTTTGGTCATCCTGGCCTGCCGCGCAGCTATATTACTCACAAAAAATGTATTTAATTACATAAATAAGTACAATATAAAGTGAGAAGCCTGCAACAGAAAGACGGGCATCTTCATAATTTTTAATCTGATTGATGTATCTGCATAGTTTTCCCTATTTGTACTTTTCAGATGGTCTTGGTGAGTCCGACAGGTGAACAGTACGACGCACTGCAGCGACATCTACGGGCGCGGCTTGACGAGGGCTGCGGCGAGACCATCTTCGTGGTTGGAATGGGCTCAGGTAAGAATGTCGTACAGGATCAAATGTGACTTGATTGATGATTTTTAATTTAATTTTATTTATCTTCATGTGGTGGTCTTCAGATGGCGGCGACTACGGCCTGAGCGACAGAGACATGGAAGCGTCGGTGGCCACGGTGCAATCACTGTGCGAGCAGGTGGAGGCCGACCTCATCCCGCTGAGGGAGCGCACAGAGGTGGGCGGCAAGATCTGCGACTACCTCATCCGCCGCCGCGTGGGTGAGCAGGACTTCCTGGAAGTCAGGTGGGCTTGAGCTGCTATTAGTTATGCTGTCAGGTGGAAGTTGGCCTTTCCCTCTTTTGTGCACAATTGACTCACAACTTGAATTGCACTTCCTGGGTCCAGGGTGGCGGTGGTGGGCAACGTGGACGCCGGCAAGAGCACGCTGCTGGGCGTCCTGACCCACGGCGAGCTGGACAACGGCCGTGGCTTCGCGCGCCAAAAGCTCTTCAGGCACAAGCACGAGATGGAGAGCGGCCGGACCAGCAGCGTGGGCAACGACATCCTGGGTTTCGACCACGAGGGCCAGGTGCGGTGCACGCGGGACACGAAGCGCCCTGGTAACGTTCCACGCCCCGCACAAAGTCACCGCGCGCCGTCTCCTTTCCCCCAGGTGGTCAACAAGCCCGACAGCCACGGCGGAAGCCTGGACTGGACCAAGATCTGCGAGAAGTCCTCCAAGGTGATCACCTTCATCGACCTGGCGGGCCACGAGAAGTACCTGAAGACCACGGTGTTCGGCATGACCGGACACCTACCCGACTTTTGCATGCTCATGGTGAGGCTGCGCTTGTGCCCCCGGTACGGCCCGCGGGCCCACTTGCTTCCGTAATCCGGCCCGCTGAGAATTTACGAGTGTGAATTGGGGATTTTACGTGAGCAAGAGAGTTCTCTTTATTTCTTGCACTGATTTTGCCTTTTTCCACATAGAATCGTTTAAATTGCATTGAAAGGCTGCAAAACATTCAACACATGATTTCCATGAAAATGGGGCAGGAAAAAACAAAGTCAAATATTTTTTAAATATTGAGAAAAAAAAATCTGCGATGAAGCAACTCTGCGTGTGCCGAGCTGCGAGTAGACGGGGGTCCATTTTCTTAAACTTGTTGCTTTATTGTAAATTGTAATATCAAGACTTTTATATTTTGATGTATTTCCATCCAACCATTATCTGAACTACTTATAAAATCATTTGGAAATGGATTAATTGTAGTCAATAAAATCAAAAATAGTGGCACAAAAATAGACACTTTTTACAATAAAATGTCTTTTTTTTTTTTCATTGAAAAATAGCGTGATTTATTGAAAGTAAATGTATGGAATAAGTGACTGCGTTTTTTTTTTCTAGTCAACATCTTAGATAAACTTTTCAACCTTTTTCAAATTTTTTTTCTGAATTAATTTTCCTTTATTAAAAAAAAAAGAAAAACAAGCAAGTGAGCTCATCTGTGAGTTATTTGTCCATTTTCGTTTAACTATTTAAAGCACTCCTGCATTTTCCCGCAGGTGGGCAGCAACGCTGGCATCGTTGGCATGACCAAAGAGCACCTGGGTCTGGCGCTGGCGTTAAACGTGCCCGTCTTTGTGGTGGTCACCAAGATAGACATGTGTCCCACCAACATCCTGCAAGGTTCGTCTTGTCGTGGAGTTTTTTGGTTGTTGTTTTTTAATATTTTTTGTCCCCCCCCCCCCCCCCCCACACACACACACATCAACAGACAAAATCGTGTGCGTTTATTTCCGACCGTAATTGGTAGAATGCAGTAGTTTCATCTATTTCAAAAAAATGGCATGAGATTAAAAAAAGAAAAATTGAAATGTTGCAAATTAAACCCAACATTAATAAAATACAATGATTGTATTTCAGAGCTTGTTATTTAAGATTTGAAGAGACGAAAAAAGACGTCGAACACCAGAAACTCGTACATAAAATATGTACAGAAAAAAAAAAAAACATATTTTTCTCATCTCCAACAACGGCTTGCCTCCAGAAACTCTCAAACTACTCCAGCGGCTTTTGAAGTCACCCGGCTGCAGAAAGATTCCCGTCTTGGTCCAGAACAAGGACGACGTCATCGTCACGGCGTCCAACTTCAGCTCGGAGCGGTGAGCTCGCGCCGCGCACGATGCGTCATCTCGTCACCGTTTCGTAGAATGGCCAAGATGCGTTTGTTTCACGAGGCCGCTGTTGTCTTGAACTTGCCTCCCTGGCAGGATGTGTCCCATCTTCCAGATCTCCAACGTGACGGGCGAGAACATGGACCTCCTTAAGATGTTCCTCAACCTGCTCTCGTCCAGGACCGCCTTCAACGACGACGAGCCCGCCGAGTTCCAAATCGATGACACGTATTCCGTACCGGTGGGTGCCCGAACCCCCCAAACAAACCATACACGGGAAGCGTCCGTTGTAGTTGGATTGTGTGAGCTGACGATGAATCACGGGGGTGGGGGGCTATGGCACAAATGTGATGACAGAAGATGTTCGGAGCAATTTTTTGTGGGGGAGTCTGGGTTATTTCTCGCGCCGTTGAGTCTGTCGGGCAAGGTGGCACTTCGCTCAAGGGGACAAGACACGCCATCGGAGAAAAGTGACACGCCAGAAACTTCGTCCTGCTCGAGTGGACCATTTTTGTGCTTGCGTTTGGCTTCTCTATTGCCCGACTTGTCTGTCGCCAGGGTGTGGGCACGGTGGTGTCGGGCACCACGTTACGCGGCGTGATCCGACTCAACGACACGCTCCTCCTGGGTCCCGACCCGCTGGGCGCCTTCATCCCGATCGCAGTCAAGTCCATCCACCGCAAGAGGATGCCCGTCAAGGAGGTGCGCGGCGGCCAGACTGCGTCCTTTTCGCTCAAAAAGGTGAGAGGGAGGGTGGGGGGGCACGTTTGGGAGAAGGGGCGGCGCGGCCAGCCCTTTCCCGTTCCACTTTCACACCTCTCGGTCGCCGTTTAGATCAAGCGCTCGTCGATACGGAAAGGCATGGTGTTGGTCTCCCCCAAGCTGATGCCGCAGGCCACTTGGGAGTTTGAGGCGGAGATCCTGGTGCTGCACCACCCCACCACGATATCACCGCGCTACCAGGCCATGGGTGAGCGCCCGCGTGCTCGGACGCCGCCGCTTTTTGCAATCCCGTTCAAAATTTCTCGGTGAATGTTTTCTTTCTTTGCCGCCGCCGCTGAGAACGTACTCGGCTCTTTTTCATCGCGTTGCCTTTGCTTCCGTTTCTGCAATCACACGGAGAAATGTTTCCGTCTTTACCGCCGCCACTTTCTTTCGGCTTTTTTTGCTGCTTCCGGAATCGGGCTGAAAACGGCGCGCATCTTTCTCACGCTAAAATCGTGTTCCGTTTTTGCTGACGCTTCTGGAATCACACCAAGGTTATTATAGTTGATGAAAACAAGCAAAAACCGGGGGGGGGGGGGGAACAATTCGTGAAAGGAATAAAATAAAACTGAGTGCGTTTAAAAATGATGAATCACTTGAAACTAAATGTGAAAAAGAACTGACCAAAACGAACTTCGATTATATGACAAGTTTGTTTTGGTCTCTTTCAATTAATTTCATACATTGAGCTTGCGGGATTTGTTTGAAGTGTCGTTATTTTGATAAATTGTATCAAAAAAAAAAAAAAAGATACAAATTAACAAGCCAAAGCGAAAAACTAATTGACACTCTCCGAAAAAAAAAAAAAAAGTGTAAAATGAAAAATCCCAAACTTATTTCAGCACTGAACCAATTTTTCTTTGCATTCTTTGCATGCCGCCACTTTGCCACCATTTACGGAAGCACAATGTCAATTTTCTCCGTCTTTGCCAGTGCTGTTTTACCGCCGCCTCTTAAAACAAACGTCCTTTACCATCGCTTCAGGACTCCCGCTGAAAATGTCCTCCATCTTTTGTCGCCACTGCGAAGCCGCCGCTTCTGGAATCACACTCCAATTTTTTTCTCCCTTGCCCGCCGGCCGTCAGTCCACTGCGGCAGCATCCGTCAGACCGCGACCATCCTGACCATGAGCAAGGACTGCCTGCGGACCGGCGACAAGGCGGCCGTCCACTTCCGCTTCATCAAGACGCCCGAGTATTTGCGCTGCGACCACAAGCTGGTATTCCGCGAGGGCCGCACCAAAGCCGTGGGCACCATCACCAAGGTTAGCCGTCGTGGCGCCAACGCCGGCGGTTGCGCTCGATAACGCTGATGAGAAAAAAGAAAAAATGGTGTTCACAGCTCGTGCAGTCGGTCAACACGCAGGCGGCCAAGGCGCAGCAGGCCAAGATGCTAGCCGGCAAAAAAATGTTCAGGGATGGCTCAGAGGAAATGCGACCGCCCAGTCCCAATGCCGCGTCGCTTCCTGTAAGTGTACATTCGCGATCCATCAGCAATTATTATTATGAATATTATTATTATTATGTTTTTAGTTTAGCGAGCTTCCCTAAATGTTGAAGAGCTTATAGAAAATGTGCTTGTTTAATTAATCGTCCCCCCCCCCGGATGATGTCACGAGTGCGTTTCTTTTACTGTCGGCAGCTCAAATCAGGAGGCGGAGGGCGGCGGCGAGGCGGCCAGCGGCACCGAGCGAAAGGAGGTGCCAACGTGGCGGCGGCGGCGACGTCACCGGTGGGCCCCTCGACAACGGCGGTGGGCCTCGTGTAGACGCGACCGCTCAGGTTCTTCTGCACGTTCGACACGCAGGCGCACACCAACAGCGTAGCAAGGCGCAGCAAGTAAATGCAACACTATGCAAGAAATTGCTGGCAAATTTGTTTCTGCTGTCCAAATATGCTACTTGGAAGCATGCACCCGTCGCTAGTTTTGGACAAAGTTATTCACAACCACTAACAGTACACAAATGGGATTTTTTTTTCCCGAAGTGATCGATATCAATGGAAAATGCCTTTGCTAAAATCAGGAAATCGAGCGGTATGAAATCCTTTTATCGTGATGTACTTATCGCTCATATCGCCCAGCGCCGGTCCACACTTTTTTTTTTTAATAAGCTGAGCAGATTGTTCCCTCTCAAAGATGGCACAATCTGTCTTGTGTTCTTTGTTCGTCCCTTATAAAGTTGCAAAAACAAAGAGAGAAAGAAAAGGGTTGTTGTTTCATTTTTCAAACAGCGTTTTCAATGTACAAATGGTCGCATTTAAACGAAATGGCTGCAGTTTGTGTTGTCGAAAACCTCTTGAATAAACGAAACTACGGGGAGAAACAACGGAAGCCGTGACTCACTCGCCGCTGTTTGTAATTTGTTTTTAGGGTGTTGAACATATTGAGGCTGTGTCATGTAATCATCTTCCAAGTTGATTTTCGGGTGGATTTTGCGGCCCCGCACAGCGCAGTAAACCGTAAGCTCGGAAACAAAAACACAATTATGACAGATGAGATTTGTTAGTCCAGAATGAATTCATCAACAAGTCCCTTTGGATGTTTCATGTCAAAAAATGTCTTTAACTGCCGAACTAAACATATCGGCGCTTTTTACTTTTTAATAATGAAGAAATATGAATGCATCATTAAAAAAATAACAATGTTTGTTGAATTCTGTGAAGAAGATGTGGAAAACATCCACTGTTGACCTAATGCAGTGCGTCATTACACGTGGACTCCAATTACATCGACTTTTGTAATCAGATTACATTTTATTACATGTAATTAGTTACTCCCCAGCACTCCCCCATTTGCGCACTGTTGCAAGACAATAATTGCAATTCCCCCACCCAAAGCCCCCCCCAAACAGACACAAAGTAATCTGCATGATACTAAACAAAATGCGATTGATTCATCACAGCACTCCGCCGTTGAGCGTTTGCGAATGCTTCAACGGGCCGGCCGCTCCGAATGATATTTCCATCCCAGGATGCATCCGGCATATTCCCCGTTTTTATGGCGTCTGCAAACGCGTCCTCCGAGGGAGGAGGAGCTGATTGAAAAAACGCCGGCAAAGTCGTCGGCAACACCCGATAGGTCAGATAATTAGACGTGGCAGGCCGACTCTTTCTGAAGCGCGCTCGATTGAAAGTTTTTCCGCGCGCCAACGAAGGAGGTGCGCCGGCAGCTTGAAATTATGATCATTATCATCATTTACAGTCGGTTCCATCTCATCGAAAAAGTTTGTCTCCGCCACCGAAGTCCCGCACAAACTCGGTCGACGTTCTTAACGAGGCGAGCCAACATTATGCGACAATTAATCAGCCGCCTCGAAGGTAAACAGGAAAAAAAAAAGGGCAGATGAAACCTGGCGGAGCACAAAATGAATGTCTTAATAAATAAAGATTCTCATGCATAATTGAATTTGGCTCTCGGCAAAAAATCCAAATCAAAATACGGTCGATGGTAATAATAGCCGCTCCAATTAGAAGACTTGATTTTTGTCCTCGCTTGTTTGCATTATTTGAAATATTCACGGTTTAAAATACTTTGATTTCCCCTGATGAGCGATGAGAGTGGTGCATGAGCAAGTGCAGAAGTGTTTTTTTTTTTTTTAATTGGAGACGGGAGGGGAGGGTGGGTCAGTTGTCTCTTTCGGCCAGCAGGTGGCATTGCTGCGTAAGGCATTCAGCGTCGTTGGAAAAGAGCAAGAAGCCACATGTGGGCCTGATTTTATTTCCACACGTTGTGCAGGAAAAAAGAATTCTCAAAGTATGTACCAAGAACTTTATTTGTTGTTTCAATGTAGTGACAGAACGTGTGCTGTTGTTTTTCTTCACCCCAAAATGTTAGTTGACTTTTTTATTATTATTCTTTTTTTAACATTGGAATCATAGAATAGAGAAAATGAAAAAAAAAAAAATTGAGTCAAATCGATTCGGTCCACTTTCAAATCGAATTGGTCCATAAATTGCTGGACTTGTTCAGTTATTGGCAAGTAATCAAAGATGTTTGTGTGTCTGAAAGTGCAGACACACGCCGGTTCTTTAGTGTAGCTGGCAAGAAAGTGCTGACAGGGCGCTTTGGATTCATCATGTTGGTACCTCCTCCACCCCCCCAAAAAACAAATAAATAAAGTTTGCTGACTAAAGGATACTCCGGCAGCCATTTTGCCTGCGGTCGATTCCAGATGAATAAATAAACCCACCTTGAAGGCAGCAGCTTGTTCTTCTTCCATGTGAACCAAGACGCACTCGAAAAGCTTGGAGTTACGGACGTTGAAGAAAAAAAAAGAAAAATAAACAAGCGCGTGTTTGCAGGTCGCTTGAACAGCGTCGTGAGTTTTGAAAATAATGAGCCACATGCTGCTACACCGAGACAAATACGCGATCGTATCACGTCGACGGAAGCAGGCTGTTCCACAAAATGTTCACTGAATGTATCCCGGAGAGCTGGGATGGGCAACATTCATGATGAGTGGCGGGGGGGGCAAAGTAGTCATCGGTGCTACTTGGCGGCACATAGCATCACACAACTCCGAATCCGATGGATGACAAAATTTGAATTGCCGATAAAGGGGTCTGCTCTAAATACGTTTCAATTTTAGTAATACATTTAGCAAAATAATAAACACATCTTGTCTTTTTTTTTTTCAAAGTGCAAAAGGCACAACATTCAAACTTGCCAAAACTTTGCAACATTAACCAAACTTGATTGAAAGAAAACATAAATTTTTTTGTTTTTGTTTGGACAAAAAGAATTGTTAAGTTATTATTCTTATTTTTTTAAAGCATGACTTTTCCAAGAAAATAACTTACACTTTGCCAAAGAAAAAGCCTTATTTTTCTGTCTAGATTTTTTTTTTTTGGGGGGAGGGGGGTGGAGGGATTTCGCTTGGTCACATATTTTGGAGAGAAAAGAAGTGTAGCATAACGTGAACGTGAATCCAAAAATGGAAATGAACCAAACGGCACGCGATCTATTATTATTTTAGCGCCAGCGTGAGCTTATGCTTAATTCAATCTTTAGCGCAAACACGGCGTCGTTAGTCTTCGCAGATGAAAGCTCCGAATATTCCCTCTCAGGCCTCAACCCTTCTCGTTAGCGTGTCGCTTCTCATAGCATCGACTGGTTGCGTACGTCAATACGTATTTCATAGGTTACACGTCCCGGCCTCTTTGAATTCAACCGCGTCGATTCTTTGGTTCTTGCGTGGAAAAAGCCTCGACGGTCCTCATTAAAATGAAGTCGCTGAGTAAAAGTGACGGTCGAGATCACACGGAATGGTTTTTTTTTTCGATGGACTTTTTGTGTATAGCGGTCGGCTTCGGGGCCCTTTTACAGCCACCCATGAGGAACATCGCTTGCCCTTTTTTTTCCCCTGTAATGCCGTAATTTAAGGCAGGATTGACTCGGAATAAAAAAAAAAAAAAAAAATGTTTTTTTTTTTTTCGGTAGCTAGTGAAGGCCAAATTGCATAGCGTAAACTTGCATGATTGTAAACCGCAAAGACGAGGTTGCGTAGTCAACAAAGGGAACGTATGCGGTTTTGTCAACACTTTTGAAACCCAAAGTGTATTTTCGTAAACGCTGACGAATCATCCATTTTCATCCCGAACAATTTTTCGTTAACAATTTTGATTCTTCAACGGACAGAAAGTTCAGTAAAAACGGAACAATCTGTCATGATCTTCGCTTACATTTTTATCAACATTAAACTTCAAAGAACCTAAAGTACGTTTTCTTAAACACCAAACATCAAAAACTTTGGCCTTCCGCAAACAGTTCTACGAACAGTTTTAGATTCTTCAATGACCGCATCAAAGAATTGAACAATTGACATTTTTATCAACATTTCAGACATTCCCGAGACTTGAGCACACAGAAGATACATTTTTCGTCAACTTGAAAGAGAACTTTGCGAAATAAAGGAGCTGAAAAGTTTTTCGTCATCACTTTTGAGTCTTCCGTGAACCAAATGCACTTTTTTTTTTTTTTTTTTTTTTTAAATGCGCCTCAGGCAATCGGAAGACTTGAATGAGCCCGATGTGCACGTGTGGTCGGAATACAGAAAAACAAGTCAACGTACAGTTTTGAAAACGTCAAAGGCGACTTAGCTGTCAAAGACCTGCACAGTTTTGGAAGCTTCAAATATACATTTTACTCTCCAGTGAATATGATCCCCAAAATTCTTTTATTAGCTCCCCCCGCCGTGTGAAATTTGTCCAGTCGGAATCGGGTGTAGCAGACAGTTCCTTAGCGACGCCGTCCAATGTCAGTGGATCGTAATGACATAAAGTTTGATGCTAATTTTGAGTTGCAAAGGTAAGCCAGGCTACGAAGATCATTTTGGAAGTCATTTGGCAATTCTTTGGAGAAACATATTAGAAGAGAGAGACCACCTTTCCGGAATAATTCGGGAAGCTAACCTCATTGAAATGTTAATTATGACGAGCGAGGCCGAGGTCGGCGTGCGTCCGCGGGGGCACCTCAAATGTGATTGTGTCGGCGGGTTGCGAGTTTCATATCCTAATTGCGTTTTTGTTGGACCGGACGGATTCCACCCGCAGGAATTTCCTTCCTCTCTCTCCACGGCAACGGAACGACTTCCTGCGTGCGATCGGACGCCCGCCGCCTCGTGTCAAACAAATCCAAATGCTCTCAGTGAGAACATTTATCGATTTCAAAAACATAAAAGGCTTATTTGGAATCGTGATCAAATTTAACATGCATTTTTCTAACCACAAACAATTTTTATTCCAATTTTTTTCATCGAACCTCGTGTTGTTTTGTTTAAAAAAAAATGCAAAAAACAGGCACGATCAATAAACCGAACTTCATCGCCTTGTTTTTGTTAGTTTTGGGGTTTTTTATTTTTTATTTTATTTTTTTTACATCAAAGTCCATTTTCATAACCCCAAAAGACACATGATGGCTTTCAACAGACAGATCATACAATGACGTATTTCCGAAAACAATTTCGACCCCTTCATGAACTTAATGGATATATTCCTCAAAACATCAGAAGAAATTTGGGGTCTTCAACTAACCTAAATAACTTCATCAAAGAACCAACAAAATTGTTGTTTTTTTTTTTAAACATCAAAAACAATTAACATTTTGTATTCCTCAAAGAAACCGAATGTGTTTTCCAAACATCAGAATCTTCATTGACTCTTAACGTTACTATTTGTGTACATTTAGAACACGTTTCCTCAATCAACCGAATGTGTCGAATGAATTCAGCTTGTGAGTCAAGGTTCCCCTGCGCGTGTCTTTGATGACGATGAGGTAAGGGCGCCCCC
>NW_017842060.1:954762-967518 GCF_001891065.2 Hippocampus comes
CCCACATCTACCTCCGGCCTCCCCCTGAAGACCCCTCTGGTCTCCGCCTGTTTGTCAGATCCGTTAAGGGGAAGGCAAACGGTGGGGGGGAACGTTTGACCTGGTCCGTCAGCGGGCGGGTGCCGAGGGGCGCTCCCCGCGGATGCGCCGGCTGTCTGAGGGGGGGCCACGGAGGGCCGCGCTCAGACGGTAATTGGCTGGCTCGGAGCGACGCGACGTGGCCCCCTCCTGACAGCTGGTGGGTGGACGCTGAAGACCAATTAGAGAAATGCGAAGGAACGATTGGAAAAAAGATTAAGAAAAGGGGCCAGAGAAGCAGTTTGTGCCATTGCGCCCGGTCGAAAACGGGAGACGACCGCGCTTTGTGTTTCCCGCTCAGCGCTTGTTCGCTTGCTTGTCACAACTCGACGACACGCGAGTGCACTGGCGCGCGAGCACACATTTCACGTAGCCATGAAGCGTACTCTTTTCAGACTGTGAAATGAAGCCTCTGGATGATTTTTTTTTTAGCATCAAAGACACTCGTTGGTCAGTGACCCCAACGCACGTGTTTTCATAAGCATCAAAGACCGTTTTGAGTGTTCAAGGCCGTGCGCATTCTGTAAATACATCCAAGACAGATCGGAATCATCAATGAAAACATGCCCTTGGGGTATAATTTGAGCTTTTAAAGTCCTTTTGGAAAAATCAAAGAACGTAAGGGGGTTTTGGCAAAAAAGTTTCCCGAACAGCTACACACAGCTGCTGCTGTTGCGAAAGCGCTATATAAATCGGGATGTATTGTATTGTATTGAACGTTCAGTCGACCAAACGTAAACAGACGAGAATCAAACTTAATGTTTGGGATGCTTTACTCAACTTGGCTGTATTTTGAAAGCACTTTCAGACAACTTAACAACTGTGGTAAATATGTTAAACCGCGCTGGATAAGGGCCCTCGAGGGCCCCTGCTTTCGAATCTCGGGTGGCAAGTGTATGACTTTCTTGGAAGTGTACATGCACGAATCTGCCGAGCATGACCGTCTCCAAGTAGTCGACGTCAAACATGTTTAATACTGTGACGAACCGAGGCGCTTGATCTCATCCGGTTATTTCAGCGTCGTGTCGCTTAGCTGCTAAATTTGGACCGGTAATGAGTTGCCGTTTGACGACAACTCACTTCTTGCTACATATGCTGCTGAAACTGCTGCCTGTTTGGTCCGTTTTAAATGAAGCGATTAGTTTTTCTTCCCCCCCCCCCACCTCCACGCCGCCTCCAGGTTCGACGCGCCGCAGCGAGGGTGTCTCATTAAAAGGTAGAAGCAATTTCCAGCCTCATTAGTCCGCCGCTGAATACCGTGGAAAAATAATAACAGTTATAAATCCGGCAAAAGTAAACAAGAAAGTCAACTCTCTTGTCAACACCTTCAAGATTGTCTTGTTGGAATCATGATGCGCAACTGAGTGGCTTGTTCATCATCGGCCATAAGTGAACTTGACGTTAACATTTTCAACTGCAACAAATAAGCATTAAGTTTAGGGCTGCTATCGAATAATATGGTAAAAGACATTTTTAAGGTTAAAAAAAAAACAATAAAGGGCATCAACATTTTATACTTAAATTTCTACCGGACGCTATTTTTCTCTCTAGATTTTGGTTTCAAGAGAAAGAGTGACATCAGAACCACAGTTGCGATTTTGTCAGATAAAACAACACACTTGAGTGAGCCTGGTTGATTAAAAAATGATCTCTCGGAACGGCAACTGTGACACGGCAACTGTGACAGGCTGTCAAAGTGTGCAAAGTCATTTCAGTCTAGTAACTTGAGCGCCAAAATGTTGGCAACGGGCGCCGTACAATACGTATGCACTTTGGCGCCACTGGTATATGGCATTACAGTGTAATCTTAAAAGCGTGTGTTACAACAGTTATATACTGTGTATCGTAACTGTGGATAATTATAGTACAGTGTTATAATGTGAAACCAAAAGGAGATGCTATACATATATAAATGTAGGTCACCGTTAATAAAGGTTGAATAAAAATAAACAAAACAGCAAAAAGTGTCACAGTGTAAAACAATACAGTATCATTTTCACTGCCAAAAAGTAATCATAGGATAACATTAAAACCTGATCGCGATTAAAAATCCACGCGACAGTGGCTAACCATCAAATAAAGCTTGACAATTTCTGAGCTAAGCACTCAACTGCCAAACCTTGGGTGCATTCGGATGCTTGCGTCCCTGAGCGAATGTAGGCGGGTTGTGGTCCATCAACACAAGCACACACTGCCGCACTTCCGCACAAGACGTGCCGCACACTGCGTTGATGCTTGCCTCCGTGCAGCGAGGTCATTAAAGCGGCGCTGACCTCACGCGAGCCGCGCAAAAAAGTTTCCCGAACAGCTACACACAGCTGCTGCTGTTGCGAAAGCGCTATATAAATCGGGATGTATTGTATTGTATTGAACGTTCAGTCGACCAAACGTAAACAGACGAGAATCAAACTTAATGTTTGGGATGCTTTACTCAACTTGGCTGTATTTTGAAAGCACTTTCAGACAACTTAACAACTGTGGTAAATATGTTAAACCGCGCTGGATAAGGGCCCTCGAGGGCCCCTGCTTTCGAATCTCGGGTGGCAAGTGTATGACTTTCTTGGAAGTGTACATGCACGAATCTGCCGAGCATGACCGTCTCCAAGTAGTCGACGTCAAACATGTTTAATACTGTGACGAACCGAGGCGCTTGATCTCATCCGGTTATTTCAGCGTCGTGTCGCTTAGCTGCTAAATTTGGACCGGTAATGAGTTGCCGTTTGACGACAACTCACTTCTTGCTACATATGCTGCTGAAACTGCTGCCTGTTTGGTCCGTTTTAAATGAAGCGATTAGTTTTCTTCCCCCCCCCCCACCTCCACGCCGCCTCCAGGTTCGACGCGCCGCAGCGAGGGTGTCTCATTAAAAGGTAGAAGCAATTTCCAGCCTCATTAGTCCGCCGCTGAATACCGTGGAAAAATAATAACAGTTATAAATCCGGCAAAAGTAAACAAGAAAGTCAACTCTCTTGTCAACACCTTCAAGATTGTCTTGTTGGAATCATGATGCGCAACTGAGTGGCTTGTTCATCATCGGCCATAAGTGAACTTGACGTTAACATTTTCAACTGCAACAAATAAGCATTAAGTTTAGGGCTGCTATCGAATAATATGGTAAAAGACATTTTTAAGGTTAAAAAAAAAACAATAAAGGGCATCAACATTTTATACTTAAATTTCTACCGGACGCTATTTTTCTCTCTAGATTTTGGTTTCAAGAGAAAGAGTGACATCAGAACCACAGTTGCGATTTTGTCAGATAAAACAACACACTTGAGTGAGCCTGGTTGATTAAAAAATGATCTCTCGGAACGGCAACTGTGACACGGCAACTGTGACAGGCTGTCAAAGTGTGCAAAGTCATTTCAGTCTAGTAACTTGAGCGCCAAAATGTTGGCAACGGGCGCCGTACAATACGTATGCACTTTGGCGCCACTGGTATATGGCATTACAGTGTAATCTTAAAAGCGTGTGTTACAACAGTTATATACTGTGTATCGTAACTGTGGATAATTATAGTACAGTGTTATAATGTGAAACCAAAAGGAGATGCTATACATATATAAATGTAGGTCACCGTTAATAAAGGTTGAATAAAAATAAACAAAACAGCAAAAAGTGTCACAGTGTAAAACAATACAGTATCATTTTCACTGCCAAAAAGTAATCATAGGATAACATTAAAACCTGATCGCGATTAAAAATCCACGCGACAGTGGCTAACCATCAAATAAAGCTTGACAATTTCTGAGCTAAGCACTCAACTGCCAAACCTTGGGTGCATTCGGATGCTTGCGTCCCTGAGCGAATGTAGGCGGGTTGTGGTCCATCAACACAAGCACACACTGCCGCACTTCCGCACAAGACGTGCCGCACACTGCGTTGATGCTTGCCTCCGTGCAGCGAGGTCATTAAAGCGGCGCTGACCTCACGCGAGCCGCCAGCGGGGTCGCACGTGTTTACAGGCGACGTGCTGAGACGACTCACGGCACATCAAAATGGAAATCTCAGCCACTCGCGAAAGCGCTCCGGCGCGGCAGCATGTCGACATCGAAACAATCCGACCATCACATCCTCTCACTTTTGCCTGATGGCGAGATGTCAAGTTGAGCTGCCGCCCTCTGCCTCCATGCAATGACAACTGAAACTGTTTACAAGTTATTGTGACCTCTCCAATCTGTTTAGTGTGCCAGCTTTACATTTGGTAGTGTTGGTAACATGGGAGGAGTTGGGGGGGGGGGGGGCACGTGTCGGCAGGAAAATACAAATGCTTTAAATATTTGAGTTTTGTAATCATTGATCGAAATCTCTGCGACACTTTTGTCTGAAAAGGACCCCTGGAAAATTGGTCAAAATGAGCTCCGATTTTTTTTGTACATTTTTTGGTGGGTCTAGTCATGATAGGCACGCCTCCCAAATTTGATGTTGCTAGCTAAAATTGGTTTGAGGGGCTAAATTTTTTAACATTTCCGTCTTAACACTCCCAAGCGAAAATTTGAAAAATGCAATTTTTCAAAGCCTTCAAAATGGTCATTTATTTGAGGCCGATGTCATTTTTCTCCCGTACCACCCCATCACCGGCCGACCAACGGTGCGAGCGTCTCCATGGCAACAGCCTCACATCCTCGCGGCAAAAGACAAAAGGTGGCGTAATTGGAACAATTGTTCCCCGCGCAGAGGAGGACGGCTGTTTTGAAGTCGTCTTTTATTTCGCCCGCCGTTGCTCCTGAAAGGCATTTTGCCGGCTCACGAATTAACGCTTCAAACAAACGTGGCTCCGGGGACTCGTTCAAACGCGAACAACGACAAGGCCAAATGGGCTTTGGGACAAAAGAAGACAAAAAACGAGCTTGTTCGTGTTGGTTATCATTCGCCTGTTTTTTTTCATGTCTGCATGGTTGGTAATGGCCACCAGGGGGCAACCCGCTTCTCAAATATACTGAAGGGATTTTGAGGTTTGGGTCGCAATGACGCAGCATTAGCATTAGCGCCCGAGCCAACATCCAAAGGCGACGTTCTCTCACCCTTTTGTCAATTAGGTTTTGATTGCGAGCGGTATAACCCAGCACACACACATGTACTCATGTGCACGCACATTCTCGTTAGCATCCAACTTAAAGGGGAGCAGGTGGCTCATTGTTGGAACAGAAAAAAAAAAAAAAGCGGCAGCTTGCACCCACAATTGACTCGTAAGCCACGTTTATTTCCTGTCGCTGTGCCATCCGCTCGTAAAGTTAATGAACTCACAGAGAGCTAATCACGACATTAGGGCGTTAGCAAGCCCGCCAACGCGCGTCACGGTGGCGGGTCGTAGCGCCGGTTAGTCAACAGGCGGCGTTCTGGAGTCCGTTTGTTGGGCACTTTTACAGCAAACGCTACCAGATAGATAGACCTCCCCCAGGGCGACATGCTCACCCATAGAATCATGTTGTCGATGATCACGAGGCCGGCCGCGAGTCGGAGATCGCGTGCGAGCTGGGCGCATCCGCCATCGCTCTTTTGGTGCCTTTTTGAGTTCACCGCTCAACAATTGATCAGCACCAACATTTTCCGTAGGCACAGCAGTTATGCTAAGTTAGCTCCAATTAGCACAGCTCATTGTAGCTGCAAGTCGGGCGCCCGCGACAACAATTTCCAACGAGAGTTGATGAGGCAAAAGCACGTAAGGACGTGACGCGTCTTTTTTGTGTCACATCCCGGCCATTTGTAATACCTACCGGCTCAAACATTTGTCGTTTTGTCTTTGTTTTTTTTAAACCCCAAATAAATATTGTCGAGCATCCGGGTGATAAATGTGTGCCATTACTTTCTCCAGCGAGTGCAAATGAGAGCAATCCAACACACAAATAAACAAGTCCAGAGGAAAGCAATGTGCTTAATTGGATTGTGGTGCTTTCAGGACTTTTAACGTAATAACGAGTACGCAGGTACCAGCGTTTCACTTCCTCCCGTGTTGTTTAATGGCTGCGCTAGTTCTCATATTCTTGGCCCCACTGGAATCAAGCATGCTTGCTTGTTTTCACCCCGCCTTGCTTGCCGCTTCCAGGCAGCATCCCATGCCCACGCCCCGCCATTTTGTGTCACGAAGCGGAAACGGCGGCCCTAGCGGCATTTGTTTTCATACTCGACGTGCTGTTATTTCGTGCCATGACTTCACACCGGAGCGTCACTTCCTTTCCGCCTTTGCCATTACTTAGCGTCGTTTTTTGCGTCGTTACGTTACATCTCTATTTTGTTGTTGTAGTGCGTCGTTATATTGCGTTTGTTTTTCCGTACGTTTTGTTGTTACTTTGTGCTAAAAATCGTGTATTATCCACTTGAACTCACAGTACTGTGTCATCTTCTTTCTTCGTAAGGGTACTTGGTGGCGTCACTTTACGTCGTGACTTGCCGCCGCTCTTTCCCGTTGTTACTTTGCGTTGTTACCCCGCACTGTTACTTCTCGGCGCGGTTACTTTTACCGTTACCGAGCATTGCGTTGTTGCCTTCCGTCTGTATTTTCTGCCATTGCGCTACACCGTCGCACTGCGTGCTCGTATTATTCGTTACTTTGTGTTGTTACTCTGCGCGAAAAATGGTGTGATTACTTTATGTTGTTACTTCTCGTCACTCCATCGCGCAGTCGCATCCTGTTGTTAGTTAATGCGGCGACATTCCTGTGTCATTACATCATGCTGTGACTTTGTGTCATGACATCACGACTTCCTGTTGTTCCATCACCGTATGAAGTCGCGCCGACGTTCCTTCGCACCGTTGCTAATTACTGTTACCTTCCAAAGCGACCAAAACTTTCTTGGCCACAGCATTGCGAAATCACTTGTGTTCTTGTTTTGCTGTGACGGAACGGCAATTTGAGACTCGCAAGTCTGCCTGAGAGATGCCGAGGCTCTTGGACCCGTTTTGGCCATTTTGACATTTTTCCGATGGGCTCCTGAATTGCAATGAAAACTTCAGGAAGATTCTTTGGAAGTCGCTAATGAGACGCTTGTTCGCCTGGTGTGTATGCACACCAGGTGAGGGAACAGTGAACATTCATCTTGTCGCTTTTGAGGACCACTTTTGAGCGAAGGCTCCCTAGGCCGGCTTCTTGGATTGAAGCGTTCTTGAACGCTAATGTGACTGATACGCCGTCGCAACAGGTGACCTTGCCCGCACGATTCCACTTTTGATTTTTTTTTTCCTTCAGATTCCACCTCAGCAGGGTTTCCGTCGTTCAGACTTGACATCGCCATGAATAAGCCGCGTCTGAAATAAGAACAGAAAAGTTTTAAAGCCCTTTATCACCGAGGGCAAAAGACGCTGTTGAATAGCAGCGCTGTCACAATGCGGCGGTCCGTGCCACCGCCGCGCTAATTCAAATGCAAACATGATGAATCACCTCGTCTCCTCCGCCACTTTCCGCTGCCGAAAGCCGCGTTCCACAAAGCACGCGATCCTCGGCGCTATTTCCGTCACGCCGCCTCACTGAGGCGCATGCCAGCGCGGTATGCAAATGAGGTGGGAGGGGCCACTTGGGGTCTGTCGGTCGCATGTGTCGCTGGTCGTTTGGTCGGCCAGGTTCTGTCGTGACTCTGTGCCGTCGCGCCGCTCGTTACCTCGTGCCTGCCAACCAACTCACCGACCGTTGATTGTCGCTTTTGTTTCTCATGGGTTTGATGGCGTTCACTCCGGTTGGTCGGCGGGTCAGCCAAGCAATCGGTACTGTCGATCCACACCAGACCCACTCGCTGGGGAGTTGTGGATTTTGTGCACGTTGAGTTCCTTTGACCCAGGCGTAGGAAATGGAGCACAAGTATGTCAGACAAATGGGTAGGTTGATCAAGACGTAGAAGAAAAAAAAAAACACGAGGTTGCTTAAAACTCATTCACTCCCAAAGACGTTTTTAAACGTCTTTTCAGACTTGGTCCAGAATTGGCTGGTACTGAATGAGTTTTAAGATGGAAAGTTAGGTCGCGGTAGATTGCTTCTTTGCATCGTATCAAGTAGGCCACGAGGTTGGTTGAGTAAATCAGTCGCGAGGATGGAAACAAAGGACCTCAAGTAACAAATGATCCGTCGCTCCGGGCCATCAATCAATTGGACTTTGTAGTTTGGTCAGGTACAAAGTGGTGGCTGGCTAGAAGGGACAACAGGTCGGCCTGTCGGTAGGTCAGCGGTGAGTTGGTTGGCAGGCACGTTGGTTTGGTGGAATGTGATTTTGCTTTGACGGCTAATTCGTCGGTAGGTTGGCAGAACAGCGAGGCGCCGATGGAGATTGGAAAAAAATATATATTTAAAAAAAACCTCGGTGTCTCGCATTCCAGCCACTTGCGGGAAAGCTCTCAATAAATTGGCGCGTCTTAAAGAACACAGCGCGCGCCGCCGCCTGTCCGGCGTCGGGAGAAAAGTGAGACGGACGTGCCGGTGCGGCGACGCCGTCGTCCAACGCGGTGAAAGCGAGAAGACGCCGGCGGAGGAAGGAAGAGACGCCTCGAGAGACGGCGCCTCCGCCGCCAAGAGAGCCGTGAAATATTTACGAGACACAACTTGGTTTGTTCAGGCCTGAAAAATGGATGAGCTCTCCGCAGAGCCGCGGGCTCGACAACACGAGAACGCGCTGAGTGCCTCGTTTGTAAAACGGTGCGGGGCTTTAACTGTGCCCTGTTGCATCCCATAATTGTTATGGCACAGGATCACCTCTCCGTGTGAGGAGCTCGGTGCGCTGCGAACTTCTCGATTGCCACAAGGCCAACCTTGCCGATCGAGGTGACATGTTATGGAATCAGTGGTACCTCGACTTACGAACGTCTCTTCCGACGAACATTTCCAAGTTACAAAACGGCTCAATAGGAAAATATTGCCTCTATTTCCGAAAGAAATTTCAAGATACGAAAGGTAAAAATACAGTATGGGCTGCTACTCCCATCTCCTAGTTTTCCTGAACGCATCACTCTTCAAGCTGCTCTGCCATTGGCTACTAAAGCATCATCCTGGCATCCCGTTGGCCGAATGCTTGTAGATCGATAAATAGATTGAGATGTGTCTATGCAGCATCCTCGGGCCATGACGGACCAACAGGGAACGCGCAGAGGTCGAGGCGGGATGGGACGTCGGTCATTTCTGGGCGCTGGAATCCGGTGTCCCACCTTGGCCCTATCGGTTGTTTTGACGAGGAGATACTTGGTGGCCTCGCTTCGTGTTGCCGCTTTGTGTCGTCACTCCGCGACGTGACTTCTCGCCGTGAATTGTCGCTTCACGGCGTGGTTTCTTCTTGTCCAGCCTTTCCCGATTTTATACGATTGGCTGATGTTTGTGGCATCGCTTGGTGGGGTGACTTCTCAGCGTGAGTTTCGGCTGGTGTTTGGCCTCCGTATTTTTGTGTGTGTCGATGTGGATTGGTTGAAGATGCCTCCAGGTAAAGTTGTCTCGGATCGACTTGACCTCGATGAAAGATACTTTTTATATGTTTCATTGGGATTCGCTTTTGGCAGATGAAAGGACTTGAGCAAACATGAAGAACACGTAGCAGAGGGGATTATTATGACTTTTATTTTTTTCCAATCTTGAAGGTCCTCCTGAATCTTTGAACCGTTCAGACTTGGTGCCGTATTCCTTTCCTTAATGGCCTCTTTTTTTTTTTTTTTTCTTGTTAGCGCACATGCAAATGAGCTGCTAGCAGGCAGATAGCATGTAATTAGCGGGCAGAGAATGCGGCTAAAGCGACGTTCTCAGCGCCCGGCGGCCCGCGGGGTTTTCCTTAAGAGGCTTACGTCGAGACAAGAGACAAAGTCGCTGCCGTTAATCCTTAAAGTGATAGCCGGCCACTTTTTGGGGCACCTAAGAAACATTTCACCTCCGTGTTGTTGTCCTTGTCATTTCCCAGCACCGTTGTTTTTTTTTTTTTGGTTTTTTTTTTTTTTTTTTTGCTCATGAATTAATCACGCACGGGACGCGTCGCCTGTATGATGGCTGTTCGCACCGCGCACCAGCTCAGCTTGGATTTCGGCCGTTCATCGGCGAGAGCTCCTGATTGGGGGTTAGCGCCTTGGCTAACGGGCTTGTGTGCTAACGGCAGCGGTCATAATGCTGGCCCTCCTTCGGCCCCGTCTGACGCATCCATTCATCAAACTCCACAATCATTTTTACTGGCCAACAACGTACACACACACACACACAAAAAGTTTGTCTCTGGTAGTTCAGTCTGACCTTGAAACCCTAATTCGGACTCAAAACCCCAATTGGAAACCCTGACTCTGATTGATAACCCGAATGCAAAACTTTTTTACTTAAAAACCAAAAGCAAAAAAACCAATCCTGGTTTTAAACTCTCATTTGAAACGCCAACCCTAGCTCGAAACCCTAATTTCAAACTTTATTTTGAAAACTGATGATTGCGCGAAACGCCAACTCCTGCTCAAAAGCGGAATTGGAAGCCATGCGCATTCAACAGCTTAGCCGTGGATATGAACCCCGAAGCCTGGCTTCAAACCCTGACTGGAGGCCCCGCCCCTCGGTGATATTTCCTGCCCCTTTTCCATTTTGCAAATTTTCCAGTTCCGCGTTGTTGCAGCTTGCCCGTCTAACGATTTGGTTGACGCGTCTTCATGGATCTCGGATGCGCCGACGCGAGGGATTTGCATCAGTCGGAATTCCCGGCGGAGCCCCGCTCGCCGTACTCCAGAGCGGATGCGCGCACTCTACTCGTCCTCCAAACATCTTCATCAAGTCTGTCGGCCGCACAGGGAGATGATGGATGAGCACCGAGGATGAGCGCAAAGACGACGCGCAGAGAGCGCAGCTACGGCTGATTCGCACGGCATACGGAAAATCGGAATTCGGAAGAGACCGAGAAGGCATTCTCGTCACGGCCGAAACTCGGGTTTGAAGTTTGGATTTTTTTTTAAACCCAAGATAGTGTTTCAAATGACAAGAGTTAGGGTTTCAAATGAGAATTTTACATTTCAAACTAAAGTTAGGGTTTCAAATGAGGTTTAGGGTTTCAATTATAACTTTAAACGAGAATTACAGTATCAGATGAGAGTTTAAATTTAGGGTTTGGGTTTCAGGTTACTGTCGGTCCTTCAACTAAAGTTAGGTTTTTAAATTAGTGTTGGCATTTCAAATTAAGGTTTTAAACCTGGATTAAGGTTTCAAATTAGGTCTTTAAACTTAGATGAGAGTTTAAAATGAGAATTCCAAACAAGGGTTAGGGTTTCAAAAGAGAGTTTCAAATTAGGGTTAGGGTTTGGAATTAGGGCTTTAAACCAGGGTTGGGGTTTTAAACGTTGACGTGATTCTGCGCTCGCTTGAGAGGTCATTATTCATCATAGCCTCCACAGACAGGATTTCATGCCATAGAATGCCATCGGCGCGCAAAAAAATGAAATGAATAAAAATCTACGTTTAAAATGGTGAAGAATTAAAAGATGATACAAAGTGATTATCGTGAACAAAGACAAAGGCTGAAAATCATTGGGAAAAAAAATTGTCACTGAAAACAAAATGTTTTAAACAACAACAAAAACCGAACGTTTCTCAAACTATTCAAATCAATAGCAAAGTAGAATTGACGCCCAGTCAATTGCAATTTTATTTTTTGAAGCCACCCAAAAAATGACTTGCTTGTGACGTCGTCTTTCAGAGATGCCGTGACATTTCTGAGGGAAGCTTGACGCGATTACCTTGTCATCTGGTTTGAGGTGAACGAATAGATGCCGCAAAGCCCCCTAGTGGCCCGTCCTCGGGTACGGGCGGCGCGAGCATGCGCCAGATGGTCCGGGTCGCCGCCAGGGTCCCCGCGTGGTCTTTGCGTTAAAGTGTTTGGTGAGGGGCTAAATGAGCTGCTCAAAGTCTGCACATTTGCCATTTCAGGTCAAGACAACAACTCTTAGCCAAGTTGTTTTATTTTTTTTTTTTAAGAGTCTGATTTCAATTATTTTTCTTTGATGTTTTTTATTTCACGGAACTAAAAATATCTCATGTATTTTAGTCGACTTGAAATTTGGTGGCGAGTACAGTCGATTTTTTTTACATTACTAATTCACAAAATGTTTATTTAATGTACTTTGTATCAAATTAACAGATTGATTGGAATGTTCAATCGCATTATTTTGGAATTGATGACTCATTCGTTCATTCACAAGAAAGAGCTTTTCTTCTTCGCGTCCTGAATGACATTTGAATGACTTTTTGAAAATGAATTTAATTGATTTTATTTGATGACATTTATATGCAATAGATTGTGGGGGGGTTTAATTCAATGACTAATTCATTGAGTTGATTTTCAAATTTTTGAAAAATATTATTTAATTTTAGTATTAATTAGGATTTAATTTATTGTAGTTATTTCCAGCAATTCAACGTCTACATTTCATGTAACATTGTTTGAGTTCAAGGAATTTGTATTGGAGTGGACTTTAAATTATTTAGTATTGCATATTGATTTTTTAAATGATTTATTGAATGGCATAATTAATGAATGAATGCCTTATTTAATGGCCTTTCATTCCACGCCAATTGTGGCAAGTGAGAGCAGTACCCCTCCAGTGCGCCTTGAAAAAAAATATTCCTCCATCAATATTTCATAGAAATCTGTGAGATATATCCAATATTCTCAGGGGAGGGGGGCGTTGGCACAAGTTGTTCGCACAAGGGGCTAGCGGCAGCTGCTGTTGTGGTGGTGGTAGCGGGGGTGGGGG
>NW_017842060.1:967685-1014618 GCF_001891065.2 Hippocampus comes
ATACTCATTGTCGGACCCTCACTCTGATAAAACAACTGCCCGAAACAAGCTGCGGTTTAAAAAAAATAAAATAAAAAATACATGAGAGAGAAAGTGAGAGGCTAAAACAGGAGGCAGACTCATTAAACAAAACGCCGACTGTGAGGCACTAGCGGGAGATGCCGAGTGAGAGGGCCGCGACCGGGGAAATGGAAAGGTCACGGGGAGTCAAGTGATTGCGTTGCAGATGGATGCTGCGTGCTCGACCCCCATTGGCAACCCACAGAGCACCCAATGCAAAAATGTGCCCCCCCCCAAAGAAAAACGTGTGTGTGTGTGTGTGTGTGTGTGTGTGTGTGTGTGTGTGTGTGTGTGTGTGTGTGTGGCCCAGATCACAAAAATCCATGCAAAATAAACCCTAACCCCTAACCCTGAACTAGTTAAGATTTTTGGAGAAAAACAAACCAAAAAAAAAAAACAAAAACATTCTTTTCAGGACTGAAAAGTCAGTGCTAACAGAAAATAAATGGGGAAAAAAAGAAAACCAAAATTCTTTGCTCGTTTTGATGCGCGGTTCTGATCGACTTGATGTGGAATTTTAAAATTGTGAGCTCCACCGGCGTGCATCCAAAAAGCCAGTGGGCGGAGTCCGATGCGGGCTCTCGACTCGATTGTACCGGCGGCGGAGAAACATTGCACACCGCACTCCACATGTTTACAAAAAGACTTTAGAAAAATTGCATCTTTATATCGACAGAAGAAAGTCACAGTATGTTATTGATGTGAGGTACATTACCACTCAGAATACACAACCATATACAGTACTCTATATACTGTATTTAGAGATTTAGAGATATATTTACTGAATATAGATATATTTAGATTTGTTTGGTGAAAATACAGGAAATCATGCAAATATAACACTTTATTTCAGGTCTCCAGCGCTAATTCGCTTCATAATAATCCAAATAATAATAATAATAATAATTACAATTGGCCATTGCACAATCCCCGGCTGCGTACAGAAAAATGAACGCCACATTTCCCGCCACCCTCTGCCCAACAAACACAGAGAGCTACACATCAGGCTCAGGTAAAAAAAAAAAAAACAAAAAAAAACAACAACAACAACAACAAAAAATATCTTCCTACATTTCCTTTTTGTACAAAATTCACAGATTTCAAGTGGAGGCGGCAAGCCAAACTTCTGTAGAAAACCAAGCGGGCGCTCACCAAGTTAGCCGCCCGTGAGCATGTCGTCGTGGCCCCACTCTGATCTGATGGAGGAGAGGCGGCAACGGACGTTAGCAATGGTAGCTAGCGATCATAGCTTACAATTACAGCTAGCGACAGAAGCTCGCGACGATAGCTGGAGGTGGAAGCTAGCGAAACTCATGCCGCTAACAACAGCAAGTCAAAAGAGTCTTTCGTCAAAGCAAATTGTTGCGGCTCTACGCTCAACAAAACTAAAGATGACACCTGGTCACGTCGCGCACGGCTAATGTTAGCATACGAAGTGTGCCACGTGCTCTCGGGAATTTTGTAGGGTTGATGAAGGTGGAAAATGAAATGACAAAAATAATGTCAACTTGGAAAAATGCATGTAATCGTATTGACAACATTAACTTGTCAACATGATATTGTTCTGAATTATTATTTTTTTAGTCCTGTGCGTGACAAGGATTCAAGTGAAGACAAACAGCAACGCTTTGCTGGGTGGTGCTTTTCTCTCCTGCCCCGGCGCGTCGTTTAATGTGCACATTAGTAGATTAGTCGTGCACGTGACAATATAATCCATTAATGGCATCCACGTAACGACTATGCATACAATTGATCTTAATTAGAGGCCTTTAAAGCAAACACACATGTCGTTAATGTAATGCCACCGCATGTAACAACCATTCATCCTCATGAAGGAAAAAAGAAAAAAATCCCAAACTCAAGCCTGTTGTGCTTGTGCTGACACAAAAGGCATAAAATCACCGACTGTTAGCGTCCGAGCTAACACGGCTGAAACTAGCAGACGACGTACAGTTCGGAAATTGACCGCGTTTTGCCTATATTGGCTTTTAGAAAGTCCAGCAGACTTCCAAAAATTATTCCCAAATTTTTGTGAGAACGGCTTACTATTTTGAGCCGGAAAAGAAAAAAAAATCGCAACTGGAGGAAGAAAAATTCTTACAAGAATACTAAGGAAAAAAATATGGAAAAATGCCAACATTTTTAGAGGGAAAAATATAATTTGGGCAAAATAAAATCCGACATTTTCTATGATGTGTCAGCAACCCGAACCCTTGTTAGAATCTCATTTTTGGAGGGAAAAAATATTTCTTAAGAGAGGAAACAAGCTGCTATATTCTAGGAATGACATTTTCAAACATGAACTTTTGTCCGCGGTTCATTAGAATGAGGGCGATCGCTCGAGCCGGCGTGAGAAAATAGGCCGCCGGGGAGCGTCGTCTTGGCGACAGCTGCGCGGTCGCGCGCGACTAAAACCAACTCATTAGGCTTATGCGTGGAACGTGCGTGCGCCTGGTCGATGAGCAGATAAGTGGATTAGCAATTCATAGAGAGATTGCGGCAGTCATTAGTAATAAAGCTCGCTTATTAAGATGGCGGCGATGCGACGCGCTTGCCCCAACTGGACGGCCGGAATCTCAAAGCCAGCGGGATGACTTTGAGAGTGAATCGTTTTGAGATGAAAGGGTGGCTCTTGGGGGGGTTAGCGTTTGGGCTAAGTGAAGACGTCGTTTGAATTTGGGAGCAACTTGAGCAGAATTTCGATGAGGAGTCGGTCTTTGAAGGACCCTCAGCTGAAAAGCCCTTCAAATGGCGGCTTTGAACCAAAAATGGCCGACTTTCTTTCTGGGTCGTTTTTAAGGCGAGACTTTTTGGGGCGCCTCGTCATGATGGATAAAGATTTCATGATGTGAAACTGGTTTCAGGGGATGAATTGTCAAATGTAAATTTTCACTCTGCCAAACATGTCATCAATATCGGAAAAAATATATCTACGGTATAATATTCACAATTTAGAGTTGGCGACCTGTCTGGAGTGTTTTGTTGAAATTTTGGTAGGAGTCTGGCAAAATTTTGACAAAACGGCCCCTCAACGACTTTTCCAAAGCAAAATGGCAGACTTTCTGTGTGTTTTCAGACTCAGTTTTTTTTTTTTTTTTTTTTTTTTTTTGTGGGGTCTTACGAGAAACATGGCAAACAAAATTTCATATTGCTCGGGGAAAACTCGCTTTGGGGGCTGAATTTTAATCAAGGTAGCGTGTCAGCTCGCAAGCCACTTGAGTGGACGTGACTTTCCACGAGGACCAACCCTCCCGCCAATTGTAACGACTTAATGGACGTTGATTTGAGCTAGCAAGCATTCGACGCTGTCCCAGCAACCCGCACCCGACTCACTTCAAGTAAGTCAGTGTCATTGTGGCATGGAGGGACCAGAGCTGGCTATGGGGCAGGGCTTGGGACATTGATGAACTCCATTTAGTTCTCCCACTGAAGCCCCAAAATGCGGAATGAGCTGGCCTTTCGCAATCAAATCCCTTCAATGACAAATCAGCTCTTGACATGATCCGAGCTTGTCGCGATCGCCCCCAAACCCCCCCACCGAGAAATTGGTCTCCCTGCTGACTTGCAAAAAAACCAAACACACACCCATAGGATGACATGCGTGCATCCTGCAGCAATATCCGCCATGCTGGACTCTTCTGGGCCCAGCGCGAGAGGCAATTAATGAGATCTTATGTTCTTATCTGCTATCTAGCAACCTTGACTCTTCATCACCGTCCCCTCGGGCAACTGCTGCCACTGCCTGTTATCAATCGAAGCTGCCACTGCCTTGAATCAATCGATCTGCTGCTGCGGCGGTAGTGCGCCCGTGCGATTGCATCGAGGCATTCCAAAAGTGTCTTCCATCAAGTCTGTGAAATGACAACGAAAATAAGAAACAGCGCGCAGCGAAATGAGCGGGACGACGACGAGAACGGCAAACGTAACGTCTCAATCCGCCGCCGTTTTGCACGCGACGCCGCTCAAGCGATTGACTCGATAGCACGGTTTTGAAGGGAAATGGCAAGAAATGCCTTGCTGCTATTCATTTGCTCATGACTGTTTAAGCCGGTTTCTAATGTACCATAACATACCGTTGTCGAGCGCTTATCCAGGATCGGGTCGCGGAGGCAGCAGCTATAGCAGGAAAGCCCAGACTTTCCTCTCCCGAGCCACTTCTTTCATTTCTTCCCAGGGGATCCCAAGGCATTCCCAGGCCAGCCGGGAGACGTGGTCTCTCCGGTGGTTCCTTGGTGGTCCCGGGGCCTCTTGCCATTGGGCCATGCCCGGAACACCTCACCAGGGAGGCATGCTAGTCAGATGCCCGAGCCACCTCATCTGGCCCCTCTCGACGTGGAGGAGAAATGGCTCGACACCGAGTCCCTCCCGGATGATCGAGCTTCTCACCCTATCTCGAAGGGAGAGCCCGGAAACCCGTTTCGGCCGCTTGTATCCGGCCGGGATCTCGGTTTTTCGGTCAAGACCCACAGCTCGTGGTTTCTAATGTCTTGAAACCAAAGACCGGTGTTCGAAGAGAAGTTTTTTTTTCCATCATGATAAACAAGAGCAGAGATCAAAACCTCGTTTGTGTGGTCACAGCAGCAAGTTTCTGCGGTGGCCTCAACCAATGATGAACCACTGAGATCCAGAGCCAGTCTCGGTGGTTTTAAACCACGGACCATGAACAAGAACCTACTTTCCAAGGTCTTAGAACCCTGACCGTTGCTGCAGAAGCGCCTTTTTTTAGAATCAGAAACCAAAGACCAACATCCAAAACCTCATGTCTTGAAAACAAAGAACTGAGGACCATCCAACGAGATGCTTGATGATGAATCATGAGAAAATCAGTTGAGCGCCTGAGCACATTTTAGACCGTAAGCGAGAAGATGGTGCGGGAATTTCGGTGGTCAGAGCATTTGTGGAATCAATTCCTCAACCTGTGACGGAAATACACGAGGCAGCTTCACGTGCGCGACCAGATCAGAGCGGAGGATCTTCGATGTGCGTACGTGTGTCGCGTCACGGTCTCGTGAAACACGACGTGGGCGTCGCCGTCACTGGGATGATTGCGTTTGCGTTCAAAAGTGTCAGTGTGAACCGGCAGCGTGCGATTACATCTTCGTTTGTGTGCGTCTAAGCGTGCAAGTGTGTGTGTGTGTGTGTGTGTGTAACGGGATTGTAAAGCCCTCCATACTGAAGGACGGATTAATTAATAAGCTCCCCTTCAGTCGTTGCGCCGCCCCAGCCAAATTGCGCAGCGCAATTCGGCAATTTTCAACCCCTCGAGATACGCGAAGCGTGCGCGATCAATTGCCACGCGTCTCGCATCGGTCCGACGACATCGACTTCAAACCGAAAGAGCCCGCGTGTCAACAAGTCACAGTTTCCGCAACAATGGCGGGTGAGAGATCTTTATCCTCTGGGCTTCATGCGTGGCAAACCAAAGACCAAAGTCGACCATCGGTTACTTTCTAATACCGTGAAAGATTGACCGGTGATGTCTGAGCGACTTTCTCTAGTCATAAACCAAAGGCTATCGATGACAAGCTGAGTTCTTGGCTCATCAGACCATCGATATCGTCGGCCATAAATGGGTCCGGTTTTCAACCAATGAGCGTTGGATGTAAAAGACCATCCACAAAAAGCTCATTTCAGAGGTTTTAAACCAAAGGTATTGGAGAACAGAAGCTGGTTGAGCTTTGTCGGAGGAAGATAGTTGTGAGGGTCATAAACCAAAGCCCGTCGGTTCTCGGGCTAGTTTCTAAGACCTGAAAACCGATGGCCACGGCCAAGGAAGCGAGTTTTGGGTGGTCTTCAAACAATGAGTGAGTTCTCATAGTCCGAAACCCAAGTCCATGCGTGAGATGCTCGTTTCTAAGGTCTCAAACCAATCGCCGTCGAGAAATTGTTAGAAGCTACGTTGAGTCATAAACTGCAGCGCAGCGATCAGAAGTTAAAAAGCCAAAGAACATTGACGGACAGCGACCTGAAAACGGACTCTTTGACGTACAAGCTACATTTTAATTTTCTTTTTAATGTCCTAAACTCAAGACCAAGCATCTCGGAGCCCGTTTTGAAAGTCATAAACCAACAAGCATCTGGAGGTAACGGACGGACAAAAATCATTTGTCAGCGTTGGGTGTCCATCAGAGAGGAGCCACGAGAAGCCCGCGCGTCAACATTCGGAGAGCGACGACAGCGCTGGAAATGCCAACAGTTGAAGGTAAAAAAAAAAAAAAAAACCAACAATGGGGGCAAAAAAATAAATAAATACATCAAATCATTTCTACAGACGTTTGGCTCCACGCCGCCTCGGCTAAACTCCCCGTTTTGGCACTTTTCGGACCCTAAGTGTCTGTAAACGTGAATAGAAATATGCAGTCCGTGTTTGACGTTGGCAGGTGTGAATGCGGCGCGCTTGCGTGTGATGTCACACCTCGCCGTCGCGTTGTTACAGCGCAACTAGAATCGAGTCGAGCACAAACGGTTGTTTTTATCGCTGCGCGCGATGTCACAGTTGAACTCCGGTGCAAACTTGTCCGGTGTCGTTTGTGGACTTTGCCGTCATTTCGGCAAAAAATTGAATCCTCAGTCAATCGTTTTCGGCAGCAGACGAACCAAATGCGATCGTCTGCTTTGGAGAGGGCGGGGCTTCGGGCCCACGTCAGGCGAAGAGCATCTCGCTCAAGACCTTTCCGGACAGGCAGACTTCATCGGACGGCAAATTGAGGAGCTCGTTAGCTTCTTTGGTCTCGAACCGATGACCAGTCAAAAGGAGCTACTTTTGAAGTCAGAAATTAAATATTATTCTTAATCTTATTTCCGATGTCATCAACCAATGAAGATTTTTAAAAAAATGAAGTTTGTTTTTTTTCTGCAAATATACCCCCAAATTAGCCTGGCTTGGATTTTTTTTTTTTGTTTGTTTCGTCGTGAGTCGGAAACGAATCTAATCAACAAACCATCGACCGGTTCAAGATCAGAGAGCAACGTGGTGTCGACGCACATTTTTTTTTTTTGGAACAAAATCTGTGCTTCTTGATGATGGAGTCTGCTGGTCCAGATCAAAGGCGACCCTTCAAAAAATCCACGCGGCACAATCTGGGCCAAGGCTTCAAAATATTCAACTTTGTGCCAACTTTGGTCCACTATAAATACAAAAGTATGGACTGGAAACATTCGTGATATGATTTTGGAATCGGAATTGGGCCTGGAAAAAAAAATATATAATCCCCATCAAATCATCCAAGAGCCCCCCCCCCCTGCCCCCTCCAAAAAAGCCGCGACAGACTCTTGTCGGCCAAAGCCCGGGTGAGCTCAAAGTCGATTTTCCCAAAGCCTCCTTTTGAAAGCGGGACTCTTGGTCCGCCGTTAACGCCGCAGGGCACGTGATATTTTACATGTTTACAACAGAAACTGACCCCGTTGTCATGGCGATACCAATCAGATCGCCTCAGTCCCATCGTCTCTCAGTCGTTGGGGTTTCTCGCGATCCGTTAAAACCTGCCAAGGGTGAAGTTGAAGAAAAAAAAAAGAGGAAGGGTTAATCTTCCCGGGCCGAAGCGATCCTCAAAGCGGTCGTAAGCCATCTTGTGTCAATGTTTTACGGCCGCAAAACAACAAAAAAAAAAAATCGAGTCAGCGTTTCACAGTCGAGCCGGCCAGCGCTTCAATTAAAACGACGCGGCCGCGAGTCCTCGCCGATGGTTCCGGAGGAGCCGCGGAGGGTCCGCCGCAACAGCCCTCCCGGGGTGGGGGTGGAGGGGGGTGGGGGCATTGGTCGGGGTTTCCTGGACGGCCGCGGCACTCGTGGTGATTTATATTTTCAATAAGTGGGAAGTTTGGAAACTGCGCAAACGTAAGTGCCGGCCGTTTGCGCTAATCGGTGTTGTCAACGATATGGTGCAATATCATGTTTTTTCCTCCCTGAAATGTTGCCCAGAAGGTTCCCTGGGCCCAGGGGACACCTCAGAAAAGTTTTCAATGAAAATAATATCGACTCGAGGTTTCCCGAAAAGAAGACGACCTCTTGATGTTTCCCTTTCCTAAAAAGAAAAGATTCAAGTTGTGATTCTTGGCATGCAGACGAGCAAAAGACTCGTCTGCATGCCGCCTTTCCTAAAACGCCCACAAAGTATCAACGTTTGCACTCTCCCGCGATCAAAAGATTGAAGCGAGCATCTTTTCACGAGTGCGTCTGTGATCATCCTTCATCACCGCAAGCGGGTTTGCTTTTAACTGAAATGCCATCAAGCCTCCATTTTGAATTTTCTTCCCTCGCACGAGCGAATGCGAAATGAAGCGGATGCGGCAAATTGGCGCGAAGAATGAAGAGCGGGATTCTTCCCACGGTTCAAACAGTTGCCGTTGCACTTCACGCCCGAAAAAGGAGACGAGCAATCAATTCTGCACTTTCCTGGAAAAAAAAAAAAAGAAAAGACTGAAGTTGTTTCTGACTAAATCTGCATTTGCTCTTCAGTTTGAGACAAAATGCCACTCTTGTTGTTTTTTTTTTTTTTAGATGCCGTTAGATTTGGACTACATTTCCAAATTTTTTCCTCCCCCCACTTTCTTTCAAAGAAAAGATGCAATGGATTTTTTTTTCTCATCTACACTGAAAGAATTACCGCTTGACTGTCCGCGTATTGCAGCGGTTGGCTTGGATCAGCCGATATTTTCCACTTCAAGCAAAATCGGTGAGTGTTGAATTGAATCAACTGTTGGAATTTGATGATCGATCCATGACGCCAGCCATTGATCAAAACACACATTTACATTTTCCGTGTATGCTATTTATCAGTGTTTTTTTGGGGGGGGGGGGGTTGGTTTTAATTTTTTTTTCCCATTTCAATGGGCGTAAACTACACCAAAAATGTGGGCTATTCGTGGGAGGGGCTTGTCCCAATACGGCAAACAAACAAGTCATTCCAAGAGATTGGACGGATGGGTCCATCTTTTGATCGGACGAGCGATCACTTGTCGGGTTTTCTAAACTCGGGTTTTCAGGTCATCAGCTACAAAATCCTGATCTGGTAAAGCCAGTTGCTAACAGTTTGTTTTATTTGAAACGTCAGTAATTGTTCCTGCCAACACCAAAGTTTCACTTCACCATCAGCAAGGGGTGTATTTTTTTTATTTTTCAATTTTTTTTTAGTGGGGCGGGGGGCATTCTGGTGCACCTCCACTGAATCCTAAAATACGACTGTGATTTTATCACGGCCACTAAATAAACATCGAAGTGTTTTGTTTCAGCACGCCGTAAAATGTTATAGAGCGACGCCGTTAAACGTGAAGTGGATCGCTTGAAATAAAAACGATTTCCTTCCCGATAAAACCACCCCGCTGTTCAGAGTGTCGTGAATAAAGTCGCGACACGGCGCTTTAGGAATTCACCGCGCTAATCTTACGTCGAGACCAAAAAAAAAAAGCCTTGGCGGGCTCGGCGCACGCAGGTAAACGCACCACCACGTCCTCCCTCGTGAAGGAGGCTCCATTTATGCGTAGCCTGCGGTGCTAATCTCAAAGCTAATTGATTGCCGTTATGGCGCAAAAGGCCAAAGCGGGAGAATATTCCGCCTCTCTTGACAAAAGTCCCACCCATCTGGGAATCGATCCGACGGCTTTGTGACGATGCCTTTGACGGGAGCGGGCTCGCTAGATTAGCGTGGAAAGATCAATGCTAGGGAGGGGGTGACAGATTCAGGGATATGTGGAAACTCACTTAAAACGTGGCCTTGATCAACTCTGTCGTGAGGTTTCGTGCCTTGGAAGCTTTCAAATCAAGCATCGCATTCGGTTTTTGTTTCTTTTTCCAGATTCGGAAACATTTTGTTTCAAAGATAATCTGTTCCCTGATTAAATTTTGGAAAATAGTGGCGCGGCGAAACATCGTTCCCACCCGAGCCCTGAGTTTTTTCAGCCTGCGACTCGGGGGCTCTGCTGGTGGAAAATCCAGAGCCACTTTCAAGTGAAGGCCCTGACGCGAGCCAAGAGGTCAGCAGACTTGCACGACCTTGTGCTGCAAGCACAGATTAGCGTCAGCCTGCAGCGCTCGCTTCCGATAAGCGGCACATAACTGGCGGGTTCGCAAGGTTGCTTGCGCTCGCCCACGTGTCTGCTGCATGCCGCTCGTCATTCCATGTTTCAACATTCAAAATAATCACGGATTGATGTTTCACCGCTGATATTGGCTCATCGCCACATTTTTAAATGCCATCCATTTTTTTTCGCAAGCCCCTTTTGTCGCTTTACACTTGTCGAGACAACGAACACAGCAAGTCCATTCCCCGGCACGAGTGGCACGAACAGCCGCGTCCGGTCACACTCATCTATTTTCATTTGACGCGTGGCGTCGAGCAGACTTGAGGGTTAACGCATCAAGGTTGCGGCGGTGCCTTCCCCCCGCCCCCTCCGGGGGCCTGAAAGCGTGTCATCATCAAGTCAAAAGAAGCCCTTGGAGGTCCACTCGCCCGGAGCGGCGAGGACATCTAATGAGCTCGGCGAGAGAAAGCGGCATCGTTAATTTCAATCCCAGTTAATCACGTCTAACCTCGCGCGGTGGAACGACGTCGGCCTCGGCAAACTCGCACGCTAATGACGACGGCGGGTGAAATGTACAAACATTTCAAGGATTAATTTGACATTACAATAAAATAACGGGCATAAATCATCATCGTCAACCAGAGCCTTCACCGTTTTTTTTTTTCTTCTCTTTCCACGATTAACACTGATTAGGTGGCGGGTCATACTGACCCGTGTTTGAAAATCAAGGGGGTGGCAGACTGATTTGGGTTGCATTCGGTCAAAAAGGGGCGGGGAATTTACCCATCACACATAAGGCATTTTTCTGGCATATTCCGAAATGGTGGCCATTTCCCAGATAATCAATCTATTACGAGTGCGAGGGCATTTACGACTCCCGCGCGGGCTGTGGTGCTCGCCGGCGGTCGGCCTTGGAGGAGGTCTGCCTCAGATTGGATGGCGACGCTACACGTTGTCTGTCACGGCTTGATAAACGAGCGGCCGCGTTTACTGGAAGGTGAGAAGGAGGCATAACGGTGGGCCAGGCCGGGGTGGGAGGGGGGCAGGGGGGCTCTAGATAAGAGGTGGTGTCGGGGTGGGTAGAGGGCTGCCGTGTCAACACCAGCGAGGACCCGCCGGCCAACCATCGGGTACAAAACATTCACCAATTTCCAGCATTTGAACCTCTTGCGAGTCAAATGGAACAAACAGGCAATTTGGAGGGAGGTCACTTTTTCACAGAAGCCATTTTCAAGCGAAAATCAAGAGATTAAGCACCAAAGTAGGAGCTGCAGCTCCAGTTTTTCCCTCACTTTGGCCAGACTGCGTTTAATATTTAATACAGAGTCGTGACGAGGGGCACAGAGCCCCGCCAGAAGCATCGGATGGGGATTTTTTTTTTCTTTTCCAGCAGTGTTCCCTCACTTTTCAAAGATGGTATGTTCCATTATTTTTTGGGGTGGGTGTTTTTTTTTTGGGGGGGGTTTTGGGTGTTACGATTCTTCTTCATCTTCAATTTATAAGGCATAGACCGGTAATCATGGCAATTCGTTTTCGGTTTCCACAACAAGGCGGCATGAACCCACCAGGATTGGAACTTAGACTACAGTTGTGCCGCGGGATTCTGCTTAAGGTAAGTCATTTTGAAGTAAAAAGAAAAAAAGGTTGACCCAAGCGCTTGCATTACTTTCTGAACGCAACCTATCATCAGCAGCTCGTGCTTCAGACATTTACTTTCCTCGTGCTGCCTGATGCAGAGGGCTCCGGTACTTCGTTTTAGTTGATTTAATTTTTTTTCTTTTTTTTTTTGCTGACGAGCTGCTCATTTGATTCAGGCGTGTCGGGGGAGGGAGCCATCGAAAAGAGGCTGCATCGGGGCTCTCGAGGACCAAACTTGGGCACTGCTTTACCTCACAAGATTTTATTTTGAAGTTCTCACCGCATTGGCGGCGTGTTCCTGTCATGCGTGGAACAAACAATTGCGGCTCATTTGACTCGTCTTCCCGACGATGCCCGATGCATAAACAGGCAGGAAAAAAAAATTTGCGAGCATTGTTTTGCAAAACAAGATCCCCCTAGTCAACAGCGAGCGGTGATTAGGGGCGGGTATTGCAGTGCCCCATGAGAGGGAGCAGATGGGGCACCTATTTTCGATTTAATACATCAGTGGGTTGTGACACTTGTGTCGTAATTTTCTTTCTGCGTTTTCCTCGCTGCTCCCGGGGCGCTGTGCCATCCGCCCTTCGTGTGTCATTCTGTGAGCTGAGCTGAGCGTGATTGGCAGATTGTTTCTTTTATGGGGCAAACGTGACAAAAAAAAATCAAAATAAATAATCAAAATAATCATCATAACGGGAGCAGTCAGAGAAAAAGTGACAATCCCCCAGAAAGCCAAAATGACAATCAAAGCATCCCTGAGAGCACTTTGGTCCGCAGCAGGTTTGCGTTGTTCGTGTTGGAGGCAGAGTGACACTTTCACCTTCGCGACGCTTCGGGCTCCAATTTTGAGTTTCACCAATCGACCCGAAATTTGGTGGCCACTTCTATTATGACAGAAGGCTCGAAACAGTCTCAAATATCCAAAATTGAACCTGGAATCGACCATTTTGGGGCAAATGCCAAAGCTTGAACCAACTCCTACTCGGTAGGAAATTTGAACAAACCGGCAGGATTAAAATGCACGAGTCTTGTGTTTTCGTCACTGCGTGTTGGAACGTAGCAGCCACGTTAAACGAGTCTTTGTAAAATATGAAAGCATCAGTTACATCACGAGGAAGCGAGAAAAAAAAAAAAGCAGCTGGCACCAGTTTGGACAATAAACACGAAATTTAGGTGGACTCGTCTGTCATAAAAGGACGCTTGAAAATTGTCAAGGAAAATGAACAGCAAGTCAAAATATTGCTTTGAAGCAAAGCTCAGATTTGTGTGTTCGAGAATTAAGATTTTGCCCAATGCGGTCGGTCACATGCAGGTCAAGCGTGCTGTTACAATTGAACATTTTGAAGATTAAAAAAAAAAAAGAATAATAATTCTGATTTAACCGTAAGTAGAGCAAACTTGGGCAAAGATACCAATCGTCACAGGACGAATGAAGAAATCTGAAGAGCGCACGGCCCATTTGGAGGGCTTTTATTTTGTCTTCATTTGGGCGAATACCCAAGAAGGAATTCACTCAAATGAGTCCCAATCAGAAAAAGGTCGACTCAAGACAAATTTTTGGGGTTTTTGAGGCCTGCGCCACCTAATGTGGCCGCCAAGGTTCCAAATTAATTGATAAAAACCTGACATAAGGATGCCCGGGGGGAAAAAAAAAATCAATTTAAAAAAGAAATCAATGTCCAGAGCCACAAAAAATGACAGCCATGTCTATCAAAGCAGTATCGAAGAAAAAGCCCCAAGAACTCCTCGCTGACCCTGAATTGGGAGTCGGCTATTTGATTGGGAAAATCCATCCGTCAAAAGCCATTTCGGTGGGCGGGGCCCGACCTCACGAATGAATCATTTTGATGGGGCTTGCCGGCAGTATGCAGAGCAGCTCTACCTAGCTAAGAAAGAAACACACACACGCATACAACACACACACACACTTCCGCGGTGCCGACATGCCCAACACTCGCAGTCAGGTCTGTTTCGCAGATCGATACGCGCCCTAATTGCCAGCGAGAACAATTAGCCCGATAACTCTCGCCTGCTGTTCTTTCGCCGCCGCACAAGAGCGAGCGAGTCTTCTCCAACAAACACGGCTAATTCCTCATCCCGCTCGCTCATTATCTGGCTAAATGGCGCCTGTGTAGGAGGAGCAGGTGTTGGCGGCGCGGCGGAACGATTCTTGGGCGGTTTGATGGAATTAGAGGGGAAGCGAGAACGAGAACGCCGCCTTAAGCCGAGCAAAGGGCGGCCGCTGGCCGAGCGATAGCCGTCCCGCTGGTAATGAGGTAGTTGGTTAGAAAGAAAGAAATGAAGCATTTTCTTAAACACCTTTGTTGAGCCTGAAGGTGTCAAACACGAGAACCAGATCCGACCCACTGCAGCACTTGAGGTGCTCCAATAATGTGGGTTGAATCACGTTGTCTCAGGTTGGCCTTTTCTTTGGGGCAGTGGGAGATAAAAACTGCGGCTCGGCGAGTGCTTTGGGGCGTAACGGAGAACAGTTCCCCCCCGAAAGCTGAAAAAAGGCCAAGGACGAATATGGGGGGTTCATTGGCATATGATAAGGTGTGTCGACATTTTAGATGGTTTTCACAGTCCTACCGGCCCCGAAACGACAATGTGGCCCGTGACAAAAATGACAACCCTGACTGAGCTCATCAGTGTTGGGCACCTGCCAGGACCAAAGTGCCAAGCGGGAGGCAGTGGAATTCACATCAAAACATTCTCGAGGGAAAATATACACTCTGAACCTTCCCTCCAATGGGGGAACTGAGAGGAAACGCGTCCTGCTACATGATCACCCACATGAGTCGGCTGTTGGCATCCAACCTTCCTTTGATACCGTTCGACTCGGCTTACAGCTTCTGCTGTGCGGAAACACCCTTCCAGTAGTCTAAAATGTCATGAAGGTCCTCGTCCTTGGCGAACTGCACCTTCTTGCGCAGAGCGTGGCCCGCCGCGATGTAGGACGCCTCCTCGCGGGGGTTCTTCTTATACGGGCGAAATCGCTCCCAGATCCGCAGTGTGCTCTCCGACGAGTACTCGGGACTGGAGGAGTAGCCCGAGTTGTAGTGGTGGTGGTGGTGGTGGCGGGCGGGCGACAGCTGCGAGTAGGCGGCCGTAGCATCCCTCTTGGAGCGCCCTCGCGGTTTGAGGAAGGACGCCTTCTGGGCCGGCGAAGGCGACTCGCTGCCACCCTCGTAGTACAGCGCGGGGAAGGAATGGCGGTGTTCCGAGCTGTGGTAATCCGGCTGAACCTCCAGGTGGTGGTGGTGGTGCTGCTGCTGCTGCAGACCAGGACCAAGACCAGATGCCCCACCTCGACCTCCACTACCATTACTACATGCCACGCCACCGCCATTCATGTTCACACCGCCGCCCCCATTGACGCTCCCCATTCCGTTGCAGCCCCCTACGCCGCTACGCACTGGGCTGCTTTTTTCCGACGGGTATTTGGGAGGTTCGCCGCGCTTCTCGGGAACATCCGCGCTGAACAACCGGCCGCTCTTGACCGGTCCGCTGGCGGCAGGGACTCCGCAACGGTTCTTGGACACGGTGGTGTCGGCGCTCAACTGCCTCTGAAGGGGCCGCACCGCATTGGCCGGGGGAGGGTCGCGGTAGGGAGGGGAGAGAAACCCCCCGCCGCTTATACCTGGTCGTTCCGACAGGGGCATCACCAGGGGCACTGGGGCCATGGAGGGAGGAAGAGGCTTCTGCTGTAGCGGAGGATGAGCTTGAGGGTGTGGAGGGGCTTGAGCTTGAGGATGGGACTTGGGGTGCACCTTGGGGGAAGAGGCCAGGACTTGATCTCCTGAAGCGATGGGCAGGAGATTGCGCGCGTGGGGCGCCATGCAAACTGGAGGCTGCTGTGGGGCATTTGCGTTCTCCGCGGCGTTAACGGAGGCATCCAGTTTGAGGGCGTCAATGCAGTTGTTGATGATCTGGTTGACCTTGTCCACCTCCTTGGCGATGGTGGAGATCTCAGACGCCGAGCCACGGCCGTCGTCATCCGAATCCTCCGCAACGTCCGCGCCGTGTTCGGCTCCAGGACCTCGCATATCCAAAACCAGCTCCCCGCCTGGCCCCAGCGCTACCGTCTCCCCGTCTCGGGCCTCCCCGGCCCCTCCGGCAGTCCTCACGTCCATGTAGCTCCCCTTGGTGCCCATGGCCTCGGAAAAGGCGCTGGCCATCTTCTCCACCTGTGGTAAACTGGAGAGGCGGGAGGAAGTGGTGTTGGCCGAGCCGTGGAGCATGCCGGTGCTGGAGGAGGCCGACGGGGGCAGCTTGCTGCCCGCCGCCCCTCCGTGGTGATGCTGGTGGTGGGCCTGGTCCTGGAGGCGCTGCATGGCGGCTGGGTCGTTGGCCACTGCCGCTGCCGCTTCTGGGCCATACCTGAGGGAAGGGTGAGACAATGTCCCATTTCATGATGCATGACAGATTCCACGAACATGACTGATTGCTGGTACACGAATCTGCCTACTTCAAGTGAAACTGAATGACCTTCATGACAATGTCAACTCAAACGTTTTTGGGGCACCCGCTTTTGGGTCTTCAAGCCTTCTTGCCTACATTTATGATGGTTTGGATTTGGAATTTGGAGAACTGATCGTGAAATGTCTTCACTCACTAACTCGTCTTACACAAATGTAAGCGGCCAATGTAAACCAAGCCGATAACCAAGCCGCTAGCCACTTTCGGGCTCTGACCCTAAGCTTCGAACAAAGAGCTCCCATACCTCATCTCCAGAATGGTTTTGGTCACGCTCAAAGCTTTCTCCTTCTCCTCCTGGATGCGTCGCCGTCGGAGGCAATAGTAGACACAGCCCAGTATGATGACCATACCGAAGAGACATCCCAGTATGGTCATGATATAGTGCGTGGTGGTGGATGGGTTGCTGCGGGGGTCCGCCGGTCCCACAGCCCGCGTGGTGAAGGACAAGCAGGTGTGGTTGTAGCGCTGGGATTTTCCAACCGAGGCGACGCAGTAGGTGTAGTTGGTGTGCGGCCGCAGTTTATCCAGCGTCACCACCTCCCTTTTGTTCTTCAGGGGCATGATGTCCGCCACGAAGGTGTGGTTGTACTGCGACAGGACGTACATCTTGCTGTAGGGCCGTGGGATTTGCACCACCACGGAGGCGCCGAAGAGCGACACGGTCTGGAGCTTCATGGAAATCTGGTGGTTGTAGGTCGGATCGGGCGTGGACGAAAAGCTGGGCTGGTGATACAGGCCGGGGTCCGGGTTGTCCAAACCCATGCCGGAGCCGTCCAGTTCCGACCCGGTCGATGAGATTCCCGGAATGATCACGCCGTCTTGACACCTGGTGGAAAGGAGGACTCTGGCATTCCTCCCGTGTCCGGGCGAGGGGCCCAGGAGTGGGTAACCGTTGAGCTCGCGGGGGGTCTCGCACTGCAGGCGGTCGTAAGTGTGCGTGACATTGTTGAAGGCTTCCAGCCAGGTAAGGAAGCTGTAGAGCTCGCAGCCGCAGTGGAAAGGATTCCCGGCCAGCTCGCACACCTGCAGCCGGTTGAGGACGGTGAAGGTGGACGGGTCCAGGCGGGCCAGCTTGTTGGATGACAGATCCAGGCTACTGAGGCTGGGGCTCTCCCAGAAGGCATTGGCGGCGATGACCTCAATGAGGTTGTGCTGAAGGAAGAGGCACTGCATCCGACCCAGACCTCGCAGCATGCCCTCCGTCAGGTTGGTCAGCTTGTTGTAACCCAGCTGCAGAACCTGAGAGAAACACGAGACCCAAGTCTCATACACTCTTTACAACAACCGCACAAGAGAGACGAGCACTAAGGACAACACCTGAAGGTTCGCCTGTCCGGCAAAGGCCCCGTCCTCGATGTAGCTGATCTCGTTTTTGGTGAGGTTGAGGTCAGTCAGGTTGGTGAAGCGGTACATGGAGGTGAGGAGCACAGCCTTCAGCTTGTTCTCGTTCAGTCTCAGGTCGTGAACCTGGACGGCACATCCGATCAAATCATTTGTGAGCCAAATATGTTCGAGAACATTGTCAGGAACCAATCACCTACAGTGACCTTTTAATCAGGGGGTCCATGAACCTCTTTATGGAGTCTCTTTCGAGGGGCCCGAGCGACTAGGCGACTTAAACCCTTGAACCCAGCCTGGACCACAAATTCGACTTGATACACTGAACGGGATCTAACGTTCAGAGTTTTTGCAAGCTCGAGTGAGTTAATATTCCCTTTAATTCGGTCAAATCATGCTTGGGTTGGAGCCTATTCCAGGTGATTTGGGCCAAGCGCATGGGGAGTCCCGAATTTGTTCATCAGTCAAGAAAAAGATCCCAGTAGCGAGTATCCTCTCTCAATCAGGCCCAACCCTCGAACCTCGATCAGGCAAGACTTCGGCCGAGTACACACATAGGTCCCCATCTCGACAAAAGAAGGAGATTTTGCAGTGACCCATCATTAAATTCTATTACTACTTGGCGGGGTTCCGACAGGACTCTTACCCAAAGAATAGTAACAAACTCAAAGAAAATCAGAGTTGAAGCGATCATAAAAGTAGAGAGCGCCACTGACCGTACTGTTGATGTGATGGGGAATGGTTTCGTACGGAGGCTGGTTCTGACTGCAGATCGCCAGCCAAACGTAGCCTTTGTCCCCCTCGATGAGCCAGCAGTCTCCGCTGACCACCGTAGGCAGTCGCAGGAACAGTAACGCGGGGAGGAGCAGGAGATAAAGGAGAGCCATTGTTGGGATGGAAAATCGGGAGGGGAAAAAAAAAAAAGACAAGAGGTTGGAGGATCTCAAAAGGGCCGCGACGAGGCGCGAGAAAGGATGGGCTGGTCTCTGCAACGATTTAGAAAGCGGCTTCCAGCATCGTTCCCATTTTAGGTGTTCCACATGCAAAGGTTCTGAAGACGCTCCCACCAGCTGCTACTCATGGCCCCGGAGCGGGCCGCGTTCCGACCAACCCAGAGAATCCGCAGCCAGTCTACAGCAACTACTGTTGATGTGATGGGGAATGGTTTCGTACGGAGGCTGGTTCTGACTGCAGATCGCCAGCCAAACGTAGCCTTTGTCCCCCTCGATGAGCCAGCAGTCTCCGCTGACCACCGTAGGCAGTCGCAGGAACAGTAACGCGGGGAGGAGCAGGAGATAAAGGAGAGCCATTGTTGGGATGGAAAATCGGGAGGGGAAAAAAAAAAAAAGACAAGAGGTTGGAGGATCTCAAAAGGGCCGCGACGAGGCGCGAGAAAGGATGGGCTGGTCTCTGCAACGATTTAGAAAGCGGCTTCCAGCATCGTTCCCATTTTAGGTGTTCCACATGCAAAGGTTCTGAAGACGCTCCCACCAGCTGCTACTCATGGCCCCGGAGCGGGCCGCGTTCCGACCAACCCAGAGAATCCGCAGCCAGTCTACAGCAACACAGAAAACATGGCAGAACGCATTCAAATCGGACATTTTATGCAAAAGAGGCGGTGCTTGGCGGCACCGCGCTTGCTCTGACCCCGGTTAACGTGAGACCCCACACCTTCCTCCGCTTGTGCCCGCCACTCACAAAACAGATGAATTTCAACCAGACAATAAAAAAACCTGAAGGGTGCTGTAACCGTTTGTCCGTTGTGGATTTTGATCCGAGGTTGCCAGAGAGCCTTTGAGAGACCTGAGAAGTCTTTTGAGTTCTGGAATCGTCTCAAGCGACAAGTGGGGCGGAGGGAGGGTGTGTGTGTGGCGGGTATCCTGGTGAGCCAAGAACCCCGGAGGTAAAACTCAAACCATTAGTGGCTGCAATTGCGCCATTGAATGGCAATACAGTAAAGCCCGCAGGTAAAGCGAAGTTGAATGGAAAGTCGGCTTTTACACAGTCCAATTATTCACCTTCAACGTCTCGCAAGCACACATGTTGACATGCGGCGCGGTGAGAAGAATGCAAATGGTGGCCACCGCGAAACTTTTTTTTTCCCCCCATATTCTCAAACGGGGAGGACAGGCTAAATGGCAAACAGAGGAAGCTCCTTGTAATTTGCATGTTTTAACAGGACGCTTGCTGACATTCAGCTGTTTACCTTCCTCGCGGGGATTAGCCGCAGATTAGCCGCTAATCCGCCGTAAAATATGATGAGACTCGGCGCGGCGATGCAAACTCTTTTACTCGTTTAGATTGCCTCCCGCAGCCAAGTTGAACGACGGGAGGACGAGATGAAGGCGGAGCTCTTACAAACAAAATGACAGACACTCGATCTTCTCTCATATTTATTGATACCTTCTGTGGATGTTTCTATCCAATCCCCCGCTATCCTCTGACACAGGTGGTCCAGGACGAGGGACTCCCCAAAACTGGGACTGTGCCGTAAAATAAGGACTGAATGTCCACTTGAACTGGTCGGACCCAGGTTCAGGATTCAAATGTTCATTCTGAATCGGGACTCACGAGTCTGAGGTCTCCATTTACTTGACATCAACTGAGTCAACTTGTGGACTGATGCTGACCACACAAAAAGTGAGTTAGCAGAGTCATGGAAAACGACTCGGAAAAAAATGACTCCCTGGAAAACGAGTCACTTGATGTGGGAGAGTGACTCGAATCAACGGTTGCACTCCAAATATCAGACTCAAGTGAAAGTGAAAACAAAGCTGGCCCAGATGATTTGCTTTTGTGACTCTCGCTGGCAGATTTCAATTATTATTATTCTTTTTTTTTAATTGAACGAAGGGTTCGCCTGAGGAGCCAAATCAGCAGTGTCTGCAGCGAGTTAGCATATTGGAGTCAGTTACCCGACGTGGCAATGGGTCTGCTAATCAAGTCAGTGAATCAAATAATCTGACTCATGATTCAGTGAAATCGGTCAGGTGACTTGAGTTCGTGGGCTCACCTCAGACTTACTTTGTAAAAGACTCAGTTGAATCAGGTGGGCTGAATAATTAGAACTATGGCAGACTCCTCTCGCTGGAGTCAGTGAACGATCATGTCAATCTGTAGCTTTTCCGGTAAGTCTGCCCATTTAAGTCAGTTCGCCAGTTGAAATGAATCAATGGACTCTCGTAACTCCAGTCACCAAATCCTCAGAGCCACGGTAAAGTTGAATCGTGTGACTGGCGTGAGTATGTCTGACTCGCTGCAGATTGTGGATTATTCCTTTGAAGCGAGCGATTGATTCAAATTGAACTGACTGGAGACACTCCGATGATTTGCTCGATTGACTCAAATCAGCAATCGCACCGTAAACACGACCAGCTGAGTGACGGACTTGAGTTAGCAGACTCGCGAGGAAGCTCAGATGGTTCAGATCAATCGGGAGAGTGACTCGAGGCCACGGATACAACGGAAACGGTGAAGACGCGGGTGATTCCGTTGGCAGGCACACGGGGGAAACATGGCACATTCCGATGACTGGGCTCACTGAATCGAGTCAGCGAATGCACCACAAGGACCGTCGCGGACTCAGATGATTCAAGCGAATCGATTCGGAGGATGCATCAGACACAACAGATGATTCAGTGTAGATATGAACTTCATTTTTTTTTCGGTGGGAGGGAACCTCATCTACAAATGTGACAGGCTTGCCAATAATCAAATCAAACATTTGGGCGCAACCCTGGTTGCACCTCGTCATCAGTGGATCAGTCGCATGTCGTGATGACAGAATGGAACAATCCACTGTCAAGCGCGCGGGGTGGGGGGAGGGGGTGTGGTGGGCGTGTGAGTGACGTCTGGAGTTGTTATTTTCGCCCCCCTCGCCCTCCCCCGATATGCCAACAGTGACATTTATTCCGCCTGGCCGCCGTGAACGATGAGTCCATTAAGCGCTCCCTTGTTGACTGACTGACGCTGGCTCAACATGACGCTCGTTAGTTTACTTCGACATCAGATCCGTTCTGTCCTCATGATGCCGACTGTATTGTTCGAGGGTTTTTTTTTTTTTAATCTTTTTTTTTTTTCATTGCGGATGCTCGCCTTGGCATCCCGACGCATTGATTGAATCCAACTTATGAGACGGCTTGTCGCCAAATCGCAACCTGACACCTTTTGTGTCGCTCCCCCACCGGTCTTTTATTATCAGCGCTTTTATTTTGACAGGAAGCTTATTTCGCTGCCTTTTCTTCTCGAAATGAGCCTCTCTTTGTGTTTAATTACCGTCTGTCACAGCAGTGCTTTAATTAAAAGTTGTCAGGGTTTTGGCTCTCTCCCTCTCGCTCAAGCAAATGACAAGTTCCCCAAAGTGGCTGACCTGGTCCACCGACAAAATAAAAATGTGTTTGGCCTTTGTTGAGACTTGCTCGCCACTTCATTCGCTACACAGCCGCATGATACAAAGGTAAAGATGAAAGTCGATAGATGGAGAGATTCAGATTGAGCGGGGGAATTAACATACTGGGTTTCGCCTGTCTGATTTCCTCCGCTCAAGTGTATTTCGAGAGCACTTGAAAACAACCACCGCTGTATACAAAGTGCGATCCATGGAGCAAAAACAATTCATATAGCACGAAACAATATAACAATCCATTTATAACGAAGACAGTCGAAAGTACAAAAACAGTCAAACTAAAAAATCACGTCCCATGCTGAGTCAAAGAATAAAACTGAGTTTTAAGACGGGTTTTAAAGACGGGCGGCGAGGGGGCTTGCCCAACGTTCATTCCAAACAGAGCGAGCAGCAACGGAAAAGGCTCCGTCCTCCTCGCAGCCTCGGCTGACTTCTCGGTACCTCGGACAGGGTCTGTTCCGCGGACCTGAGGCACAAGGCCAAGGCGGAGGAGCTCCGAGAGGTAAGGTGGAGCGAGGCCATTTCAGGATTGGAAAACGAATCGTAAGATCTTCAAAAGAAGTTTCAAATGAGCCAGTAAAGGGAGGACAGAGTCGGAGTTCTGTGCTCCCTCTTACGAGCACCAGTCAAGAGGTGAGCGGCGGCATTGTGGACCAACTGGAGAGCCTTGATGGAGGATTGGCTGACTAAGTGCATGACAGTCATCCAGCCGAGATGTGACAAAAGGCGTGAATGACAGTTTCAAAGAGCTTGTTTGTGTTTGATCCGCATCAGTTTTTTTTTCAGCAACACAAACAGAACGGCCCCATCATCCTCTAGGAGCCTTTTTCAAATCCAAAAGACAAAATGCGCGCTACAATTTCATAGCATTTACTGAACGTCTGATCAGCATCTTGGCGTGATTTCCGGGCAAACCTGTGATTAGTGCTTTTGAAACATCAAATCACATTGACGTTGACACAACTTCTGTGGGATTTTTTTTTTCTTTCACGAACTACTTTTTGTTTTCTCTTCACTGAGACCGAGAATCTCTTCAATTCATCAGGTAGCCAATCCCAGGAGATCCTATATGAGAACTCTGCCGCGTTCCCAGTTCCTTCCAACCGCTCTGCTGGAAGCAAAGCACACACAAGCTGTAAGCGAGATGTCGAGCGCGAGGAACGCTCCGGGGAAGCTTGAAAACAGAAAAAAAAAAAAAAAAGAGGCGAGAAAGCAGCACGAAATTGAATTTGGAGGTGCAGCGTGGCGGCTTTTTGAAGGAGAGGATGGCGCGCAACTAGCACAAATGGGCTACGAATCAAACAGCTTCGCGCTGTTGTCACCGGCCGACGTGAGCGGCTCAATCAGGTCATCCCATGCGTCCGTTTGTGTTCACGCTGACGAAACAAAATCAACGTTTCGCAAAGTCAAGTCTGCAAATATTGAGCTCATACAGGCTCTCATCGCTAACATGTCATTCGTGAGGAAGGCGAATTATCCGACACCGGCTTGTCCGTTTGGCAGTCCTTTAGTAGTGCGGCGATCGTGATGTGAAACAAGTGCGCCGCCGGAGGGAACGCCCACCGCTCCAGCTGGGACTGCCTCACATGCATGCTCGCTAATCTATGTAACGGCGCTTGGCGCTAACGTAGGCGGCCACGAGAACGGGGGGCTGGGGGGGGGGCAGTGGTAGGTAGCGGGCCCTCGTGGAGAGGCCGAGACATCTCTCGCCGGAGGACGCCGATCGCGGCGGCGATCAAACGAGCGAGAAGGAGCGCAAAGGCGATGCGGAGGGCTGGGCGGGGTTATAGCCTTAATTTATCGGTTTTAATTACTCCGCACCGTCTCGACGGCACCACCGGCGGGCTTTGAATTCCTTTTTGAGGTTGACCTTTGCATGGAAATGAGAGCGAAGGGGATGATGAAGAGGAGCCGAGGAATGAACTCGGCTTTAATCTTTAAACAGGCCGGCAGAAGAAGGAAGGAAGGAGAAGCAAAAGCGCCACGGCGGCTCCCCAATAAAAGTGAATTAGGCTCCAAATTTCATCCGTACAAGTCAGAATATGAACAATCATTTTTTAATTAATTTTTTTTTTCCAAAACAAAATCGTCACATGAAGAAATCGACGTCGCTCAAGACAACTCAGCTTAACACGTGTGAGGGGATAAACATTTGCAAAGACGGAAAATAACATTTCAAATAAATTTGAGCTCCAAATAGAGTATATGAACGCGCAAAAAGAAAATGACAACATTTCACATTTCAGTGTGGGACAATATAAAACATGTGAAAATTGGTTTGATTAAAAAATATACATATATTCAATAAACATGGAAATATACTTCAACATTTTGGTTTGAAATAAAAATGAAATAATCACACTGTAACGAAAAAAACATTTATAAAAAGTGAAATATGTTAAAAAAAAACAATCTATGAAATGGAAGCAAACATATCAAAATTGAAATGTATAAAACTAAATACTACAGCGAAAAGAAAACATGTCGACCCGCTCGAGAAAATTTGCGAACATGATGTACGTCGACGTGCTTCATGAAGTGAAAGTGAAATGACGATGATGACATGTTTTTATTTGGACTTATTTTATCTTTTCATCTACTCGTTTTTTGTTTTTTTTTTTTTTTTTACTAATAAACTGTAAATTGGACTTTTATATTTTCGATTGGATTCGTTGAGCGAGGCCTACTTGCCGACTGAAGTTTCCTCCCGTCCGCGAGCCGCGCTCAACCTTCACCGGTGACCGAAGCAAGACGATTTCCGTCTTTTGTTTGCGCGTCGTGTCGTCATCTCCCATCGGCCGACATCAAAGTAGCGCTCGCCTCCTCCGGAACAGAGGCCGAGGCTTTCAAGTCGGCCGTCTTCGATCCCTTCTCAAGAGTCTCGATGGCCATCCCGAAGGCTCATTAGCTCAACGAGACCATTTTTACCGCCCAATCGCAGGAAATGCAAAGTCCGAATACTTCACTGTCAAATCAAGCAGAATATAGAAAAGCAGAACAAAGACGCTTGCGTTTCGTCCATTCGGCCGACGCACAAAAGAAGAAACCAAAAAAAAAAAAAAAAAGCTTGCCAGGGGATGCAAACGGCCTCAGCGTGCGTCCACTTCGTCCCACCTCCGTTGCACAGATATTCATTCACCCGCAGGCCACTCGCCACCTCGGCGACGTCCCGTGCCGAGGGAGGCGCGCGTGGGCGCCAAGAAATGTGCCGACGTGACAACGAGGAAAGTCAAATAGCAAATGCGGGGCAAGGGTCAAGTTTCGGTTCTCTCGGGGATGTGGCGTCATGGCGCCCGCGACGCTGAATGCAAGAACCGCTAGTAGACGTGGAATTATAAATAAACCACTAAAATGATGTGGTTGCACAAGTGCGCACACCCTCTTATTATTTTGTGATGAAGTGAGGAGGTGGGGGGGGAGGGGTTTAAAGTGGTACCAGGACCTCAAAGTGGGCTATGCTACGGTTTCTTTGATTGAAATATTCCCGTTTGCAAGGTTAATTCACTTTTTTTGATGTTTAGTTTGACCATTTGGCAATGGTCACTCCAATTTTTGCAAAAAAAGTGACAGACTTGCAAGTTGACGCACCGCTATGCAACATTTTTTATCTGAAAGAAACAGTTTGTTTTGCCTCTTTCCCTTCACGCACACACACGTGCAGAGTTTCTCACGCACAAACATACGTAAGCGCACACACACACACACACACACACCTGTGCAAGTGAATGAAGGGCCGAGATGTTCCTGCGAAACATTTCAGCTTGCTGCGAGTGATGGTGAACACGACGCCCGACGCAACAGGAGGAGTAAACCAAAAAAATAAAAATAAAAATCCAAATAAGGCTGACTCACACTTTCAACAATAATCATAAAAAAAAAAAAATTAAAAAAAAAAAAAACGTTTTTTTTCACCCAACTACATAATTTCATACGCTATCTTAAAAAAAAGTAAAAAACAGCAACACTTGAGGGGGACCAATTAGGTGCCGGCAGCGGTGTCGAAATACGCATCAGTGGCACTTCCTGTGTCCATCGTTCATTTTGTGCCAAGAATACGAGTGATTTTGAAAGACCCAAGACTGTTGTGGTACGTGACGGCTGAGATGCACTCTCAAAATAGTCGGGTCAAAAATAACCCGGATCGGGTCCAAAACTTTTTGAGTTATTGGCCACAAATAAATCAATAAATAAATGGATAAATTCCAAAGTGGGGGGTTGGGGGGGGATTCTCTCCCTTTTGCCGTATGCAATAACTTTTTGGGTTATTCATTGAAAAAATACACGACGAAACAACCAAATTTTGGGGGTTGTATTAAGATTGATACATTTGACCCAACTTTTGGGGTGAAATAAATAAGCCCCAAAATTTGAACGCATTTTGGTTAGTTTTAGAATGTGCGATTGTGTACTCAATATGCAGGCGAGAACACGAGAAGGCAATTCCTAATTTTTAAAAAGTCCCATTTATCCAAGAATTCACATTTTCCAAGGGCCAACGGCACAATTTTTCAAGTCAAAATCTTTCATCTTAAGATTGCTTGACCAAAAACACGTCGGGACAGCAGATGCCGATTCTGCTCGCCATCTCCGATGTTTTTTTTTGTTTTTTTTTTCGCACTCTTGACACAATACGCTCGGGCTCATTTCATCTCAGCCACCTGCCGGTCGGCCGACTTGTTCGATTGAGTAAGTGGCCGATTGGATCATGCGGCAGATGACGCGATTTGAATGTCAACATCCAAAGCTATTCATTGCGCGACGCTCATTGGCGGTCCCCGCGATGCTATCGAGCACGGTTGCCGTGGCAACATCTTTCGCCGATTCCGGTCCTCGCAAAGAGGCGAGCGCGTGACGGAGTCGTATGCTCCCTTTGCTTTTAATTTCCCTGGAGGAGTTCATAGATAGATATAAAAAAAAAAGTGAACCGGGATTGCTACTAAGCACGCACGCGCACACAGTCTCCGCGTGTCACGAGCAGCAGGCATCGAGCAAAGGCGGAATGGGGTCGTTCCCTGCTGCCCCCCCATCGAAAAAGCCGCCGCTTTTATTGTCGGCAATTAGACCGATGAGGATCTGATCTGATCTGCCGAGTGGAGTCGTCCGCTTTCTGCGAGTCGTCGACGGCAGTCGCGTGACTGGCTGACACCTGCGGCTATCGAGCGGCAAAAGGAGTCAAATGGCCGGAGCATTAGCCCGAAATTTTCTTTTGCAAGGTGTCTTGAGTTTTGTGAACATCCTTGCTGACGTCAGAATTTTAAAAAATCATCATTTAAATTGCTCTCCGTTATGCCGCATGTGAAAAAAACACCACCACCAAAACAAAATACTAGCAAGGCAACAGAAATGTAAAATGGCTCAATTAAAATATGAACGCAAAGGAAAATATTAATTGAAAGCAAAATACCGAAGAATTCAAAGAAGTGACAAAGAAGAGTTGAAGTTAAATCCTGAAAAAAATTATAGAATACATGTCAATTAATTTACTTAATGAACAAGAGAGTTGATAGTTAGTTGTCAAATAGCACAAAAACAAAATAAAATTAGAGTGAACAAAATAGAATTCAAATATAAACAATAAAATAAAGAGAATGACAAAATAAATTCAATCGATGAAGTGAACGACTCAATTAACAAGAATTAAAATGATGTATCAAAATGCCGACCGTATTCTAATTGAGAATACTGTAAAGAATGTAAAAATATGAGGTTTGATAAAAATACAATAAGGTTAAAAAACAGAATGTCAAAAAAATTCAATGGAACTGAAAAAAGATGGATGGAAAAAAATTCAGTCAATGAAGTTCTGTCAGGTATTTCAGTCTAAGCGCAAATTGAAATCAAGAGAACTAAAATAATCAAGCTAAATGCCATTTCAATCATGAATTCGGTCAAATAAAACAATGAAGTTGGTTCTGGATTAAATGCCGGACTTGTGCGGTTCCAACAAGGCAATCTTTGGGTTCCAAATGAGCACGACCGCGCGCAGTTCATGAAGCAACTGCAAAAACCCCAACGAAAATCAAACTTATTTGTTCTCGGCTCATCGCTGGAATATGCGAGCTAACGGCCGCGTTGCGCTAATCACCGCAAAGGCGCCTTTTTTTTTTTTTTTTGCTGAAATGAAGCTAAAAGAGAAACGGATGTTGTGTTTGACGCCGCGCCCGCCGTCCCGCTAATGAGCCGGCGGGACGCTAACGACCTGGAAGCCAGTCGACGCTGTGCGGCCGCACTCCACTGATCAAACGGCGTGCCACTACCAAGTCAGGCAGGGGGGCAGGAGGGCGAGGGGGGATATGATCACAAAATCCCTCCAAATTAAATATGATCACTTCCTAAAAAATAAACATTTAATTGAAATGATTTCCTGACTAAAAACATTCCGTGGTTTTCATTTGGGCTGGCCGAACATTTTAAATCCCCCCCACAGGCTGCCTCAAAAACAAAACGATTTTGCCCATTTTTTTTTTTAACACATTAAGACATTTCAATATAAGAAAGATTCATTCAAACTCCCCCTTCTCAGATAAAATGGGTCAAAAAATATAGAATTTTTTTCCCCATTGAAAAGTTGAGAAGCAGCCCAACAATCTGACTTGAATTAACTTTTATTGTAGCACGGCATGAAAGGACCAAAAAAGAAGTGTGTCTGTTGTTATTATATTTTATGACTATGATTATAAATGGCGGCTCGGTGATCCAGTGGTTAGCGCATCGACCTCACAGTGCAGAAGTCGCGGGTTCGATTTCAATTCCAGCCTCCCTGTGTGGAGTTTGCATGTTCTCCCCGAGCCTGCGTGGCTTTTCTCCGGGTACTCTGGTTTCCTCCCACATTGCAAAAACGTGCATGACAGGTTGATTGGACACTCTAAATTGTCCCGAGGTGTGAGTGTGAGCGCTGATGGTTGTTCGTCTCTGTGTGCCCTGCGATTGGCTGGCGACCGATTCGGGGTGTCCTCCGCCTACTGCCCGAAGATGGCTGGGATAGGCTCCAGTAAACGGTAAGCGGATCGGAAAATGGATGGATGGATGATTATAAATCATCTGATTAATCTGCTTTCGAAATGATTGACAGCCAAATTTCAGAAATGCACCGAACTCCAAAAATTTTTAAATGAATCCATGTCTGTCGGCGAGAGTTTTGCCAATCAAACGCCGATATCTTTCTCCGTCTTGAATAAAACCATTAAAAAGTCCCATTTTAATTTTGGATTATTTGCAAAAAAAAAATGTTTAGTTTGTTTGTTTTTTTTCATTCTCGACTCTACACGGAAAGTATCGCAGCGGGATCGCGGTGCTAAGACACTGACTGAATGCGTCGCAACGCCTCAACCTCGAGGGAGCCAAGCGGCGCCAAGGACGGCAAAGGAGCAAATCCTCGGAATTCCCGCAGGAGCGCGACGCGCAGCTCCACCTTTCACTTGCCGAAGCGCAGCTGTCAGGCATGCTGAGAAGCATCTGCTCACCCTTACAAGAAGACCAGAGGCGCGTTCACAAAGTCAACGATGGTCCTTTTTCCGCCTGACTCCTTGTCTAAACAATGCGAAGTCGAAATACCGCGGGGGGGGGGGTGCCGCGCGGCGGCGTCCGTTCGCTAAGTAGGCCGATGCGTGGCCGCGGGGGCCGCTCGGGCGGAAGGGTGCACGTGCCAAGATAGTACGAAAGGACGGCTGCCCAGTCGCAAAGCTGGCTGGCCGAAGGCTTCTCGTCTGCCAATTTTCATGCAAACACATCCAGCAAGGCAAATAGCGGAGGCGTCAAAGGAGAGTTTTCGGTCCTCATGGCAGAAATTTGGTGCACCACCAGGAGTAAGCGACATCAGAAAAAAAATTATTGGTCATCTGATGTTTTCACAAAATAAAGTTACGTCGTATTTGGTGCACCCCCAGGGGGTGTGCAACATAACAGTAAAAATGTCACGGTTTTCTGGAATGTTCACAAATTATGTTTACAGCTCACAATGTTGTGTGTACAATAACATCTATAAACAAGACACACAGAAATTGGTGCACCCATTGGGGTGTGTAACATGAAAAATGGCGTGGTTATCTGGAATGTGCACAAAGTAAGGTTATGGCCACAAGATGGCAGCATTGCATAGCTTTTGTCCAAATGAAGCTGCTCAACTCACACTTGTCGGAATATTTTTCATCAGCAGCCGATTTACGTTCAGCGCATCCGACACGTAGGACAACATTTTTATTTATTTTGTTATTTTGCGGCCAACAAAAAAGACAGACAGGCAGGCAGGCAGGCAGGCTTGAACTGAACGAGTGAGCGGCGTGATTGACGCTGTCGACATTCAAGCGCTGGACAGATTTGACAGAAAATCCCCCGCCCCAAGCCGGAGGAGGAACAAAAGCCCCCGAGACGGCAAAGTGACACGTCCAACAATGGCGGCACGGCGTTAAGAGCACTCGAGCGCCAAAGTGAGTCACCGAGGGGAGAAACAGACTTCGCTCCGGCGGCCCGCTGACTCAAGCGCTTGCGAAATCAGAGCGGCAACACTCGAAGAGAGCAAGCAAATTTCCACTTGCAAAAGTGTCAATAATTGATACTCAAACAAGTTTGTTCAGAAAAATATTGTCTATGGACCATGTTTAGTATTGGAGTTCGGTTCACTCCCCCCAATACGTAAAAAAATTGTCGAGATACCCCCCAAAAAGTCATAAGCATTGGGTGGTAAACTACCATTCTCAAACGACGGACCTACTTTCCTTCTGTAGCACCAGAAATGAAGTACCGAAATGACAACATTTGAAATGAGCCCTGAAGCTAGCATATGACCAAAACAAAAGACAATTTAGCTCATTATACCGCAGCTAGTTTCACTGTCGTTGCTTTTACAAATGTAAGACGCAGGTTGAGTTTGTTTTTTCTAAAAAGCATTTTCATTTTTACTTTTCCATTTTCATTTTTTTCAGTTTTAGTTTTCGTTGTTTGATTAGTTTTCACGAACTACAAAAGTAAATGCGGTCGTCGTAGCACAGTAGTAGGAGTCACGGTAGCTCGTCGTCAGTACAAGTCGTGAACGAGGACTCGTCACGGGTGCAGCGGTGTCGGAAAACAGTCCACGTTTCGTACCGTTGTTGACGTCAACATTCCGACGCAACGTTCCCAACCTGCGGACGAAACGGACAGTGCGCGTCGGGCGACGCCCCCACCCCCAGCAACCCCAATTCCGCCGAGCATCTCGTTAGCGCGGCTCGCTGGAGACGCTTCAAACGCGGCCGTGTTGCCGGGTCCAAAAATAGCAACCAATCTGCAACCTTACCTAATGAGCCGCAGCCACTTCAGACCTGTCAACTACCAGCTGCTCTGTACGTGTGTGTGTGTGTGTGTGTGTGTGTGCGCACTGACCACACCGTTTTGATCACATATGCGTAAGAGCTAAAAATAGACTGTGTTGTTTTCACCTCCTGCTCTATCACTCGCATATAGAAAGCAAAAAAAAAAAAAAAAAATCCTGCGGCAAAATTTCTCTCTCAACTCTGGCAAGGAAACGGGAGACGTTGCATTGGCGCAGAGCAGGCAACGTGGCGAACGACGGCCGGCGGACGAACACGTCGTTTGCCTTCGCACGAGTACGAACAACATGAGCGGCCTCTGGATCGCAAACGTACAGAAACCCGGAAGAGTGCAAATACGTTTTCACGCCGCGGTAGTCGTGGTTAATAGTGTTGGGAAGTGTGCTGTTTTTTGCCGTGGTAGTAGTCATAAATTTGTGGAGGGTCTCCAACGTGGAGCCCGTGGGCAACAGGTAGCCCGTGAGGACCACACCAGTCGCCCGCCGGTGCTCGGGTTGTGATTTGCTCGTAGAAATTATGATTTAAAAATGTAAACATGGGCAGTATTATAGATTCTATAGCTACCCATTTAGCTAGCTAGCTATCTAGCTAATAGTATCTAATATTCCAATATTATTATTCCATGTAATTTGTCCAAATGTTATTTCAGACGTGGATCAATTTGGTAGCCCTTCACACAATCAGGACACATGAAGTAGCTGTCACTCGAAAAGGTTGGTGACCCCTGCTCTGGAGTCTTCCAACTATTTGTCTTTGCGATGAACCAGGTAGTAAACGCCAAGCAAACAACCAAGGAGAGAAAAGTGTTTTCCCCCCTCCCCCACTTTTGGGAGGTGGCTTCGCTTTTACACTGATTGCAATACAAATTTCTCCGGAGGTACATAAAGGCCGGAAATAAAAATGCTACTTTCCACCCTGGTAAAGAAAAAAAAGACGGCACCTTCTGCCGTCTCCATGAACCAGAAAGTCACCAACTAACAAACAAATGAGATGCCAAATTCCAAGAACATTTTGGTTGGCTGAGGTCTACGTCAACGAATTGGATCCCTCCGGAAATGTTCGGTCAATCTACGTCCCGGTAAAGCAGCATGTGGTTCACTTCCGAGAGGCTATACGGCATTAGCAGTCAGAGCGCTTCAGCCGTGAGGGCCCGAGGCCGTTTTCAAGGCAATTTCGCCGCCTTTTAGTTGTTATCTTTGTCATTGTAAAGGACAAGCCAAAAAGTAAAAAGTGTCATTTTACGCCAGCGGCAGGCGGCATTAATCATGCCGCCATGAAGAACGAGCCGTCGCTGTGCAATGAGGAAATTTATCAGAAGTCAAGCAAATAAAAGGCGGGCGGCGGGGGGGTGTCAGTTCAGGTGGGGCTACATGATGGAGCTGCTGGAGTTTGGTCCTTTGGAAAATTGGGCAGGGGTCCTTATGGAAAAGTCAATCCCAAGAGCTTCATCTTGACCTTGAGTGAACGCGTGATCGGCATTTTTTTATATTTTTATTTTTTTTGCAGGAAGACACACAAATGACATCTAATAGGTGTGGCATAAAAAAATGTTGCCGCAAAATTGTACTTTAGTTTTTGGTGTTTGTCATCCAACTGTTCTGCTGTTTTCCTTTTCCTGCGCACCGCAGCTCATTACAGGCATTCCCTCCTCATTACGCCGACCTCCCCTCCAGGAAACCTGCGTCGTATTTCACGGCAGGAGGCCTCCGGTCATAAATCATATTTTTCTTCACATCATCAAAACGTTCCTTATTTTTAAGCCTGGGACGTCGGTCAACGCCATCATAATTCGGGATCCGGCCCGCCACGTTTAAGACATTTCAATTGGACGTCGGGATCGGATGGCCGCTTGCGACTCAATTGCTTTTTGTCGCTGACATTTGGTTGTCGCTTAGGATTTATGACGCGCGCCGTGACAATGGAGCATTCAGACGAAAGCGGGGGGGGGGGGGGGGGAAAGAATCGGGGGAATGTCGGCTTTTGTCACCACCGCATTGGGCGTGTTTGCAGTGACACGTCATTTTGGAATGCATTGTGAGAATAATAATATAATTAGAGAAATAATAATTGGCGTACATATAATACAATCAATTCTACTTGTTAGACGTTGTATGAAATCATAGATTTTGTCATATATTAGTCGCAGGAATCAGACTTTGTGAATCATGTTGGTACTCCCAGTCTCAGCGTAAAAGGATTTTGGATTTACCGCACAAAAACGAGTGTGCGGTCCATTTCAAATGCCCGTCGGACGTTGGCAACATGTGTTCGTTCCAAAATTAGCGATGTTGTTTCCTGGCGCTGTGCCGCAATCAACCGACAAGAGCCGTAACTCGCATGCACGTTCCCGGGTGTCGTCGCCGATATATGGTTGATCCAGTGAACAGACGCGTCGACGCGGTAGCCGTGCGGACATGAGAGACAAATGCGACGGGACGCATGAACGTTAGCTTAGCCGCGTCGTAGGCGCCCATCTTAAAAGGGGCGTGTCATAGCGACATATTCATTCGTAAAGTAAATCTCTCTCGAGCGTGGATTTACGGTCCCACTATTTCACAGATTGTGCCTAGTTTTAGTCCAAGACTCATTGGCGTATCCTCTAATCCTGTTTTTGACGCCAACAGAAAGTGACGGCTGTGGGTCCATTACTTGAAGACCGTATAAAGCCAGTCGGGCTCCGAGGTCTGGCGATTTGAGTCAGTTATTAGAGCACAGAGTTCAAAGCAAACACGGTAAAGCAGCATTTAGCTGTTAGGCCGCACGCAAGTCGGGTGAAGTCCCCAAGTGCAAAAGTTTTTAAATCCAGGTGAAAAACTTTTTTTCCCCCACCGCTATGAGACTGAGGTCATTTTTAAAACGTATTTTCCCAAATGTGTACTGTAAAAATAAAAAAAAATAAAAAACCTACATTTTAGTCATTTTTGGAAGCTACTTTTTATTTCACTTGAAATTATTTTGTTCGTGAATACTTTTAATGTGACCCGTTTCATTATGTGAAGCACATTGAGTTACCCTGTGTATGAAATGCGCTCTATGAATAAAGCTGTCTTGTCTTGCTTAAAATGGTCGAGAACGTCACCCCTAAAGTGCAGGCGGGTTTGCATTTCTAGTGACACGTCACTGTGTCGTTACTTCTTTGAGGTTGAGCTTCATTAACCTCGCTGATGAGAAAAAGCAAAATGACAGGAAGTCACTCTGGTCACGGCGGCCAACGTCTGTGAGCACACACACACACACACGACCCTGACACACAAGGTCGCTAACCGCTAGCCAGCTAACAGCCCCTTTCCTGATTCACGGCCACAGCGAAACGTGGAAGAAGGCGCTTGGCGGGCGTTAGCCCGTCTTTCTTCGCCTCGCAGTCGAGATAAAACCTCGAGCGTCGGAGAAGCCATGAGACAGCTCGACAGGCACGGCCGGCCAACCCCGAGAATGCGGCGGCAGGTTTGGCGCTTCCGCTGGCAGCTGGATAAACAACAGCGGCGGGCTAAAAATAGCCTCCTCACCTTGCACTTTGCCGTCAACGGCTCGATTGCACTTCAAAAGGCTCGTCTGTCAAAGCTCACCGTTGATTGGCCGCGGGATCAAAGCGATTCAAAGGAGGATGTCGCTTGGCGCCTCGTCTTCCCAATTCAAAGCATGCAGTCAAGCTCGCAAATACAAAACTGTTGGATGACAAACGTACGTACGTGAGATCAAAAGTGAAACATTACTAAAGTATCTGGACCAGATTTTTAGAAAGTATTATCTCTTCATTTCCCTTGTTCAAAGCATGCAGCAAACATTTCACAGATTCAAAAATATTCCATGACAAACGTGCAGAACAAACAAAAAAAATGTTATGAGCAATGGGTAGGGAGCAATCACCCCCCCCAACCCCTCACTCCTCCAAATAAAGCTTCAAAAAATGCTGATCAAGATTCAACATGAGTTTTCAACTGTTCAAAAAAATGGAAGGGAAGTGGGTGGAAAACATCTGTGACCATTTTTTAAATCAAAAAAAAATAATCATAAAAATATATTTTAAACAAATTCCTGAATTTTCTACACAAAAAAAGAGAAAAAAAATGTGAAATCGAATCCACGAACAGAGATTTTATAGAAAGTTATTTTAGAGTTAAAAACAAAACAAAACATCAAAACCAAACATTTCATGACTAAAACGAGCATTTTACAAAAATCTACAACGATTACAACTCAACTATTGAACAAAATAAATGGTGATGAAAATACACAAACATTGGCAGTGCAACTAAAATCATTTTCTTCATGCAAAGGTGGTAAAAACATATTGTGACAAAAACTAACAAAAAAAAAAGGCAACGAAATTGAACATTTTTTGAAAAAAATTAAGAAACTATGACACTTAAAATATTGGACAAAACTGAAAAATAGATGAAAACAATAAATCGAAAAAGTATTTACATTTTTAATAATTTCCCATTTTTGTGTTTTATTTCTTTATGTGTAGCATTTTGTATCATTGCCTATTTCCATTCAGAATTTTCACACAGTATTTTTATTTTGTCGATATTCTTGTGTCCTACTGGGTATAATTTACCTTTTGGGTTATTTTGTACAATTTTTTTTTAATCCTACTATATTTGCCCCTCCCCCCATACCACTCTCATTGTAATTGCTTTGTCAGGCTGAAGCGAGGGTCTTCAACGTTGCGGTTTGCGGAAGCGCGCTGCCACGCCTCCGTCAGCCTCAAGAGACACGTCGTCAACGCACATCGATCCCCGAAATGAAATGCATCGATTTGGTTACCGACTCCAAGAGCGCACCCCCGGGTTCATTTCGGCTCTCGGTAATTATGCTTCCGCCAATTTTGTTGGGTTTGTTTGTTTCTAACCAATAATTGTTCCCCGCGACAGCAGTAATCAGCGGCCACGAAGGGGCCCCCCCTCTTTAGTCCCGGTCTAGCGGTGAAGCGCGTCGTGCCTGTCATCCCGTCGGCGGCGAAGTCGAGCGGCAACGCCACAAAGTGACCTGTCACAACAAGTCGAGACAATTGAAGCGCAGAAATGTCCAGGAAATGAGCGGCCATTGATTCAATTGACTGGGAGGAGATTGACGACCCCCTCTGTGCAAAAGACCAGATTGGGTCCAAAATGAGGACGACAGGTCAAAGTTGACATCTTGAAATGAAGTCGTGTCTTAAAATCCAGAGGACCTACTTTTCACCCCCCTAATATTTGTTCATTTGCCATTTAAGATTTGTTGGATCATATTTGTGTGTTTTTTTTTTTTTTGACTGAGATTTTTTTTTTCTTTTTTTATCAAAATATTTCTTCTTTTCAGAATGTTATTTTTTTCCCCGATATCTTTTCATTCTTTTGGGGCTCATAATTAGTTTTACTGTGAAACTCGCTTTTTTTTTAACACATAACATTTTCTAATGTTGACATATTTTTCTCTAAATATTTTCCCCTTTTTATTTATGTCATATCAATTCCCTAACACCCAATATATCTGTTATGCATGATTTAAAAAAAAAAAACTTACATTTTGTTTTTCCTAATATTTGGCTGATTTGTCATCTAATATATTGGTAGTTTTGTTTGGCGTTTTGTATTCTTGTTTAATCGTTTACTTTTCATGATGAAAAAAAACATTTTTCTTCATATATAATCCAACATTATAGTCCGTAACGGTGAGCACGTGCGTCATATCACACTGGTGAAGACCTGCGTTTTATTTGAACTATTGTGCAATCCAAACGGCACCCAAAATGTCCCGCTCTGGCTCGAGAACCTTCTTTTGTGCCGCAAGGTTGGACAGAAGGCTTAATTTTTTTTTCCCCCAGAAAAATCAATCGACGGACAAACAGTTTGTTTCGGTCCGCAGAGAGACAGCCCGGGGTGGCAATTATCCCGGAGCGCTACGGAACTCTCTCAACTTGTTTTTTATCCTTCTCTCAAGCGCTAATGGTACAGTCAAGTCAAGAAAAGATACGCAGTGACGTTCTACTCCGAAGGAGCTCTCTCCGTCTCGCTCCGCAACGAGAACGCGTGAAAAGATGAAGCCCGACGATGCATTTTATGAAGGATGAAACGGTCGTTTTGTTAAGCTCTGACCTTGTGGAGATGGCTCGGAGTTTCCCGTTTTATATTGCGAGTCGTCAAATTTTGTCACCCGCACGCAAAGACGAGATCTGAAGTGTTTCGTAATTTAGCGACGTTCCCATTTGGCTGGGGTGCGTGGTTCAAATTTGGCGGACAGAGAATCAACTCGCCGGGAGGTGTCTCCTGGGAAAAGTGGCTCTTTTGAAAGGCCGCCAAAATGGCTGACTTCTTGGCTCGACACTTTTTCTGGGGTGACCCACGAGAGTCCGCCAAATTTCAGGTTGCGAGGCGAAAACAGCTTTGAGTGGTTGCATTTTTAAAAGGTGCATGTTTCTTGCCGATTGATTTTTCTTTTTTTTTTTTTTCCTTGAAGGCTGCCTGGTGTTCAAAGCCGAAGCGGTGATGCGTTGAACAAAGACGAAAACGACTTCAATCCATCAAGCGCTGATGGCCCAACAGCGGCGTGACCTTTCTTTTCTCTGGCTTCTGACTCATCACCGGCGGCGCGACATGCCGCCGGATCGGAACCTCGTGCGTCTTCCGTGCTAAATACCGTCGTTAACGGCACGCTAATTGGCTTAGAACGCAGAGAGGGGCTGTCGGCGAGCCAAAAGGCCACAAAAATGGATGACCATCAATCAATTTTCAGAATAGAACAGCGTTTTGTTTTGTTTTTCCAAAAGACAACTCTTTCTATGGAATGTTGCAACTATTCACCGACCAATTTACGACTTTAATTAGAAGCGTTTGCCAGCCCAAATGTCATGCGCATACCTGGAGTGAGTTTAAAAAAAAAAAAAGAAATCCACTTTTCAATCCGCACAAAACTTACAGGCGGACGTGACATTTTGTGTCATCCGCCGTCTGTTTTCTCTCGTGAATATAACCAACAAGAAAGAGTCAGAATTAAAGCGGGCAAATGAGCGATGAAGTGAGGTGTTATTCAAAAGAAGAAGAGGATGAAAAGATGGGAGGACAGAGCGGGAAAGAGATCAACGACGCGCGTTGCCTTTTTGGGGCAGTGGCCATCTTTGATGTGGGCGAGTCATTAAAAATTGGACCAGTCGGCATCGCTCCTTGCGGGAGCCCATTAGAGCGCCGCGGCTCGCCGGGGAAGCGACGCGGTAATCCTCACGAAACCCCCCCCCTCCCCCCGAGAGACAGTGCATCTCATACGACAACGTGTTAGCATTTTATTCACTCGCTCCGCTGTCGAAACCGTACCAATCCACCGGGAATGACTTTGTTTGGCTCTTGCAACGTGAACATTTTTATCCGTTGTGTAAAGCCGCCGGCCACACGCTGCAGCAACATTCTGGCGCAGCAGATGTAAGCAGGCCCCTCTTTGATCACCTTAGCCTTGTTATCTACTTAAGAGCATACGAGTCCTTAGCCTTATTTGTCTGTTTACAATGTGAGCATTTCGTGTTGGGCTTCCGCAACAGTTTGGTCGCATTTTTGCGTCCCTTGTTTGGCTTTCAAAAGAGGGAACCACATCACCTGAGATGTCATCGCGACTGTTGGAACCAATTTCTGAAATGTTAGCATTTGATGCACTTGTTGGGCTTTTGCCTGGCGTGTTAGCATTTTCATCCGCTTTATCAGGATTTTGCACGAGCACGTTAGCTTTTCATCGCTTTGTCGAGCTTGAAACGAACAAATGGATCTGATATGGGAGCATCGCAAATGAGAGCACGTTAGCATGCTATCCAGCTTCACTTTTCAAAGAGGAAACATCCATGAGGAATCAGACATCACCCGTGCAGTTCTGCCCTTAGCATTGACTCCAGGGCAAGGTGCGAGCATGACCAACTTTCGTAACGTTGGCGTTTTATTTCCATCGTCGGAATATGGCGAATCCAAGTTTGCATTTTCACTCTTTCGACTTTTGCGAGAGTTTTGCGACACAACCGGCGTTTGCCGAAAAAAAAAAAAAATTAATTAATCCTGAACCAAAAAAGTTTTTTTTTCTTCGATTGAGTGATGCAATGTTACCTCGCTAAAAGCATGATTATTGTTATCAAACTTTATCATTTTGAAATGATGAGATGTTCAAAGACAAAAAAAAAGGGAAAAAAATGCAAACAAGAAATGACAAAAGGGTGCAAGGACGAACGTGAAACGGTAAAACACAATTATTTTTGGTTGTACTTGAACACGATAGAAACAAATGAAAAAAACAAAACAAAAAAACAAAGATTTTTATCTCTCACAACAGGTTCTGAACATGTGTCCAATTTGAATGTCTCCCCCAAGAAAACTTCACTTTCCAGCAGCTTTTTCCAGGGATTGTATTTTTTATTTCAAATGTGTCCCACTCCGCCTCTCGAAATCTCTCATGTTTATTCTGGGTCGCTTTCAAGTCGTCCTCAGTGTATCGTATCTTTCACGGCTCTGCGATCTCTCGCCTTTGCTGCCCTTCCGCCGTCTCCGTCTCAGGCTCGCTAATCTCCCGCTTTACCGCCATCTATTCCCGCTGTTAGCTCAGCCGTCACTCGACCGCGCTCAAAACCAACTCCGCCGTTTTGCTGCCAATTTGTTGCACGCGGCAACGGCTATAGTTAAGCGCGCCTCAAACATCTTGAATTTGACCAACATGGGGGGGCGGGGGGGGGGGCACTTTGCCAGGGAAAGACAAGCTACATCTGCTCATGTGAAAAGTTGAAGCCACTTAGCGAAGACGCCCCATTGAGCTGAGCTCCAGAACAAGCCATTGAATGGCGCCACAAACCAGCGAAACCGCTTCACTAAAAAACCTCTACAGCGGTTCAAGAGTGAACCCACAAAAATGGGAGAGCACAAAACGAGAAACCTCATGACAAAAGAATAACGGCAGTTTGTTACATGAAACACAGCTGGAACCGTGTAAAGCAGCAAAAATAGAGAAATTAAAAAAAAAAAAAAAAAAAAAACACCATGAAAGGTGACTGAAAACAAACAAAAAATGCCCGAAAATCAAGTGGCGAAAGACGAATAACTTGAAGCAGCAAAACATCAAACGGCGAAACAAAGAAATGGGAAAGTGCGAAACAGTGCAAATAAACGACACAATGTGAACGGAAATCCACAGAAACATGAAACATCAAACACGTAAAGTACGCCGACGAACGGACGGCGTGGCAGAGTGACACACATTGGGCATTGTAAGACGCAATCTAAAATGCCTCCACTAGATGGAGCTACGCTTAAGGAAACACCAACAGAACGCTCAGATATCAGTAAAACTTGTTTTAATAAAGCAACGACACAGTTCACTTAACCAACAGCAAGTTTTAACTTTGACATGTTAACGTTGAACTCTCTTGCCGCTGCTCTATTTCCGTGTTCAACTGTGAAATCGATCGCCTGAAGTTTGAACTCTGCGCTGTCAGCATGTCTCGAGCGAGCAGCCATTTTGGGGGTGAAATATTATCGTAATGATCCACAAGGCGCATCGGATTTTAAGGCGCGCTGTGAGCTTTGAAGAAATTGGAAGGCTTTTAGCCGCGCCTTTTAGTGCTGAAAATACGGTATTAAAAAAAAAAAACATGCAAGAACCACAAAAGGCAAAATGAACGCAGCATAAAACAATTCAAGGTAAAGAGCCACAAACTTGGACTCATGACACAAACTGCAAAATGTAAAACGGCGCGGCAAACATCTTGCCCAACGTGAAGTGACAAAAGCACAAAGCCCTGAGCTCGGCTTGCGTTGGCTTAACATCGAAACTGCTCCCTAAGTGTTGGTCCAAAGGACGCATTTCGCTCTTGGCTCTGAATTTGCAACCGCGAGGCAACAGCTACGACCGCCCTCCACAAACCATGCTCGGCTAGCACATCAGCGATCCAAACGGGAGCAGCATGCCGGCTCTGTCAAATGACAAACTTTATTTTATTTTGATTCATTTTTAACTGCATTTGACTGCTGCGAGGGATCATTTCCACAAAAACGATACCTGACATGTCTGTCAAACGGGCCCCCCCATCAGCTAAGAGGATGACGATGATTGCTCATGTCATCCATTTTGCCTCGGCCTAATTATCCGGGTGAGTGCCCGAATTCAACATTCAGAGGATATTAGCCACACACACACACGCACACAATACCCAGCGAGTGTTTAGTGAGCCTCTGTGGGAGTTTGATAGCTTTGCGCTTGAATAGCAGCAGTCAGTGTTTACCCGCCTTACCTCGCTGCCGCTTAATTGCGGTAACGAAGGCTCGCTTTGCTCGTGCGTTTCGGCGGGAGGGAAATGAATTGAGCGCTACTCCTCCACGGGCTCGCTCGGATAGCTGGCATATACGTCGGAAAAAAAATATATAAAAAAGGTAAAATGACAATGAATTTACCTCACTCGACCTTCTACGGCAGACAAACTATTTGTACTCAACAAGAGACATTTGTTTCGCTCATCGGAATAATATTCAAGTTCCTCTTTGGAGGATTTTATCGGGCTCAGTGCAACACATTCAATTGCACTCATCAAAAAGTGGAGCAGCTCGACTAGCCAAAAAGAAAATGAGAAAACATGGAACATCAAGGAAATGGGGAAGAAAAAAACGCTGAAAGAGTCAGCAAAAACTTGAAATTTGAGGCAACAAATAAACATGAAAGCACAAAAACTCGGAAACGTGACGACGTGAACACAAGACAGCAAAATCGGAAACAACGATGAAACGTGAGAAACGACAAACATTTCAACCAACAAGTCAACATGAAACCACAAAAAATGCGGTCTGACAAGGAAACGTGAAACTACGCAAGACGGCAAAATGCGAGACGCCAACGAGACGCGAGGACACCGAGGAAATGTAAAATGACAGAAACATTAAATCGACATGTGAAGCGACAAAAAGCAGGATCTTACCTCGCAGACGACAGCAGAAGCTCGCGTCCACGCTGGCCAAGATGTCAGCGACAGCTGCGGCACAAAGCAGAAAAAAAAAAAAAAAAAATCGGGAGATTGACACATTTTGCTCGCTTTTTTTTTTTTTTTGCCGTGATTTTGCAGTGGAGTATCGCCTGTGATGTCAAGCCGGCGCTTTATGGGTTTATTTATCCCGGCTTGTTAGCGCCAGCATCTTTACGACGGCCCCCTGGCCCGCCGCCCGGCCTGCGAGTCGTCCTCCCTTCCAGAACGCCGTTAAGCTAATGACGGACGGTCTGCCCGTGTGGCGCGTTGTATACATTCCCCTAATTAAGCCGTGCTCGGAGCGCCCAAATATGTGCTTTGTCCTCAGACCAACTTTGGTGTTCCGACGAGCTCCCCGATTAAACTCCCCCCACCCCGTGTCCCCTTTTCAAAGTCTTGATCACAAACTTGCAATTGTTGACTTGGAAGCGGGCGCCGGAAGCGACCTCGGGCAATCAAATCAATGGCTACTGTCGACCTGTCGGGTGATCCAAAAAAATAAAAAATAAAAATAAAAATCAATTATTGTTTGCCAGGTACTTCGAGAAGGGGGCATTTGAAAAAATAACCTCGGGGCGCCGAGCAGCATGCTGCTTCGAGCCCTATTTTGAAAGTCTCCCGACTCGGCGAAGGCCGAAGTGACAGCCGAAACTGTCAGTTCGGTCAGAAATGTTTTTTCTTCAGTTAAAAAAAAAAACCAAAAAAAAAAGACCAATGTCTGATGTAAAAACAAAACGTATAAGAAGATGAACGTTATTGCGCCACCCATCGCCGCGCTTTTGTCCAATTTAAAAACCTCAGCCACACCGTCAGCAAATGGTCAATCGGCACTTGCGAGCACTGATTCCAAATTCATTTTTTTTGAAAAGTAATCAAAATGTAATCAATTGTACTCGGTTACATTACTTTGAGGGATTCATTACGATGGTATTAACAGGATAAGTTGTAACGGTTACGAAATATTTTTCACTGCTGGTGGAGAATGTGGGGCGCTTTGCACCCATTTTCCAAGATGGCCGCCGTTCACACGTCGTTTGGTCAAATTTAGGAGTTGGACGCGTCCAAAGAGACAAGGAAACGTGGCCGAGGTTTTCCAACTGGCTTCGTAACTGTCAAACTCACAAAATTTGAAGCCACCACATTAGAACGAAGATACAATTGTTGACAAGATTTTTTTTTTAACTCACTTTTTACTGGTGTGTGTGATTTACAGATGGAAACCAGCCCAGTGAGCTACTTGATTATCATTTTGCGCAAAATCCAGCCGAGCATGACAATGCAGCGTGTTTGCGTGATGGTAGAGGACCTTTACTAAAAAGCGGCCGCCTCCGAACAAAATGTATGAACACAAACACTTGCACGGGCAAAACTAAATCAAAAACACAAAGTCCTGGAAACCCCAAATGACTCAAAAGTAATAAACAAACAAAAACCCACGAGAGTAGCACAACGATCCGACGCCGAGTCCTTTTCAAGGAGAAAGCTAATGACCAACAGGTGCGACGCTGGAGGAGAAGCCCTCCAGTGCCACCTGTTGGTCACAAACAGAACAGAACCGTGACCCTAAACTATGACACAAAATCAAATCTAATCCGAACCGAAAGAGAATCCTGACAAGGATGACAAAACCGTGCTGCCACCTGACGCTCAAACTCGGCTCCCTCCCGCCTGTGTCGCCAATTGAACACTGCGGGGAGTCGTACGTCAAACTCGTTGAGGAGTTTGCAAGACAGCCGATCCGATTGGATTTGACTCTGCTTCGCTGTTTTTTTTTTTTTTGTGGCCCGAATGTCAACGATGACAGTTTAACAAAGGCCCGTCCGATAAAACGGGATGACTCACGAGTGTGATTTGACCTTTTTTTTTCTTCTTTCTCCTCCAACTGGTGCTCCAACGCGGACCCGTTAGCTGAGCGTTTCACACGCTAGCCGAGGGTAAGCTGAGGTGACAGGCTGAGTAAGAGGAAGAGTCACATTGTGATGATTCATCGCAAAAAAAATAACCGATGTGGGTCGCGTGTTAGCGCAGATTGGTCGCTTGGTTCCATGCAGACGGAACGTCATTTGATCACACAGGATTTTACGGTAAAACATCAAGCCTGACTGCCATGTTGCGCCAAAACACAAGGACGACAACTGAAAATGTTTGCAATACAGCATTTGGAATCTGTTACACGTGGTTCAAATTTGGTAGCGATTGGACAAAATCTCTCGGAGTTTGGAAAAAAAAAAAAACGGCCAAAATGATTCTGAAATTCAAAGCCAAATGGCAGACTTCCCGTTTCTTTTCAGGCATGACGTCTTGAGAGTTTTTCATGGGTCTAGTGATCATTTCTGTGTTGTAAAATTGTAAGCATGTTGAGACCAAAACTTGTATTTCATTTAATTCTATTTTTTTAAATAATCGGCCGACTCATCGGTTTTAGGAATTTTTCAGGGTCAGCCTGAGAAAATCCACATTGACCAGTACATTGTAGTAACTGAGTCCAAGTCAAACTCGAGTCCATAAAATCCGAGTCCGGATGAGATCAAGACAGGAAAAATTCTCCCTTCATGACAACAACAATTTGCGGATCTTTAAATGCACAGTTCCTTCATTGAAAGATTGGCAGCAGGTGTGCAGCCAGAAAGTCCGCTCAGGCTGCCACCTGCTGGCCAGGCCAAGAACAGGAACATGACAGCAGCGAGCGGCGGCGACGAAACGGCGCCGAGCTGAAAGCTCATGAACCAACGCCAACGCCAACGCCTTGCCGCGGCACGCTTTTGTGTCCCCGATTCCCCTGCGGTCAAATTAACCGAGCAGGTGGCTATTTTGCTCATCTGAAAAACAAAAGTTGAGGTCAGGTTTCTTTTTAAGGAGGATGTTATTTTTCAGGGGGGGAAAAAAAATCTTTTGCGAGTCCGAGACAACAAAAATGTCCAGTCCGAGTCCAGATGAGGATGCACGGCCGTGGCAGTGAAGACTCGCGTGTTGAACAAAAAAATAAATAAATAAAAAAATAAAAATTTGAAGAGCTGACCACGATGCCGTCGACTGTGTCCAGTGTCATGGCCGACGCCCATTGTTGACTCGCGCGTACGAAAGGAAACAGCTTTTGGAATCGCCGCGCCCGATGTGCAACGATGACATCCAAAACTCCTGATTGTCAAAAGTGATGTTCAAGAAAAACTTTCCTGGGGGAGGTGGTCCCGATTCACGTTTGACGGCGTTAAAGGACATCCAGCAAACAAGCGCGAGGGGTGCGACGGCAGTTCATGATGTCCTTATTTGGTTTGATTCCGCGGCAGCCGGCATCAAACGGTCACTTCATTAAAAGCTAACCTGGGAGGGCTGAAAGAGAAGGCGCGCAGGGCGCAGCTGGCTGGTTGTCAGCAACCCGACGGATCAAAGGAGCCTTCGTGTGAAAAGGCGAGATCGTGGCTGAGAAATGTTTCAGGGGAGAGGGGGGAAAAAAAAGGAAGAAAGATCGGAAAAGAATGGCGAGAATCTGATCTTTTCTCCCATCCATCCGACTTCTTCATCGCTTCCTCTTCTGTCATTTCGGGAGTCCCGGCAGACTCTTCCCGACGAGAGCCGAGACACACACCCAAAAAAAAAAATGTATCCCCATTAGGGCGACCAGCTTTGAGATGGTCATCGAAGATTGATCGGGAAAGCGATAAAAGCATCGCAGCCACATCTCAATTGTTCACTTTAGGAGGGAGCTTGAAAGCAGACTTTCCTTTGGGGGCCACCCCCTCCCCTTTCTCAGTGGGGGTAAAAAAATGAAAATAAAGCAGAATGGGAAACATCCACCTTTAGTTTGGGATGACAGCGATCGAATACTAACGGGACAGATTAGGAAGGCGATAAGAGAGAGAGAGAGAGAGAGAGAAAACCAACCCAACGGCGGCTTTGTTTGTTTTGTTCAAATTCAAATGAGTAGAAACAGTTTTTTTTTTTTTTTCATGAGCGCTTTCCTTCTGTACACGCGAGCGGTTGTTATGTCAACGTGGACAGCTAGCCAACAATCGGCGCAGATTGTTCATAGGAGCTCGATCGGAAAAGGGTCAATATGTCAAAGATGGGCGGGGTCAGCAAATGGACGATCCATAAAAGGGAAACAATTACAATTTGGTTCTTGTTCAACCACAAATAACTTCATTTTAGAATCACGAAAAAAAAAAAAAAATTGCTGAAATTCATTTTTTGTCGCGGGCCACTTCGGAGTTACGTCTTTCCTTGCAAAATCTCCATGACAATTTGACATTTGCGTACAGATTTTAGCAATGATCATAAAAGTTGACCGCATATGATATGCTTCCATGGGCCGCATAAAATGACATGAGGGCCGGATCAGAGCCCCCGGGCCTTGCGTTTGACACCACTGCCTTAGATTGTTGCATCATCGATCAAAAAGAAGACAAACTTAAGCATGACGGAACGTTCTGAAGAATAAACGTTCAACTCTCACAGAGTGTTCGATCGTCCATCAGTTATTTGGGAGGAGAACATGCGCTTTGGTTTCATTTGTATCATTTCAAGAAGTCTGCTCCTGTTTATTCGGGAATGATATCACGGAATATAAAGCCAAAATACAAATAAAAAAGTGTGACCCCCCCCCCCTCGACCTGGTTGCCAAAACATCGGCGTGGCCGCGGATGAAGATTTTCTACCAGCGGCCGTCTTCTTGCCCACATCTGGACGACAACGTGATGTGTTACTTTGTTGGAGCAGATGGAAAAGAAA
>NW_017842060.1:1014719-1017745 GCF_001891065.2 Hippocampus comes
GCGGATCGACACTTTCACCCGCGACCATCTGTCTGCTTGCGCTTGGATCCACCCAAAAAACATTACCAAAAAAAAGACAAAAGAAAGAAGAGCAAGAAAAATGCGGGGGTCTCTTTAATTAATGCTCTGAGCGCTTTAGTGATGTGCAACAAATCGCCAGCGACAGTAGGAGAACCGGATTTCCACAATCAGGTCACCTCCAGTCAGCAGAGACGACGGGAGCTTCGCTTAAACGACAGCCAATCAGAGACGGCCATGAAAAATGCAAAAGCAGCTTGGAGGGGAGAAAAAAATAAAAAGAAAAATCTCTTTTTTTGATGGCGAGCGGATGAGGACCATCCGGAGTGACATCCGCAATGATGGACCTTGACAACACCGAGAGGCGCGTACCATTTCGGGATTCGCAACTCTCAGTCTAAGTACACCAACGTTAGGTTCACTCAAGGCTCCAAATTATCTTTGAACTTAAAAAAAAAAAAAAAAAGCGAGAGTTTCGATGCGTTTAAAATTCTTGACTGGCTTTGCTGCAAGAAGCGGGCGTCAAGAGCGGGATGAACATTTTCAACAAGCACACAGCCAAGCTCAAATGATCTCTTGTTTCGGTTCTTGTTTTTTCAAATTCTCACCAAATCGTGTGACATCCACGAAGCGTCTCCAGTTGGTCCAAAACGCTGCTGCTCGCCTCTTACCCGGTGCTCGTAAGAGGGAGCACATAAGCCCACTTCTGGCTTCCCTTCACTGCTTTCCGGGACATTCTCAAGGTCATTTTAAGATACTCCCTCTTCTTTTCAAATTTTGAAATGTCCTGGCCCCGGCTTACCTCTCCGAGCCTCCCCCACCCCGCCGCACCTGCCCAGTGCCTCGGGTCTGCCGAGATGAAAACACGTCCGGACAATTACCGTTATGTTTTGCCAAAGACTAAATTGGGGTTTGTGGTTTACAAAAATCGCATACATTTATGTTTAAAAACTCCAAAATTGTCCTTCATGTTCCGGAGACTCGAAAGTGTCTTGGATTTTCTTCATAAAACATGGATGTTAGCTTATTTGAAGACTCCAGATCATGGGGGGGCCAGGTCCGGTCCGTGAGAGTTCCTGTCCAGTCTGTTTGTGATGCCTCAAAATGGAATTGTTGACTCACTTGTTTTTGAGGTCGGATGTTTCGAAACATTCGCACACGCTCGCTCGTGCCAAACATGCAAGTAACGTTCATGAAGATTAGTTGTCTTTGATGTTTTGGAAAACGGTGTCTTGCTTGGTTCACCGAAGACTATCTTGGGTGTCGAACAAAAACAGGCTTGCTAAGTTCATTCAAGAGTGATTTGGACAAATATTTCAAATGCGTCCTTGTAGACTAAATTGTCTTTGATGATGTGGAAAATTCACACGTTAGTTCACGGAACACTTTTTGGTTGTTTGTCAGAACACAGCACGTGAGGCGAGCTCTCGAAATTGTGTTGGATGTTTACAAAAACACGCATGCTGACCGCTTGCTGATTCTAACTTGTCTTGAATGATTTTGGAAAGGAGCACGTTGCGTTCATTGAAGACCGTCTTTGGTGTGACTGAAAACACGTATGTGAGGGCAGATTTGATGTTTGGCAAACGCTCAGGCCGTTTCAAGCCGTCGCATCTTAACGGTTTGACCCGCGCGCCTCCCCGCCATCAGGTTCATAAGAGCTCGGGCGAGTAAAGCACTTGAAAGCCACAAAAAGCTCCTGCCGGCGTCATTGAGGTTCGGCCCGGGAGCCGTTGTGACTAACGCGACGTGACGGAATCTCGATGGGCCGGAAGGACGGATGAGAGCCGCTGACCCGCCGTCCGTGTGCGCGCCCGTTCGCGATCGTTCATTCTTTTCCTTTCATCTTCAGCCGCATGGCTTCGCTCTTCCACTCTTCTTGTGCGACACCCTGATCTCGAATCTCATCGGCGTCTCTTTCGGTCTCGTCTCGTCCCGGCGCAGTGCCGAGGCCTGGACCGAGACAATTCGGAACTCCTGCCCAGGCTTGAAACTCGACTTAATCACCCCACGCCGGCGTCCTCTTCCTTCAGCCGTCTTTGTTTTACAACCTGCTTCAAGATGGCGCTTTGCTCGGTGGCCGATGCGGTGAGGTGGACGCACCACTCGCGCGCACGCGCACATACGGGCGCCATCTTCATTCAAAGCTCATCAGGCATAAACGGCGCAAGCTCGCCCACTCGTTGGCTCGCCGCCGCGCTCTTCATTGTTCTCCGGCTCCGGTGCACGCAGACCACTCGAATCCTGAAGTGTTCACGCGTCCTACCCTGAACCTGCGAAGACCTGAGCTGATGTCGCACGCGGCGTCGGCACAAGGACACCAATTTGTTTTCAATGACGGACGATCAATGAGGTTTCAGGTAGGCAAGGTTGTTTGAAACATTAACCAGGACCCTATTTTTTTTTTTTTTAAACCCTAACCCTGTCTAGCAACACTAACCGTGGCTTCACACCCTAATTTGAAACCCAGACATGAGTCCCTTAGGACCTTCATTTCAAACAGTCACTAGGGTTGAATACGGGTCATTTGAAATTGTCACCTTGATTTGAAACCGTAACCCAAGCCTCTTCAGAACCCTAACTGTGGCTTCAAACCCTAATTTCAAACCCAATCCGCAACCCTACTTTGAAACCCGAACCCGGGCTTGGAATCCTATTTTGAACTCAAGGCAACTAAGTTCGGCGACTTGGTCAAAAGTTGCGTATTCAACAGGTGACGCCAACTAATTGGCTGGAATAACAAGCCGCTGGCCTTTGGAGAGTCAAATCTCGCCTGATTCTTCTTTTCCTCTCTTTCTTTTTTAATCATCTTTTTTTTCTCCCCCTCGGCCGCGTCCCGAAGACTTCCAATTAGCGCCCCGTCCAAATAAATGAAAAGTCATCTGCCATGCCAAGCGGCCAATTAGTCGGCCCGAAAGCGGCGACCCCATCCCGGCGCGCTGGCCTCGTGAGGAAAGGGGGTCGAGCGTGCCGGCGAAGGAGGAGGTGGGGGGGGGGGCGTGCGGTAT
>NW_017842060.1:1025188-1025373 GCF_001891065.2 Hippocampus comes
ACCTAATGGGCTGGAATAACAAGCCGCTGGCCTTTGGAGAGTCAAATCTCGCCTGATTCTTCTTTTCCTCTCTTTCTTTTTTAATCATCTTTTTTTTTCTCCCACTCGGCCGCGTCCCGAAGACTTCCAAGTAGCGCCCCGTCCAAATAAATGAAAAGTCATCTGCCATGCCAAGCGGCCAATTA
>NW_017842060.1:1025422-1043345 GCF_001891065.2 Hippocampus comes
CATGGGGGGGGGGTGCTCGGCACAATATGTGGGAATGCGCGAATAATGGCTGGGATTAAGCAGACGCACGGTAACAGGCCACGGGGGGAATGAACAGTGGCATCAGGGGGGGGGGGCTCGGCACAATATGTGGGAATGCGCGAATAATGGCTGGGATTAAGCAGACGCACGGTAACAGGCCACGGGGGGAATGAACAGTGGCATCATTTCAACAGATGACGTTGAAGGGATCCTACGGGATTTCAAGCTCGTGTTATATGGCTTCAAATTTGGGTTAGAAACAAGAGTCCGGGAGTTTGACGCTGAAAAAAATTGCTGCATCAAAAATAACACAATTTAAATAATTGAAGTTCCAGATTCAAGTGCACACCAAAAGACACACCTCACTCCAAACCCGAATTCAAAGCTTGAAACGCCATTTTATAGATTCAACGCTTCATCAGAACACTCACCTATGATACAAACATCATTTGATACCCTAACCCAGGCTTCCAAACCCAACCCTGTCACAAAATCCTAACCACAATCCTGAATTGAAACCCTGACATTGGCTTCAAACCCAAATCAGTCAGACAGAAACCCTAACCAACCCTAAATTGAAAGTCTAACCCAGGTTCAACACATTTGGCAGCCGAACACGAATTTGAATAAAAACCTTAACATTGGCTTCAAACGCTCCTTTTAAACCTCTCGAGTAATCTACCGTTTGAAACCTAACTTTGACTTCTAAACCACATTTGAAACCTGACCTCAAAACGATAATTCTTATCTCGAAAACCTAACATGAAAGCCGAATTTAAAACCCCAAATTCGAAACCCCAAAATTGAAACCCTAAGCATGTCTTGAAACCCGAATTTGAAATACCGTCCAGAAATCCTGGCATGTTTTCGTGCTACTTTAGGCCAAGTGCGTCACGTTGTTTTTCACACTCTCGGTGGACACACATTTTGAAAATTGGACCGCCGGCGTCAAAGCACACTCGAAGGAAAGCAGGCCGGGCTGGGCGCCATGGAAACCGGCATCTTGCGTAGCATCTGTCGCCATGACAACACGAAAAACCCGGCGTGACCCCCTCGGACGGCCGTTTAAATCAAGAGCAGAGTGTGTGTGCGCGCGCGTGGGCATGCGTGTGCGAAAATGACACACAAAGACAAAGACGCAACCATTTTGTCTTTCTCCCGACTGGGTAGGAAAATGGCATTTTCAACACACAAGTCATTGGAAAATGTCCAGTCTGTCACATGTTTGCGCACGTGGAAGAAAATGACATTTTGAAATCAGCTCTATGAATACCGAAGTTAAATTCAATATTTTACTCTTTTCTAGCATTTCAAATTTAGAAACGGTTCACTTGGAACATCATCGATACGTTTGAACTATATCGCACTTCTGTATTGGCCCTTCATTATCCCTTTGTCGTTTTTACCAGCCTCGTTCCCTCTGAGCTTCATCAATGAGACCGATGGTTGGAGTATATGCTATCCTAGCATGTGTTCTCAGGCTCACGGCGTAAGAGAAAAGGCCAGTGGGGATGGATCATGCACTGTGACTTGGGATGCACGATATCTATAATTATCGGCATGGTATTGGGGGGGTGGGGGGGGGGGACGACGTCACTTTGATTGGTCTGATACCGCAAAATTGGGCCGATAATTAGGCCACCGTTGAAAGCTAACGTCCAACTAAAAACAATCTTTATTATTAAGATGGAAACTTGGGGTCAACATTTTCATGCGACCACTCAATCAACATTGGATTACAGTTTAAATTGAGCTAAAGATTTGCTGCGTATAGTCACAGTGTGCTGGCTCCAACAAGTTCTGACAAATGTTGCAAAAGAATGTGAGCGTTGATGCGCCAGTGCGTGTGTTTACCCGAGTGGACGGCAGAGTATCATCCATCCTGATCTCATGTGGACTGCGAGGATGGGTAAGCTTTTCCCTATCAGCTGCCACGTAACAAACACGGCGGTGTGTGCGCGCGCGCGCGTTTGTGTGTGTCGTTATCTCTTGCCGCTACACTAAACTCACAGTCTGTGTGGCCCCTCGAGAAACTGGGAGAGGGGAGGGGAGTGAGATAAACAGTGGCTGGGCAACTCTGCAACAGTGGATTTGGTTCAAAAGCAGTCGGGTACAGCTACTCGGGCTGCCATAAACGTTTGCTAGTCGACTAGTCACCAGAAGTAGTCGCCATTAGTCAATGTATTGGCTCATTTGTAAATTATCAAAATAAAGCTGGGCGGGTGAGTCTGAGTTTTGCTATTCAACGTGTTTTGATGAGATGCAAAATGCTAATTTTGCCCTGCAAACTCCGAGTCAAAAGCGCTTATTTCGAGCCTCGCCAGTTCACCGAGACGCTGCCACAGTGCCTCTTGACGTCACGGACGACCCGGATTACCACGACTGCTTATGCGTGTCACACACGCGCAGGCGGCCAGCAGGGACAGCGGGAGAAGAGGCAGTTTCGAAAAGCAAAACTGCAAGAACAATACTGATGTAAGAACAATACTGATGACGTCAAATTACCTGTTGATGGAGTTGGTCGTCGACGTAGTCGTGATTAGTCGACTCGTCTTGGCAACACCATTTCAAACCAAAGGGATTCTTATTTTTGTAATATTGTCATGTGATACCATCATCCTAAAAGCTTTGCGATGAGAATGCATCGGAATACAATCACTGTGATTATATTGTTTCAGCTATTGGAAAAATATTTGGATTAGATTGAATGTCACTGGAACCTTTCACATTTTTGAGAACAAAAAAAGTAGCACACATCACATATCGATGATGATGATGATGAGGATGATGATGATGGTCGTTCCTCTTGCAGCTTGGCAAACTAGCTGTTTTGCATCCCAAACAGATGAAAGCATCAATCCAAGCACTTGATCTGGCCTCGAGTCTTACCAGATTGGACAAATGTCAATCCTTTTAGAGGCTGACATTTGGAGGCTAGTTATTAATTTAAATATGGACGGGCGTCCGCGCATTTTTAGCACTGCTATCTCAGATGCGGCGTGCAGAAACGAGTCCTCATGTCAAACTAGCGTTCGCTTTAACCCAAAGTAAAAATGGACATTCATCCGACACGAACAGCTAGCACGCTCACAGCTAGCACGCTCACAGCTAGCACGCTCACAGCTAGCAGATTCAAACCAAGAACGTCCAAACATGAGACGGCCACATGCTCTTATCTCAATTCACTTCCTTCATTTTATATTTTGTGGGGTACATAGTCATGGTTCTAAACCAGGGATGGCCAACCAGTCAGAGACGAAGAGACAATTTTTTACCGTGTTATTGCAAAGGGCCACATCATGCACATGGGCATCCCTTCCTCACGCGCGCAAACACACACACACACACACACACACCCACACACGCGGGTGCCCAACCATGCACTCGCACACATATGCACTCACTCCACGATGAGCAACAGCCCGAACACGAACGAAAGCTAAAAACGTAACACACCAATTTTTTCCTCCTCCCACCCCTTGCGGTCCGCTGGCTCCCGGTCAATTGCGATCGACGTATTAGGGCCCCCCCGCCTTAAATTCAGAGGTAATTCGTTGACTAGCTTCGCGCTTAGCGCCGTTGTTTGCGCATGAATGGCGATTCAGTCATCTGATTGATTGCCCTCTATGTCAATCAAGTAACGGGATTGATGATAGGCTGACGTAGTATGTCTGTGTCTTTCGCGCCTTAGTTTGAATGGCAGCGCCACTGCCGACGCGTTTTCGACGCCAGTCGTGTGAAAGCCCAGGAGCCACATTGAACCAGCCAAAGAGCCGCATGCGGCTCGCGAGCCGCGGGTTGGCCACCCCTGTTCTGAACTATAAATCGCACTCCAGTATTGGGCCAATTTTTCTTCATGTAATCCGAGGCGGTATGTTCGGCGCCGTGGGCTGTATTAGCAGTCGAAGCATTAGCGAACAGGCTAACGCAGCAGTTGACGTCTTCAGTCAGTGCTCCTTAAAATAACGGAACGTCTGTGTTCGTCTCGGTCTCCAAGTGAGCCTGCGAAATGCCATCAGACATCGGGAAAAAGTCGACACCGGAGGTGAGTGGTGAGGGGTGGGGGGCGGGGGGGGAATTCTTGTCTTTGAAGGTGTCGCTTGAGGAGGTCGTGAAGATAAGGAAACGCCCTCGGGACCGGCACAGACAGACGGTGTCAAAAAGACAAAGCAGACAAAAGGAAGAAGCAGACAGGAAGTGTCAACCAGACAAGAGATTTCGGGAGGATAACCGGAAAGAAAAAAAACAGGTTGAATCGGGACGTTAATGGACATGAGGAATGGGAACGAAAGGATCGACTGAAGAGATGAGAAGAAGCCTGACTTGTGTGTTGTTTGCTTTTAATGATTGCTAGCCTGTCCTTGTACATTGTAAGAAATGGACCGACTTTGGGGAGTTACTTGAAAAAGCTTTCGTTTTGCATCGTAATCAGGCTTGTAATAGTTTGGGATTTGTCACTATAGTTAGCGTTTGGATTGTTGATTCTCCAATTCAGTGAGTTTTCATTTGTTTTTCCAGAAAGCCTGAGTGATGACGTCACTGGGATCCTCTGGGCCTATCTCGCCTGCCTGTCCGTCCATCACATTTCCGCCGTCAACGTTTTTTCCCATCTTTTCCACGGCCATCTGTCTCCGTCCTCTTCTCCTGCTCTCCATTCCGACCGCCGCATCCCCGGACCTTTTTAATAATAAAGCGGCTCATCCGTCTCTGGCACACTCCCGCAGGATTCACTCACGGGTCCGCTTTAATGAGATTAGCGCGGCTAATGCCTTTGCTCGCTAGCTCGCTCTCTCGCCGCGGGACGGAGGAGTACCCTCCCCGTTCGTCCCGTCCCCTCGTTGTGAGCATTAGCGCGGCTAACTAACGCGAGGCGGCGGAGAGAAGCCGGCATGACGGCATCCTCTCCTACGAGCGAGCCTTGATAGATTCCACTCGTTAACTCGGACCATTTGTTGATTTATCAGAGAAGCGAAGAAGCTAACGAGTGCTAACATACGTCGCAGCTCAAGTCCTCCATAGTTATTTATGAAGAAACCTCTTGGCTTCAGAAAAAAAGACCTTTATGAGTTCAAATGCTAACGTGCTCAGTTATGGTTTGCTGTGAATAGACAAACGCTTGCGAAAAATGATTCGGCGTACGAAAAAGAGCGCAGAACGATCAAAGGTAGCTTCTCGAGAAGGCTCATGCTGGCATTTCGTTAGTCCAATGCGAGACGGCCTCGAGAGATAGCGACATCCCATTATCGTGATTTTTTTTTTTCAATTTATTTATTTAGTTTTAATGGAGGAGTCAACCCCCAAATGTTCTTGATAAGAACATGTTCAATGGAACCCCACTAGTCTAAACACGGCATTCAGATTAATATTGCGTATGCGGAATATGAGTTCAGCAGTCAAATCCACCCGTTTTTTTGTTTTTTTTCCATCATCTATGTTGCAGCTCGCTGTCGACCGAAAACGACATCCCGGTTGCTCACGGGCTCAGGTAGCAACCAATCATGATTGGTCATTACCTGAGCAACTGGAATGTGAACAGAAAGTGACAAACTGGCCACCACCCTGCCCCCCCTGGCGAGATGGCTGAAAACGGGTGGATTCCACTGCTTAACTCATATTCCACTCACGCAATATGAATCAGAATGCCGTGTTTGGGCTCGTGAAGGCGCATGGGACAAATTGGAAAGAAAAGTTGTGAGTTGACTCAGACTTTGAATGACTTTTCTTTGCCGTTTCCAACAGCCTGTTGAGGCAGGTCAATAGTTGGGCGTGAATTATGTGTGCCCTCTGCTGCTTGAGTTAGTTGGAAACGGTCCTAAAACAAACTTCATATTGACTTCCTGTTTACCTCCTTTTTCGACAGCGGCAAAGTAGCTCGGCCTTGATGAAGCATGCCCGCGCGCGATTCCTTGGAATATGTTATTGCAAGTTAAATACGTAATCATCATAAACATTAGGATAACAGATATTTCCAGTTGTTGAATCGCATTACGGCAACTATCATTTACTGTAACCATGCGGGGTGGGGGCTGGGGGGGTATGCAAATAGTGCAGTCACTGAATATTCATCATCCGCTTTGCATAATATGAGCATAAGTCGTCCCAACTAAATACTAAATCGGATGATGGCGCTCAGATGAAAGGTTTACTCTGGGAAGGGTGGAAATGAATCGAAAATGATTAAAACGCAAATAGAAATATCATTACAGTCAGAAACACTCATTCAAGAAAATTATGAAAGCAGTCCATATAAAAAGGGCTTAGACAGGTGGCGGTGCGTGTGCGTGTGGCGTCCAAGGTGAACTGACCTTTGCATCTCTTTATTAGTGACCCGGGTCACGCCAGCATGTCTGCTGCATTTTCTTCATCCTCCTCAGGGGGAAGAGCACCCCTTCTTTGCAACAAACTAGACGGGCTTGAGTTATACACGCATGCGCCGCTCGCATTGGAGGGGCTGTTCAATGAGAACTTTAATATCCGACCCAAACCTGTTTACTTTCCCGTGTCAACATTTACTGCAGCCCATCCAGGCATAAAACAAATTGGGTCTGAATTACTGCTCCGCTCTACTTGTGGCTTCAGAGGAATTTTGATTTTTGAGGGTAGGTAGTTGGGAAGGCCCTCAACAAAACTTTGTTCTCTTCCCATTTATTCTCTGTTTCAATGGTTACCCGCAGCCTGTCGAAGTAGCAAACTCGTCGAGTAGAATGGACTCTCTGCTCTTGGTCTCAGCGGATGTGTCGAATTTTAACTTCAGGGAGTTTGCAATGGCTCAAAGTCAACCTTCATTTGCTTCCCATCTGCTCCCTGTTTGGAGATAGACCGCCGAGATAGCAAACTAGTTGGGCCTGAATTTGCTCTTCTACCAGTTGCACGTGATGGTGTCTCAATCAATCAGCCTCTAGAATGCACGCCGATCGTATTTACTTCCCGTCTCATGTGTACGGCGACCCATCTAGGCGACAAGGCAGGCTTCCAATTCATATGAGTTAGATTTCAACGCTCAGCTCTTTATCATTGAGAATTACCAGCCGTTCATTTCCGGTTCCGATGTCAACAGCAGCCCGTCGAGTCAGGGAAAGAGTTGAATGAACTGAAAGAGTGAAGCCCACCGTTCCGCCAGCGCCTCAAGACAAGAGTTTGATTTCAATATCTATTATCCCGAGACGCGTGAACAGAACTTGACGCAAATAATCCCAAACGCGTTTTATCTGACAGGTGGCGCTGAGCGACGGAGGAAAACTTCAAAAAAATCAAATACAAAGCACCCACTGTCGTCCGTCTAATAAGACAGTATTTGCCTCTCTATGGTGGCTGGTTTGATCTTAATGAGTTTTCAAACTCTCAAATTAGCTTCGCTTTCATTAGCGACAGTGAAAGAGCAAAGTCGAGGCTGACAAAAGTTTGTCACTGATAAGCTGTCTGAGAGCGCCAACGGTGACAATAGGTGGGGAAAAAAAGGTTGCGATTTGGAGAGTGAAAGGACGCAACTGATTTTGAATTCGAGGCTTGTTTGGATACACCATTGCAGAAACGCTCGTGAATTGCAGCAATCGCTCACCTGCGCGAGCCGAGATCAAAACCCGGAGCGTTACCTTTACTTCCTTTACTTCACTCCGCCAGTTCCATTTGGCAAAGCATCTTCCGAACTTGCGAGGCAATTATTAGTTCGGTCATGAAGATCCCAATTGATTTTGCGGGAGATTTAGGAGTTGAAATGTCAAGTTTCTTTCTTTACTGAGGTCCAATCTGCTTCTTGTTTCACGCAACATCTCAGAGTTGGCGAGTCCACAACATGGCGATCCAGACCCATCACTCACCTCTCTATATTTTTTTTTTTCCTGGCTGAAGACTTCACTTTTCAACGGCGGGGAGTCTTCTGACCACGGCGAAACCTCTTCAAGCAAACTTTCCCCTTTTCCCACGACGTTCCGAAACCTATTGGCTTCTCCGAACAAGGCGGGGAGTCTTCTGACCACGGCAACACCTCTTCAAGCAAACTTTCCCTTTTTCCACGACGTTCCGAAACCTATTGGCTTCTCCGAACAAAAGCCAGAACGAGAGCAGGAAGTCTCGGGAGCTGACGGGAGAAAGCGAGACAGAGGAGTCGTTATTCATAAAAGTTTGAGGACAGCCGAGCCGGCGGAGGCAGGAGACTGGCGGCTGAAGATAAAAATCAAATCAATGGTGGAGTGAAATTAAGCAGCCGGTACGGGGCGCCCCGCGCCTAATTGAAAAGAGGCCGCTGGTCAAATAGGTCCTAATATTTATCCAGGAAACTCCAAAAAGCAGATTAGCCACGCCAAATTAGCGGCTCACTGATGGAGGAGGCCGTGATTCCGCCTCGCTGAGGAGGGAGAGAGAAAAGTCGGTCGAGCCCGCTTTGACTGCAATCTCGTCTACCCGCGTAAAAAGACATGAACGTCATTTGACGGAGCAGATGCGAATACGAGATTCGGGGCCGCTGCGTGGCGCAAATTCCAGAAGTGACTCGCGCACTTGAATTAAACAGAATGACTAGAAAAGAGTGAGAGACGAAAAAAAAGGCATGTGGGCCTACACTTGTCATACGTACAGTGCCTCATATATTCCTTCTTTACTTATGACTTGTCATCGATTACAGTTACAAGTTACCCAGATCACCATGTAAACGCACTGGCTAGTTCCGTTTATATTTACAGACAAAAATAACTAATGACATCCGATGACATTTGGATTACTGCTACAACGAACGCTTCATGATTTTTGACGTGTAATCGATTGCAGTCACCCAGATGAAAATGTAAACAGTTTGACTGTTTCCATTACTTTTGTGTATTCACGTAACAAGTTACATTTGATGACTGCGAAAAGAAACTCTCGGGGCTTATGTGGGCAAGTGTCCGAGTGTGACGTCGTTCGCAATTATCTTCAAAGATGTAGCGTTTCAAATACATTTTGAAGCAAATCTCTGAATTGTCATGACAGGTACTTCAATAGAACAATGGCTCTCATCCAGATTCATTTCGTCATCCCCCAAAAATACTGTCGGGTATTCGCTATTTCCTAATTCGTGAGAAACGGCGCCTTGCACAAGAGAAATAAATACAATGGCGAGAAATAATATACATAGTGCCAAAAAAAAAAAGAAGAACAGACACGGCCAGGCGTATAATTCACGGTCAATCATAACGGCCACCTTGCACGATGGAAATAAGCCGCCCTCGTCAACTCGCCTTTTACTGATGTGATAACTCAGCCTCTCATCGAGATTTTTGACAACCTTTCCGCTCCTTCCTGTCCTCCCGTCTGTCATCTCACGCTAACCTCGCGACGGCAGCTGATCCGTGCAAACATTTTCCCACCGGCAGAAAAAAATAAATAAATAAAAATCCGGAAATAGTTTCCATCCCGCTCGGGAGAATGTCAGCGGCGGCACGTACGAAGGTCAACGGCGACACGGTCGGCCCGTGTGTTTTCCACTCTTTTCCTCTTCTTTCTGTCTCTTTTTTTTTTCCCTTACACCATCTGCATTTAGATCCTTAACGTAAAGGTTAGGGTGGCCGGGAGCGTTAGCGTGACAAAGAGCGGGGGGATAAAGGGCGGCAGGACCACAATTGTGAATAAATGTCAGCTTACTGACCACAAAAACACTCCGGGGCGGCGGGCAGGAGCACGCAGCCAGCCAAAAGCACCCGAAGGCGCTCAAGGAAAGGAAATATCTCCACCCCGCACGGTCACAATAAACACAATGACTATTGAAATAAACCACACAGTCGAAAAAAAAAAATAAGTGTGCATCGTAGTGATGTGAGCGCTTCTCGGGCAAATTATTCATCATAACACCCATCACGCATAGTAGAAATAATATCAACAAAACTATCGTCAGGAGTTCTCTCACTTCATATTTCAGAGCAATCATATCTCAAATCATTTTTCCCCACTGAAATGAATGCAAATGCCATGAATCGGTTCCAACATGCCATCGCAAAAAAAAAAAAAAAAAGTGGGATTTTTTTTTTTTTTTATAGGGATATCGTAATTTCTAAAAACAACTAGTCATGACATTTAAATGAAAACTATTTTGGACAATGTAACAATCATGTAGACAAAGAGTAGTTCTAAACTTCTGTCACTCGGTAATGTGCAGTAATAGTGTTTTTTTCCCAGAGGATAAAGAACATATGCATGTGAGTGTTAGTTATACTGTCTGTCTACATGTGCTGCTGCACGACTGTCTGTATTCAAAGTGACGCTCCTGAAACCATTATAACACCGCCACCGACAAGCTATTTGTTAGCCATGTGCAAAAAAAAAAAAGAACCACACTCGAAATAATCCACAAGATAAAAAAAAAAAAAACAATAAAAACTGTGCATGTCCCAATTTCAGTTCATGTGCTCCTCTCTTCAGTTATTGATGATGACTGCCACCTTACAGAATCAAAATCAACAGCAGGCAGAATAACGTCAAGTACAACAATGGAGCAGATTTCCCCTCCAAAATCAAATGAGAGGACTTAAAAAAAAAAAAAAAAAAGCAGCCGGCAGGTGCATGATGGGAACGAAACCTCCCTCCCACCCTGCAATATTTTTTTAAAAAAGCAAACAAATGACGGATGGGCAAAGAAGCCGCTTAGATCGGGGGCCAAAACAAATGAACGAAATGATGTTTTGATCCAGAGTCGCGCTCGGCAGTCAGCTGGAGGCCGACATCCATCACCGGGTGGGAGATGGATATTATGGGATGGAAAGGAGGCGGGGGGGGGGGCAAACAAAAATATCTATCCCAAAAAAAGATGAATGCTGGAAAGAATTTGCAGCTGAAATGTTTCAAACCCTCGTTTACTTGTGTGTTACTAATATTTCATCTTTGATGTTAACAGAAACGTGCACTCAAGACCCAAAATCCACCAAATGTTGAGTTTGTGGGAGACCTAATATCGTCATTGCTGTTTCCAAAATCTGAACAAGAAGCCATCAAATGTTAGCGCCATCTGCAGATGCGATTTGTGTAGTTTAGTTTCAGTTTAGACTCACTTGTGTTTTTGTTTTGTTGTTCTTTCAAGATTCTTCAGTTTATCTTTGATGTTTACAAAACATGGGCATTAAATTCCCCCCCCAATGATTTCTTTCATGTTCACACAGTCACATTGTAAGTGCACCCAAAGGTTGTTTTTTTTTTTTAGTTTCCACGTCCCAGTCCAAGTTACAAATTGTCTTGAAGGTTTAACCAAAACAACAACAGCTGATTGTCACTTGAGCAAGCGAACAAACGAGAGGTAAATGCGAGTCAAGCGCCGTTCTTGTGCGCTCGCGCTGCCTAAGTGCAACCATTCAAATCCCTTTCGGTCCAATTAAGCGCTTTTCTCTTGTACTTTTGTCAAAGGCGTTCACCTGAGATGACAGCTTCGCCGCATGCCGCCGCCAGATAATCGGCCCTCATTGTTGTTTCAATATGCAAACGGTTTTGTTTTTGTTTTGTCACCGACTGCTGCTCCCTCATGGGGGGGAACCACCGGATCCAACTTGGCCGGCAAAATAGTCAGTCCAAGAGAAAGGAATCGAGGCCGTCATGTAGCTTTGTGCGATAAAGTCAGTTCAACTTCGCACCCTTGGGGACATAAAATCAGGGGTGCACCGATCAATCGGCCAGGACTGTTATCGTCGCCGATTCCCTTAATTTCAGTGAGGATCGGTGAAAAACGATCTTCTCCACTGATCTCATGATGGAAAACATGACCTGGCTCGGCAGAGTTTCCATTGGTTCGCTAATCAGCCACCTGATTGCAAGGAATCCTCCTCCGAGTTACGCGCGGCGCTCAGTGAGGCAATCGACTGAAGTCGGTCACACGATTCAACGGAAGCCTCCTGACATCTGTTTGGTTTTTGCGAGTCCCATGACTGAGTCAGTGATCCAACACACGTTAGTCTGGGCAGTGCGCTGACTCAGAGTCCGGCAAGCGATGTCACGAGAGCCGCGACATCGAGTCTTTGAAAGCAATGGAATCATCTGAGTCGACGGTGATTTTGGTGGGTCCACTGAGTCAGTGAACCAAATTCATCGGAGTCCACTAACTACAGTCATCTCACCTGCTCGAAGTGACTCATGTGAATCTGCGGTTCTTCCGTGAGTCCACTATCTCTCCTGGTTATCAGGTTTTTATCCTTTCCTTTCCATAGTTTGTCAACGAGAGAACAAAACAACACAAAAACATTTTCGACAATGTCCATAAAAGTCACGTGGCTTTGACAGATGTCCGCGACGGCCATTTTGCTTCCTTTACACTTTGCGGCCTTTTACAGTTCCATTTCCTCTCGTTATGTCGTCTCCCTGTCACCATTTTTGGGTTATTTTCGCACCTCTCAGAGAGTAACAGACACTTGAGGGAAGAGCTGTGAGTGCTTAGCGCATTTGAGAAGCATCTCGCTCTCGCTCTGGTCATCGTGGCGCTTTGGCCCGGCTCCAGATGCGGTTCGTCTGGGCCGTGACTCAGCATCGCTCGTCACGTTTAAGCCCAAGCGGAGCGGCTAGCGGCCAAGCGGGAGTTGGATTTCTTGCAGCTTGGCCACGTTCTGCGTCGTGTCGTGACTCCCGCAATCTCATGGGGAAGAACGCTCGGAAGCATGTTCAGGAAATTAAAGGCCACGAAAACTACATTAGGTTGCTGGAAGAGTCATTATCGATGTTGAGAAAAAAAAAAACATGTATGGTATGTAAATCCTCGTGTTAACTTTCACTTTGGGTTCACAATTTTTTGTCCATTGCAGGATTTGAAGTTACAGCAACTTTCAATCCCCACTGCCAGCGGACTAATTAACAATTTTACGACTGCCGCAAAATGGCTGTAAATGTTGAGTTTAATCGTGGTCCAAGTCCAAACATCTCTTTTAGCTGTTCAGATTTCATGGCAAATCAAACGTAAAATTCACTTCCGCCCAAGCATTAAAAAAAAAAAAAAAAAAAAAAAAAAATGCAACAACAGACTGCCCCCTATATGTAAAAAATGGAACCAAACCTTTATTTCCATCAATCACGATCTGAAAGATGTGTTTTCTCGGATCGATTTCATCGAACTTAAAAAATGAGCCCATTCGAGTTCTCAATGGCTCGAATGTCTTTGTCCAAAAACAACCACGGAAAAAAAGTTCCTTTTGAACAAAAGAATCGGGGTTTTGTAGGTTATTCGTTTGACCCACCTTCTTGCGTTCAATCAATCACCCCAAAAGTTGGGTCACTCACAAGTTTTGACTCAATTGTTGTTGTAAGAGTTCGTCAAAGAGCCTCAATTGTCGATGAAGTGAACGAAATCTCAAACGGCTAGCTTTGTCAAAGACTCCATTCGCTCCGAAGGTTGAAATAACGGACATTTATGAATGTACCAACGCATATTTCTAAGCTTACCAACGACTCAAAATTGTGAACTGAAAATCAACTGCGCCACGTTGGACAATGACTTGAAATTGTCTTGGATGTTGAACAAAACACACCCGTTGCGCAAACCGAAGCTTCGACGCACGTTTCGGTTCGGCAAAGACACAAATTGGTCTTTGATGTACCTGCCCGACCAAACGGGCTCGGACATGGATTAACTTTGCGGAAGACTCTGAAAACGCCGGAGGAAGTCGGCAGTGACAGCTAACAAGTTGATGAGGCTGCGGAAACTTTTAAGACGGGCCGGAACACGATCTCGTGCCTCCATGCTTGCCTCTTCTAATTGGACCTGACATTCCACCACGGCTAATCTATGCGCGATCAATGTGACGGTGACAAATGCGCATTGTTGGCTTTAGCCACCAGCGGCTGTCATTGGCAACACGTGCTAAGATTAGAAACGGCCGCAGCGGTGCGAGCGCGTCTCCGTAAGGGCATTCGATGCCGCGCCTAATGAAGTGGCCGCGACGTCCCTCATTGTGTTATGTCGCCTGGATTCATACGAAAGGTCTCATCGGCCACTTCCGATTTATGACAGCCAAACCGGGCTATGAATTGCTCTGGTGAATCCGGAATCCAGGCGAGAATGATGCGGCTTTTTGTTTCCGTTTTTCGTCGATTGTTTTTTTTCCTAATTTTCCTGCATTTTCTTTTAATTAAAAAAAAGATTACGTTCAGTTTTGTGCAGGGGTAGGAGGGTCCTCTCTTTTATTGCCAATCTCTTTATATTTTTTTTAATGGCTTGACTTGACAGAAAAATGTATTGATATTATTTAAATGTGAGCTGTTTCAGCCTTTTTCTAGTATGTGAGCAGTATCGTGTTTTTGTTCCGTTTTTATTATTTTTCCCCTGGTTCCAAAACGTTTTGTCAACCAAATTGCAAAAGGATTGTTTTTGTTTCTGACGGAATATATGATACAGTTCTTTCATTTGTTGATTCAATTCGTAAAACTACTTGTCAAAAAAAATTCAGAATTTACAGCTAATAAAGGTTTTCTTATCTTATCTTATCTTAATGTAAAAAAAAAAAAAAAAAAAAACTAAGGGCTAGTTTGACTGGCAAACAAATAGTCAACAAAATGTTTTCATACCAACATTATCGACCGCCCCGAGCCCCCAACCCCTCCAATGAAAACAATTTTTGTTGTCGCTGTTGTTCTTCTTCCAAGCCACCTCCCCGCGCCTTTCCAATCTCCGCAAAATGGTCGCCGGCCAAGCGTGTTGGCACGCTAACCCAGCGCCACCAGCCAAAGCCCTGGCAGGGGGTGTCGGCTTGGGCAGCGGATGTGGTGGGCGGTGGGCGTGGGGTGCCCCAAAAACAACAACAACAACTACAACACAGAGGAAGGGGGATGACAAGTGGGTGAGAAGCCTCCGAGCGCTCACCGACAAATGCCACCAGGTCAGCGTGGTGACATTTGAAAGCTTTGAAATTCAACTTCCTGTCATGCGTCAATCAAGCGGCGTCCGCAAGCATGCATGAGTCTTTAGTGGTAACACTCTGTGTGTGTGTGTGTGTGTGTGTGTGTGTGTGTGTGTGTGTGTGTGTGTGTGTGTGTGTGTGCGTGCGAGACCTGGCACAACGGGAGTGCGAGTGAGTGTATCGTAGCTTCCTCTTGTCGCACTTTAGTTGCCAGCATGTGAGTCACTCACACGTGCGCGCGCGCGCACACACACACATACACACACACACACACATTCACACGCCAAACAATACGGTAGTTAATGTCTAATATTAGCATATTAGCATGCATGACACTGAGGTAAACACTCAGCGAGAGCGCCAATACAAAAACAAACAGACCCACAAATGGATACTAGCGACTGCTGCCCCGGGCACCGAAAAGAAAGTCGCTCAGTCCTCCCATCGTTGATAGCCTTCAAGATCCAAAGGATTCTTCCGCTCTCAAAAATTAAACAAAAGCCAGGACTGATAGTTGGAACTTATAAGAAAGCACCTCCCGTAGAATCATTGCATTTGGCAACCTTTAAAACGGACACAAACTAAACAGAAACAGTTGCTACTGCTGCCCAGGCGGCGAAACGAAATGACTTTGCTATCCCCCGGCTGACAGCCTTCAAAATCAAAAGGAGTCTTCCTCTGTCCAAAAAAACGGAAGCGAGCAAGGAAGATCATTGAGGCTGCAGCCCAAGTGGTTGACAGCCTTTAAAACCGACAAGTTACTTGATTTGGCCCGAGAAGGAAACAAACTGAGGGAAAATCGTTGTAACCTCGACCCAAGCGCCAGCAACTGAAAGCCTTTCTATCCTCCTTGCGTTTGACAACCAATCCAAATCCAAAACGATCATCCTCTGTCAAAATCAAAAACGATAGTTGACATTGCTGCTCGAGCGCCAGAAAAAAGGAAGCCTTTTACCAGCGTAGCCACCTTGCGTTTGACTGCCTTCAAGATCCAAAGGATTCTTCCTCTCTCAAAAACTAAACAAACCCAGAAAAGATAGTTAAGACTGCCGCCCAAGCGCCGAAAAGAAGACACATCCCGAGTCGCAAAGTGACTTTCTCTTCAGCGCTCGGGCAGCAGTTACCAGCCGTGCAGTTTTCAGACAAGCTGTGGCTCTCATAAAACGATTCATAACAAAAGTGTTCTGTTCACACACACACACACACACACACACGCACACACACACACACACACACACACACACACACACACACACACACACACACACACACACACACACATTCACACTCGTGCATGAAGAGAATGTAGCTGGCTTTTGTTTATTTCACACACTCACAACACACAACGCACACACATACATAAACAATGCCGGGTTAGGGTTGTGCTGACGCAACACACGAGTACAAACCTCACATTTGCATTCTGCTGATTCCTGCATTCGCTGTGACTTTCACAAGTAGGCACACTTTCAAGACACACACACACACACACACACACACACACACACACACACACACACACACACACCTGAGTGGGGGCTCCCTTTTCCCTTGTTGCTCTCCTCTGTTTGGTGTCGCTATCGATGCTACTAACTAGCCCGCAAGCATGGAATTTTTACGGTATGGGTGCACTTGATGCTAGATGTCTCAGAGACAAAGATTTTTTTCAGCTGTTACTCACGCTAACCAAGCTAAATAGCCGAAGAGCATCTGGACTTGGACTGGTGCTGATCATGCTCGTTCGAGTGCAAGGAGACTTATTAATTAGCCTACGAGCGTCGGGGCTCACAGGTCCTTTTAAAATGAAAATAAAATGTCATGAATTTGACATACCATAGAAAATAGTGTTGTTAATGAGCCTGGCAAATATGACGAAAAAAATTTGATTGGACTGAAGTTCAAATGGAGACGAATGAATCAGATCGGAAATTGGATCCACATAACATGGTCAAGCGGGCTAGCAAGGTTTACAGAGTATTAGTCGACATTCTTTTTTTTTTTTCCCCATCCCAACAACATCATTCCTCGGGGTTACACACGCTATTTAGGTGCGAACAGACATTTCTCATTGGATTTATGGCCTCCATTTATTTTCTTCACAGTTTGTGCCAGCCAGCAGTGAGATTGTAAAAATGAGCTTACGGTGCGTCGGTCCACCCGGCGTTTTTCCAATAAGAGCCACGCTTCATACTGCTGCGTTTCTTTTTGCCATCACGTCAAATAAATCGCGGCTCGGGCGGCGCCATGGTGGACGCCGTTAGCGTTAGCTGGTGTGGAACATATTGCCCGCCAATAACCCGGAGGACCCTTTCGCACCAGAGAATAAAGTAGCAAGAGATTAAAAAAAAAAAAAGCAGCAACTTCTGTTTCAATGGCAGCCACACCATTAACCGTTTCACGCCTTACAGCGCGCTAGAATTCTGCATATCTGTTGGCAGCTATTCAAAGTTAGAACCACGTGCTAGCATGCTAACCAATTTGTTACTGCGCCCACTGGCTTCCCTCCAATTCAGAGCGACGCATAGCACACGTTGAGCATCAGAGCATCTTGACGGGCAATAAATTACAGTTAGGTTAGGTTGCCTGGCAACACATCAAAGATCCCATCGTTGTCGGGTGCACGTGTTTGTTTGTGGGGGTGGGTGGGTGGATGTATATATATATATATATATATATATATATATTACTGCGCCCACTGGCTTCCCTCCAATTCAGAGCGACGCATAGCACACGTTGAGCATCAGAGCATCTTGACGGGCAATAAATTACAGTTAGGTTAGGTTGCCTGGCAACACATCAAAGATCCCATCGTTGTCGGGTGCACGTGTTTGTTTGTGGGGGTGGGTGGGTGGATGTATATATATATATATATATATATATATATATATATATATATATAGATAGATAGATATATCTATATCTCTATATCTATCTATCTATCTATCTATCTATCTATCTATCTATCTATCTATATATACAGTGAAACTCCTCTAGAACGAAACCTGCATGGGCGAAAATACCCCCTTATGTGAAAAAATCTTCATGCATTAACACAATTCCCATTCTCC
>NW_017842060.1:1050514-1059748 GCF_001891065.2 Hippocampus comes
TCAAGGCAGATGGAACACGAGGCCAATTTGCCGACAGGTGTGGCTCTGGGGGGAACGCCCGCCACTCCTGCCACACAATGAAAAAAGAAACAGGATCATGACAGGTACCTTGTTTTGGTGGATACATCGGTCGGTAGGTAGATAGCTTGGTAGGCAGGGTCGTTGCCATCTTAAAATTCAACAAGGTTCTTAATTTTGACACCAACAATCCCTTCTTGTCATCTGCATGCATTCATTCATATATGTTGTTCTATTATTTATATTCTCAGGAAGTCGCACTATAATATCGGTAGCATGTCGCTCTCCCTTGGTGCCCTTGGAGCCTGCGTTCCCAAGCGTGAGTAATCCACGTCCAATTAGCCACTCTCGCCTCTAGCCTAACAAGCCACACGCACACACACACACACACGAGCGCACACACACACACACACACACACACACACACACACACACACACACACACACACACACACACGGACATTTGAACACGTTAATACCATTTAAATAGGATTAATTCCTTTTCCCATCTTTGATCTCCCACTCGAGCAATCACAAAGTACTTCAAGGCCCTTTCATGCAAAGACATTGCAGCCAGCGCAGATGCTAAAGCTAATGCCGGCGCCACTCGTGCAAGCGCTAACCGGCCTGGACTTTACTGCGCGGCTCCCTGCCACTTGCCCTTGCGTTAGCTCACTTAGTTTAGCTTAGTTTAGCTCACAGCGGCTAGTGACATTTCTCTGGTCTCTTTCTGTTGAAGCGCTTTCAGATGAACGCAGCGGCCGCAATTAGCGCATCAATTGTGAGCTAATAGATTAGAACGTTCTGCTGTGTCAGTGAGAAAAATCGGAGGACATTTCTCACTTTCGCACCGTTAAGAGTCTGAGGAGCTCCGGGGGCGCTGTCAATACTTTTTCACGATGACAAGCCCAAAAGCTTGATAACTCTGGCTTGAAACCCTAATTTGAAATCTTAAAGCCGGCATAAAAGCCTCATTTGAAAACTGGGGATTCATTGAAAAACCTTGTTTGAAAGTGTAACCTGAAAGCCTAATATTGGCTTTTATATTTAAATTGGAACTCTAACCCATGATTGAAACCCTAACGGAAACCTAAGCCTTTCTTTCAAACCCAAATCCAAGTCTTGAAACCTTGTGTGACACTTGGTTTGAAAACCCTAACGTGAATCCCCAACCCTGGCTAGAAGCCTTCACGTGAAACCTTAACTTTGCCTTCATCCCTCGTTCAATACTCGAACCCTTGTTTGAAAACCAACAGTCTTGAAGCCCAAATGTGACACACTAACCTTGTCTTCTAATACTAATTTGAAACTCTTATCAGATGCTTTGAAGCCGAGCTTGAAACCCTACTCTGGCTTCAAACCTTAACTGGAAAAGGTAACCCTTTTTGAAGTCTAATTTTGCAACCTCAACCCTTGTTTGAAGCCCTAACCCTTCCTTAAAACTTCAAATTTGACATTTCTTGAAACCTCAACCCGAGCTTGAAACCCAAACCGAAATCTATCACCTTGGCTTCCAAACCAAATTTGAAACCTTCACCCACGTTTGAAACCCTAAGCCTGAAACCTAAACTCTTCCTCGAAATCCCATCCCTAATCCCTCTCTGTTAAATCCGTAACCCTGACGAGAAACATGACTTTGAAACACTAACATTGACATCAAATCCTGATTTGAAATCTTAACAAATGCTTCTTGGAACCCTAACCCTTCCTTGAAACCATAACCCAAGTCTAAAATATCAACCTAAATCCCCAACCCTGGCAGTAAACCCTGAGTTGAGTCCCTCACAAAAAGTTTCAAAGCCAAATTTTATTTTGAAAATCTTGGCTTCATAGCCGACTTGGAAACCCGAAATCCTAACCCTTCCTGAAAATCCTAATCTCCAGCCAAAAGCCCTAATTTGACACCCGAGCCTTATCTTCAAAGCCGACAGCAATTTGAATCCTGACAAAACACTTCAAAGCCGAATTTGACACCCCAACCTTAGTTGGGAACCCAACTCTTGATTGCGAGTATCAGAGCCACAGTATCAGATGCCTTGCTCTGGATCCATCCCAAAGCTCGTTAAAATCTGGCCTTCTGATAGTTGACTTTTTTTTTTTCCCTTCGGGAAGGGGTGTGTGAGGCGCGATCGGAGCCGAGCAGAGCTCGTTGAAGACAAGCTGCACTTCATGCAAGGATGGATGCTGCACCCTGGACTGTCAATTACCAGAATCTCGACTCAGCCAGAACCCCGCTTGGCTGAGTCTGCCAGCTAGCCAGTGTGTGTGTGTGTGTGTGTGTGTGTGTGTGTGTGTGTGTGTGTGTGTGTGTGTGTGTGTGTGCGCGCATGCGCCCGCCTTCCTTTAGGCCAAGCTCATTTTTGCCCATTTTTCCATCTGCGCTGACATCCATCAGCTTCTCCTCCCGTCAACCTGCCGCCGCTATTGCTGTGATTTAAAGAAAAGACCGGAAAAAGAAGGCTGGCAAATCAGGTCCACAGCGCCTCGGCCCGGTTTTAATGGCGCAGAAAATTAAATGAAGTCAAAGTCGGCGAGAGAAAAAAATGACACTGATGCAGGATGATGCGGGGGCAAACTTGTTGAAGAGTGACCGCGGGCTACAGTCTGGGCGTTGCATTGTGTTGATTATTATGATAAGAATAAAGAAATGTTACATCGACATCGATGTTAGATTCTGTTGGTATGGTAACCGTGGGCAAAAATATCACAGGTTTCAACTGCAAAATGACCTTTTTGGGAAATATTTGGATCGTTAAAAAGTGCTTTTTTTCCCCCTTGATTAAACACAATGGATTTTATTTTCAAATAGAAGAAATGCGCACCAGGTTAAGTTGAAGTCAATAAATAAATACATGTTGGCATTCTTTCGTTTTAATTCGGCTTAGTAAATGTCCTTTCACCTTTGCGCCCTTTTTAGAAGAGAGCTCGAGGGCTACACATGATGTCCTTGGGGCTAACATGTGCCCGCTGGCGCCATTTTTTTTTCTTTTCAGGACAACGCACATTATGCAACAAAGCAGAAATGCATCCGTTCTTGCAGTCTCTCTTTTGCCTTGCTCCCTCCGTCCTCCTGCCCTGTTCGTGCGTTTTAAATAAGATTAAAAACATTATTTTATGATTATCTTATCAGCTCATTAGAAATCTCAGCATTTCGTAATCAGTTAAATTTTAAAAACCCAAATGGGTATATTGTAATAAGAATGAAATATTTGGCAAAATCGTACATGAATAAATTCCACTTTAGTTTTAAAACACTCAAAATAAACTCTTTTGTAATCAGTCAGTTGGGGGAAAAAACGACCCATTTGTTTGACGAAATGAGTAATCATGAAAAAGCATTTTGTCAATATCCAAAATTAAATAGGTCATATTTGATATTTTCCATACATGTGACAAGGTGTCCCGGAGGCCTTTTTTTGTTTTTGTTGTCTTTTTGGCGATCATTTGGACAGACGTGAGGCCATCAGCGTTGGACAGCTTGGCCTTTACAGTTTTTGTAAGCATTTCATGGCTTGCTAATTGACATTGGTGCAGCACTGTAAAATTGCCCCCTGGCCAGTCAAAGTTTTTCTGTCCCCAGCTGCAGTTCACAGCCAGTTTGGCAAGCTTTTTTGGCCTCCGCGCGTAGCGCCATTCACGCCCCTCGCCCCCGTGGGACGCGCCTCGAAATACGATGTTTGACAAAACACGAAGCGGAAGGCCTGTTCTCACCACCGCGGATGAAAACGTCAAACTACAAACGCTTCGGTGGATGCGTCGGGAACTTCCGCCTGAAGCCTTTGAACGACGACTGGTTTTATAGCCATGAAAATTCTTGGGAAGTGGGGGTGGGGGGGGGGGGATAAACCGTCAATCGGGGTTTTTCCACAGGATTTTTTTATGCGGAGGCAGCGGGTCAAAAGCTCAGAAAGGTCAGAGGGGGTGTGGGGGGGGGGGGGGCATTTCAAGATTTGAAAAAAAATAATAGGATCGTCAAAAGAAGTCGCAAATGAGCCAGTGAAGGGAGGACAGAGTAGGGGTGATGTGCTCCCTCTTACGAGCATCAGTCAAGAATTGAGCAGCAGCATTCTGGACCAACTGGAGACGCTCGATGGAGGATTGGCTAACTCCAAAGTCAAGTGCGTGACGGCAATCCAGCCCGGCTGTGACAGAGGCATGAATGACTGTTTCAAAGGGCTCACCAGAGAAAAGAGAAGCTTGACTTGAGCCGGCCACTTAAGATGAAAGAAGCCGGACTTAACGACGGAACCAATTTTCCAATTAATATTGCTTTTGAGGAAAAACGAATGAATCATATTAATCCACCCATTTTCATTCATGTGAGGCACCTGCCATTTTGTCACAGGTTGGTAACTCTGACAACAATTTCAATCGACAGCAGGGGGCGGCACAGGACAAAATGGCAGCACCCTGAGATCCCACCAATGCGATATTATTACCCTGAAGACCGTCTTTCGAAGGAGTTGGGCCATAAAATTTATGAGCGTGACATTACAACGTGGATCTTGTGCACATGTTAAAGACAAAACCTAATTGATTTGCAAGTTTGAGGAAGGAAGATAAGAAGGCGACAATTGTTTGGTGTTGTCGGGGGCGGAGGGGGGCAGAAAGATGATACCCAGGATCATGCTGTAGATAAAAGCCAAATCAATTCATTTTATGGCCACAAAATCCTGCTGGGAATGTAATTTCGGCGCGCGCGCATCAGCATGCAGCAGGCGCGAGCTCTACGGATGATCTGATCCGCAAATGTGGTGCGCGCTCACACTCGGACCGTCTGCGCGGCGCTTTCGGCTAATGTGACTTTGCAAAATCATGTTTCTTTTGTGACGACGACTCGCGTTTCCCCGCACGCGCGCACGGAGCGCACGCGTATGCCTCGCGCGTCATCGAGAAGATCGGCCGCGAGGAGGCCGGAAGACTTGAGCAAAACTTCTGTTGTCTTCATCCCAAATGCATGAGAAAACACACACACACACACACACACACACACACACACACTCGCTCACACACACACACGGCATCTTCCCACGCAGCCGCCTGAATTATTGAGGCGCCATTTAAAGCGAACGTCGGTGGAAAGCGGCCATCAAAGCGGACGTCTGTCTGGATTCCGCTCAGCCATCTGCTGTGCTCTGAGCGCACAGCAATTGCGAGATTTTAATATGGAAATTGAAGTGGGGGGGCGGAAAGGTCTCAATATTCAGGTATTATTTCGGTCAAATAATCGAAAACAACCTTGCAGAGGTGATTGATCGAGTTTCCGGGTTTTTTGGGTTTTTTTTGCAGCGAGTAAAACTTTTGCTGCCATCCTCCGCCCCCGCACCAAATGAAGAGAGACTCCGTCGTTCGCGCCGCCCGTCTGTCTCGCGCGCGTGATTTCAATTTGGTGGACATGGGGTGAAATTTTGGCGTCAAGTTCGTGCGAGAAGGCCCACTAGAATGGCAGACTTTCAGGTGAAGACGCTTGAAACTTTTTGGGCGGGTCGAGTCATGGGGAGCACGCCTGCCGAATTGGACGTTGTGAAGTGAAACTGCCTCCCGGGGGAAGAATTCTGTCCCCAACAAAGGACTCGACAATTTCAGACTTCAAATAACATTTGATCACAAAAGGGTGGAGTGAGATACTGACACACATTTTTGTCGTATCACTTTTGCAGTCTTGCGTGACAGCACAAAAAAGCCTCTCTTGTGCTTTTTGTTTTCTACTGTTTTAATGATGTCACTCTTTGTGTGTGTGTGGGGGGGGCTCAATGAAGTTGAGCTCATGTTGGGCGCTCGTCATTTCCCGGATAAAAACTTCATCAAGCGCGTCGGCTCCTGGCGGACGGCGACGCGACTATTTTTGGGACGACGGATGCGCCTTTCAAGTACGTGACGAGAGAGCGTTTTGTTCGCGGCAAACAATGCGGAGTCTAACAGCCAAAAAGATGACAAAAATGGAGCATTTGTTCCCGACCGAATATGTCGACTCACGGATGGAACAATGACAGGACAACGCTAGTCGGTTTCGGGAGCTCAGCTCAAAGTTTGAAAGTCCAATTTGTTTATTTTGATTGCACGGGAACTGGAACGGAGATCACTGGCGACATTGCCAACCAAAATTTTAGGGATTGTTAAAGCAACCCAGGATTGTCTTTGTAGCTAAACCGGAATATTGAATTCACGCCATTGATTGAAATCGAAACCTTACCCGAGAACTGACGCGGATTCACGGGAGACACTTTTGCAGTGTCTTGACTGCAGAAACTATTGCACGTACGTGTAGCGTTTGAAAAATGCTTCTCCTGGCACTCCAAATGCCCATTGTTTGCCAGTGCCATCGGTGAATTGCACATGAAACAAACTTTGAATGAGAATAATAAGACTAAAAATAGATATATCCATAGCTCTGCTTCGCAAGCTCCAATTGCAGACTGCTAACCGCTAACAACTTCCGGTGAGGCAGATCGTGCGCCACCATAGGTTAAAGGTGACCCGCTTTTTCAATTTTATTTTCGAAATATATTTGGGTGAAACCGATTGGCTGCCGAGAGTCCACTCTCCACTAACGCCAAAAGATATACAACGTACCACGAGGAACAGAACGAATCTGCGCGTTATAACGGGAGCTCGTTGTCCCCATTTGCAATAAAATGGTCGCCAAGTACAGGTTTATAATACAGTCCCAACATTTCTAGATGTAAAAACGTGTCATACAGCACAAACATGTCAATTATAAATGCGTGTGGATGAAGATAAAAATGATTTTATAAGACATGAAACAAACAAGGGTCGCGTTCCCACTTGATCTCCGTTTATGATCATCTTCATATCCGTTGGCCTCGAACTCTGCGGCGATTTTGTCGCCATTACGGACGATTGATGTCGACTGTGCCAATGGGTAGTCTCGGCTGAGCTTCGTCTGGGAGGCTCCCTTTCCAAAGCGATAGACCATTTCAGCCAGGCATGTGGTCAGGACCACGCCGTGTCCCCGGAAGGACCACAAAGTACGTATCGGATCAATCGGTCATGTTGTGAAGCAACGGAGGGTAATCCGCACCGTCCATTTTGTTGGTCAGCACGCTCGCAGCGGTAGTTCGCGTCTCGCGGTTCGTTGTCACGAAGGCCTTTTCAATCTTTTGTGGGTGAAAATAAAAAATCTGGCCGTTATAATACGTCATTCGGGTGTTCGCCGTTGGCAAAATCAGCGAACGGAAAACAACGACGTGAATCGGGACGTAGAAATGTGAACGTTAGAGGGCTGAAAAAGTAAACGGGATAAATTGAAAAGAGGTTCAACTGTGATATTAATAACACGCACACAGACGCACAAATCCCCCCCCCCCCACCTCAATTTCCCCCGACACCCCTCGCGATCGACTTGGGAACCAGTCCGCGGGCTACCGATCCATTGCGATCAACGTGTGAGGCCTTCCTGACACACACAAACTCCTCCACCCCACCCCCCCACTTTTTTTTGGAAGCTGAGATCCAAGCTCAACATAACGGCATAGTTATTGCTGTGTGAAAGCACGAACAGCGCGGATGCGTCAGGATCTTCCACATTCTCATCTTCAAATTTCAGTGTATCGTACACCGTGCAATGACAATAAAGTTCTAATCGCGCTCAGTTTGACAGTTTGAGAATGTTACTCACAGCCCGGGCCCGACCAGCTCATAAATGTTTTATGACGGCAAACAAGACTATTTCTATGGCCGTTATTTGTATTCGGTATCCCCCCTGGAGCACATTCGACATGAGGCCGCCCGTGAAGGAAGAGCGAGCGAGCCCGGTTATTTACTCTCTGCAGATTGAGCGCGGAACCGGGCGACAGCGACGGCGACGATTCGGAGCCCGTGATTATCGGACCGCGGCGAGGTCTTAAATACTCGCCGTCTGAGTAGCCCTCCTCCACGTAAATCTCATCCCCGCGCCGTCAACGACGTTTCGGCGGGTGACGCGAAGCACGATTGCTCACGCGCTTGCGCCTCCGCTATCGAAAGGAGCTTCAATTTGTTTCGCTCTCTCTGGAATGAATCGAGGTCTTGTTTTGACAGTGGAAAAACAAATCTCTGAACGTTTCAGGGAAATCCACGATGAGTTGTGACTGGGAATGAGGGGACAAAGAAATGCCATTGGGGAAAAAAAAAATTAATAAGTGAATGATAAATCTACCTGGGTTCTTTCTTGGCCTGAGCTCGTTCTCTAAAAAAAAAAATCAATACCGTACAACTGGGGTGGCCAACCCGCGGCTCGCGAGCCGCATGCTGCTCTTTGGCTGGTTCAATGCGGCTCACACGTCAAGCGTCGAAAACGCCTCGGCGGTGGCAATGTCATTCAAACAACGGCGCCAAATACCCGTCAGCCCATCATCAATCCCGTTACTTGACTGACATAGAGGGCAACCGATCAGATGACTGAATCACCACGCATGCGCAAACAACGGCGCTAAGAGCTAAGCGCTAAACACTAAAATAGTCCGCGAATTACGTCTGTTTTTAAGGCAGGGGTGCCAAATACGTCGATCGCAATCGACCGGGAAACAGCGGACTGGTCCCATGTCGACCGCGAGGGGTGGGAGGAGGAAATCGGGGGGAGATTTGTGTGTTTGTGTCTTTAGATTTTGTTCATGTTCGGGCCGTTCCGGTGGTTGCTCATCATGGCGTGCGTTGCAAATGTGCGCGAGTGCTTGGTTGGGCACCCGCGTGCGTGCGCGTGTGTATGTGGCTCTTTGCACTAACACAATTTTAAAAAAAAAATGGCTCTTAGTCTCTGACTGGTTGGCCACCCCTGCCGTACAAGAAGAAGAAGTTGCGGGAGAACAAATAAGTTGACGGGAACACGATACGGTTAACGGGAACACGAGGAAGTCAAGCGTAGAAGGAAAAAAAGATCACCTGAAAAGGCGCTCGGCTGTGACTGGTGGCAGGATTACGACAAACGTGCGCGCAACGACCTCAACGCATCCCGTCTCCGCTGATCAGTCCAATTCGATACGACTCTTAAATTGAACAAGAATTCATTTTTCGAAGCCTAACTGGCGGACGCGCGACTGCCTGGATTGGCGTCAGTTACAGTCGGGTCGATTAATCATACATGGCAATGGCGAGTGATGAAAAAAGCGGAAGGGGCGTGGCCTGGACGGGGGCGTGGTTACTTACAAAAGTGGCACTAAACATGCTGAAGATGAAGTGTATTAAATTTACACAGTTTGAAAATTGAACAGAAAAAAA
>NW_017842060.1:1060645-1064356 GCF_001891065.2 Hippocampus comes
GCCCCTAAAATTTTCTCAACGGATTTAGACGATTCACAAAAATGATCAATTTAAGAAATAAAACGGCGGATTTCCGCGAATCCGCGGAAAATTGCCATGTATGATTAATACCATGAGAATTGTGGACCCTTGTCTTAATATTTTGGGCTGCGACTGGACCACTTCACCACGGAGGCATTTTGGTGGCGCCGCGATGAGCCGGTGGGCGCATACGGCCACCCACGGAACAGATTCCCGTCTATTTATTGACGAGAAAAGCAGCAGGATGACTTCTGAAGTGTTTCGGGCAGTCTCCTCTGCTCCTCTTCAGCCCAATGGTTTCGCAATTCGTTGGCCGGCGCTTCACAGTGCGGATGGACAATGACCCGAAGCGTGCTGCCAAGGAAGCCAAAAGAGTTTTGGAAAGCAAAGAAAGTGAGCGCGTTGAAGACTGGCGATGAAGCCCAGCGTCTGGGGGATGTCGTGAACGCGTCCTGCGCTTCGGCCAAGCGCCGTTGACGGCAGACCGCGTATGCACAAGTGAAAGACTTAACTCTCATTGTTGGTGTCTGATTAATTTTTGCTGCTTTCAAGAGTGGGAAAGAGATGCAGGATACGCTGCAAATCCATCGTGGTGCTGTTTAGCGCCATCAAGATGACAATTATGTCCATGAGATATAGAGATAGATATTTATTTTAAAAATAAATACATTACAGAGACATCAATACATGACCCTGCATGTGTGGCCCAGGAAGTAAACACCTTAAATTATTTGGAACTTTCAACGGGGGAGGGTGGGGGAATGTCCGATTTCCATTTACAAGCTTCTTAGATTAGATGAAATGAAAGTTTTATGGTCCCCCTTGGAGAAATTGGGCCACGGCTACCGAGGGGCTAAGACGGAAAGTAAATTGAAGTTGTCCGTGGAAAACAGCCCACGAGATTACAAGACATTACCACGAACGGCGTGACGCAGTCTGCTTGATAGTTTCAGGCGTGAACGGGTCTGTGCATCCAAGATGCGCCTCGCGTGCGTTATTTTCATAGATTAACGGCCAACGTGAGCGGAAAAGGACGCCACTGTCGATAGCTGAGCACAAACGTTTTCAATCTCCTGCCCTGCGCTTGGCAACCGGGGACACAAAAAAGAATCGAGTCAAAAGGACACCGATCATTTCATAGGAACACGCTGAAGTTCAGAGAACACAAGGAAGTCGATAGGATACCCAAAAAGTTGAAAGGAATGCAAGCAAATCAAGCGGAATACCCCAAAAAATAAAAAATAAGAGGAACTAAATCAAGCTCGGGCGGCCCGGTGGACCAGTGGTTCGCGCGTTGACCTCACAGTGCAGAGGTACCGGGTTCAATCCCCGCTCCGGCCTCCCTGTGTGTGGAGTTTGCATGTTCTCCTCGGGCCCACGTGGGTTTTCTCCGGGTACTCCGGTTTCCTCCCACATTCCAAAAACATGCTTGGCAGGCTGATTGAACACACGAAATTGTCCCTCGGTGTGAGTGTGAGCGCGGACGGTTGTTTGTCTCTGTGTGCCCTGCGATTGGCTGGCAACCGGTTCAGGGTGTCCACCGCCTACTACCCGAAGATGGCTGGGATAGGCTCCAGCGCCCCCCGCCACCCTTGTGAAGATAAGGTGGATCGGAAAATGAATGAATGAATGAATAAATCAAGCTAGAGGAGCCAGATGAGGTGGCTCGGGCATCTGATTAGGATGCCTCATGGACGGCTCCCTGGTGGCAGGAGGCCCCCGTGGACGACCCAGACTATGTCACCCAACTGGCCTGGGAACGCCTCGCCATCCCCCAGGAAGAGCTGGAAGAAGTGGCTGGGGAGAGGGAAGTCTGGGCTTCCCTGTTTCAGCTGCAGCCCCCGCGACCCGACCCCGGATAGGTGGTAGAAAATGGATGGATGGATAAATCAAGCTAAAAGTCAGAGAAGGAAGCCGAGAGGAACACAAGGAATTCCAGAGGAAACCAAGGAAGTTGAGACGCTTATCCAGGAAGTGGAGACAAACACGGCCTTTGAGAGGAGACCAAGGAAGTCGAGAGGAACACAAAGAAATGGAGAGAGAAAACAGATCAATTGGGAAGAACACCAGCAAGTTGAGGGCAACCCAAGGGAGGAATCAAAGAAAGTCGAGAGGAAAACAAGGAAGTTGGGAGGAAGACGAGGAAATTGCGAGCGGCGAGGAAAGTTGTCCTGAAGTGGAGTTCAGGAAACATGGCGGCGGGAAAACCACTGCGGGGCAAAGACAGTCGCAATGTTGGATTATCAACCCCACGCGGGGATTTAAACACAAAAGACACGTCTGGAGGAAAAACGCCGCCACGCTCACGCTGAACTTCTCGGCACTCGTTCGCTTTTGTCTACAAGAGGAATCATTCATCATAAAAAGTTGCCGGAATCATCCGAGATGGAAAAAAAAAAAAAACAACGGGAGAACAGTGACAATGTTCGTCCCGCCACCCCCCCATTTTGTGTTCACCCGCTCGCGCACGCACACACACACACACACACACACACACACACACACACACAGACATGGTGTGTGTCTGTGTGCAGTCCTGAAGCCACAACCACACACAAAACGCAGACGGTTTTGAAACTCGCAGCCCGGAAACCTCGATTCTTCCCTCTGGCGACAACACAAAACGCACACACACGCATAAAGACACAATTTTGTGCGGCACGGTGTATTTCTTCACGCTTTGCAAGTCATCTCGAGGCGACAAATACAGTGGAAGGTGGAATGCAATCTGGGGAGGAAAAAAAAAAGTAGAAATGATTTGCTCAAAGGTCAAACTGTTGCTCGCAAAGATTAGATCATGTACGGGTTGTGTTCAAATGTTTTTTAAAATAGGAATTTATTGAAAAAAGGAACGATTGTTTACATGTCTCTCTCTCTCTCTCTCTCTCTCTCTCTCTCTCTCTCTGTTTAAATAGTCCCCTTTTGACCCAAAAAACAAAAACAAAAAAACACGTACTTAGCATCCTACCCTGAGGACTCCCATTTGGGTCCAATTTGGACTTGAGTCATTCCCCACCGGATGTTAAATCAAGCCGAACCGGACTAATCTGACAACCACCCTGATCCGACGCCATCTCACCCTCTTCCTCATCCACCCCCTCTTCCATGCACCCTGCGAAATGACTCACGCCCCACCCCCAGTCCCCCTTCCGTGAAACAACTTCAGCGGCCAAACGCCCAAAAACTCCGTTCATCAGTCATCCGACATGCAGCTGATGGCGGCTTGCCGGTCATGTGACCTGCAGTGAGGAAGAGGAGGGTGCGCGGAAACCAATCAATCAAGTCAGTTGAAGGGGACGCGCCCCCGCCCCCTGTCACCCCTCCCTCATCTGTCAATCAAAAGGCACACACACGCGCGTCACAGGTGCACACGCTCGCACGCCTCCTCTTGACCGATGCCGCAATATGGGAAACGCGTGCACGTGTATCTTTCTTTTCCCTTTCTCGGCGCGCGTCTTCATCACGCACGCATACCCATGCAGACATCACCCCCATTCGCCCACCACCCCCGCCAGGAGAGCCCCGCGCTGGTACCAAGTACCCAATGAAGCACCCCTACCAACTCGAAAGAAGCGGACCGATCCACCGTGTGGATGCACCGCATGCTCCGACCCGCCCAAAAGTGCCGAAATGTGAAGATGAGCATGGTTTTACCTCGTCCGTGGGGAGGAGGGGGGAAGCGGGGGTTGG
>NW_017842060.1:1064378-1066878 GCF_001891065.2 Hippocampus comes
GTGGAGTGGGAGGGGGTTAAGGATGGAGACCGCTGGTGAACTGGGGCTAACAGCCTCTTGCCGAACTCACATCAGTGATCAGCATACAGTCCGGCATTGGAGAAAGAAAAAAAAAGTTGGTTTTTGGTTTTTGTTTTTTTTCGCTCCAGGCGTGTGTAAAAAGAAATGAATATTTAAATACGAATTCCGTGGATTTCATTTAAGTGTTGTCTGGATTTTTGGTTTTTTTTTAAATCCAATTCAAGTGAGAGAAACCGAAAGGTTAAAAATGTCAACAGGGAGAGAAACAAAAAGAATGAAAAGAAACATGATCAAAAAATTTCGTATCCATTCTAAAACTTCCAAAAACAATGTGACAATTGTCCTGAGAGGTATCTTCATTCTTTTTTTTTTTTAAGAACCAATTTTGCCAATTGTGATCATTCAAAAATGATATGGACTCTTCAAAAAAAAAACGTACACTGGAAAAAAACTATTGGCTGGCAACCGCCGACTGCACGAAGACGGCTGGGATAGGCTCCAGCACCCCACACGACCCTTGTGAGGATAAAGCGGATCGGAAAATGGATGGATGGAAAAAAACTTGTTGAATTGAGTCAATTTTATTTGGTCAAGTGGTCGCAGCGCTCACTCATCTGTCCGTCATCGCCTCTTCTTCACGGTTGCCCTGTCACCGCTTCCTCATCATCACCGTTGCCTCCCTGCTTCCCATCTCGCCTCCTTCCTCATTTCCATCCTTCCGCGGCTATCATTTCCTTGTCATCCTTCCTTCGTCGCTCCTTTCCCGTTTCCACGCTAGCGCCGCTCACCATTGTTGCTAGCAACTCTCCATCGAGTCCATCAAACAAGGACAGAATCAACGAGAAGTGTCGAGAAGACAGAACAAAAAAAAAAAAAAAAAAGAGAGACACGAGATGGCTGTCATCTCCCTTCTGGTACTTTTTTTCTTCCTTCACCCTCGAGCTCCAGCTCTTAGACACTCAAGACAAGAAAAAAAAAAAGACTAGATATGCAAGGACGAACGTCCACGGCGGGTAAAGTCACTGAGAAGACGCAGACGGGATCGTGCAACGATAAGGAAAAGTGACAGCAACGGCGATAACGATCACGTCACTCAAGAACTATTCTACTACATGAACCGAATAATTACGATCGAGACGTAAACAAAGAAAGCGGAGGAGAGTGAATGATCGAAATACGAAAGAGGTGACGACAGAAGAATGCAAGACACTTCAAAGGGTGAATAATTTCCAGGTTAAAAAAAAAATACACTCTTCACGTTTAAATCTGAGTAGAACACTCTCGTAATTGTCACTTTTTTCGCAGTGGATTTTTTTTTTCCACACCAGCCAAACCACCGACTCGCGCAGGCCCCATTGAAGTCGTCCCTGCTGTGAGTTGTGGGTGAAGACTTTGTTTTCACTCTCTCTTGTTCTCGTTCTCCCTCGGCATTGTGATTAATATGCATGTGGAAATGTGGTTGAGTTATTTATAGCCACGGTCAGCTGTTTGTCAGAAAAATTTCCCTTGATGTTAGCACATCACAATCGTGAGCGTCCACAATTGAGGGCCACTTCATTAGGTACACTTGAAGGCATGTCCTTCGACACCAGATCCGTGTCGGAAAGTTAAAACCACAGGTCCTCACGCGGTGCATTCCTCCAGTGCTGACTATTTAGTAGGATATCCTACGAAAAATAAAAAAAATAAAAATACCATACGGTACCGTCAAAGGCCGATTACGTTTGCAGAATTTTTAAACCATTGTAGAATTTCATACAGGAATTTCTTTTTTAGGACATTCTGAATATTCAATTGATAGTTACATTTCAGGTTCATTCCACATCGCGCATGATTTTTTTTGTCTTATAGTTGAAAAGGACTGCGTGTATTTTTCTGGCAAGGAGAGAAAAAAGTTAGGTGGCATTATTTTGTGAACACGCAACGCACACGCTGTGCAACAGGAGCACATACATCTGGGCCGCAACAAGGCGAGCTGGCGGCAGCATGGGCCATCAATCATCGCTGGGCAACACTTGCACCCCCGCTGTCATTGTCCAATTACCGGCCGGCAAAGCCATGAATCAACCAATCGCCGCGGGCCGGGGGGGCTGTCTAAATATTGCCCGCGCTGACCGACACGAAAGGTTGGGGGGCTGGGAAAACCCACAAACTTGGAAGGAGATTTACATTATAGTTTGCCAAGGCAGCAGGTTAAGGGGCGGAGCGAGTCACAGTGCAGCGTGCCGATTGGTGGAGAGAGAATGGTGACCTCACGCTACGGTGATGCTGCGCTATGTTGTCATTTCCAAAGATGAAAAGAGGAAGATGGGGAAGAAGGAGAGCAGGAATCATGAAGATGGGGAGTTGAAAGGAGGCGGTGGGGTTGGTCCGCTCTGTGTGTGTGTGTGTGTGTGTGTGTGTGTGTGTGTGTGTGTGTGTGTGTGTGTGTCGGGGGTGGGGGAGTGGGAGGGAGGGGTTGGAACTCGCACAGAATCTC
>NW_017842060.1:1069378-1071878 GCF_001891065.2 Hippocampus comes
GGTGGACGTTTTGGGAAGCTAATCAAAACCTGACTTCTGATTTCGTTGACTTGCCCTGAACTCGGAATCCTCAGCTCAACTCAACCGTATTTCGAGAGCACATGAAAACAGCCACCGCTGCTTACAAAGTGCTGTACATGGACTAAAATGCGGAAGAGCTGATCAATCAGCTGCTTCACACAAGAGAAGAGTGAATGAATTTACAGGGAGCACTGCAGGCCCCTCAACGCCACTTGCATCAGGAAGTCACCTCAAGATTTTCGCCGCTCATGCTTTTCGTCCAAATGGTCCTGGAGACGATGCCGGGACACGCCCATCTGCCGTATGATTGGCTAGTGCGTGCAGGTGAGGACACCCCCTACTTCCGCCAGGCGGGAAAACCTTTTTTTTTTTCTTTTAAAATGTCATATGTATTAAAATGGATTGAAAGGTGTTATACGACAAATGTATAAACAATTGAACAATGTCCATTTGCTGAATAAAAGTGCTGTTCAAATTTGACTCTTTCCAAGTCACGACGATCACCAGACTGTACTGGGAGGCTCTGAAGTCCTGATCCTAATTTGCCTTGGTGGTGGTTCAGGGACACCAACTGGTTAGCGGGTGTAGCAAGCAGTGCAGGGTCTTGAACCTGATTCCAAAGTACACCTTTTTTTTTCATGATTGCTCAATGATTGACCGACTGATTGGCTGACCTGGATGGATCTTCTTCTTTGGAGAAACTTCCTTTTAGCTCCACACTGTTCAGCTTGTCCTCTAGCAGGCCGTAACTCAGAGTCACCTGACACACACACACACACACACACACACACACACACACACACACACACACACAAGTACATGTACAGTATGTCCATGTTTGTTTTGTTCGTGATTTGGTGCAGTTCCACATGGCTCACCTAGAGGAGAGCACATACCTGGTGCGGGATGCTGGCGCGGCGAAGCAGCATGAGGTTCTCCAAGTGCGAGTGGAACAATGGGCAGTGGACCATGGAGACACCCACGCGGTCCTCCACAATGAAGCCCACCGTGCAATCGTCGGGCAGACGGATCTTCGCCGATGTCTCCTGGAAGCGAGAGCCACTGAATATGCGCAAATGCAGACACGGGTTTTATTGAAGGGTGGTTCCGGCAGAAGTGAGACGCCATGGAAGAGTCCACAAGTACCGGGCCCAGGGCGACATCTTGTGGGCCAGACGCCGACTCAAACAGAATCCAGCTCCTCCAGTGGCGAACCAGAACTTCACTTCTCTCTGCACACACCACACACACACACACACACACACACACACACACACACACACACACACTTTTTTTTAACTCTTTCAATGTCAATCAATAATGTACGGAGAAATAATTCCCAGTGTAACAATTTAAAATCTGACAAACTTTACAAACTATTTGCACACTCCTTAGTGGTAGTAGTATTTTGTAGTGTGTGAGCATGCATGCATGCCATGTGTGTATCATGCCACCGCTTCTACTTCTACACACAAATTATCGCTGTAATTCTTTCTCTTCTGTGATGCTCTTTGTAGTAGATTTGACATGACAAACAGTTTGATCAATCACAAGCTGCTTGTAACGGTCGCATTTCAAAAGATCCGCCATATACTTTCCCCCTTGTAAAAACTTGAGCGATTATCATTCGTTGTCATCTGATGCAATTACGAGTGAGTTACCGACAAGGAGCAAACCTGTTTGCTCTCAAGCTAAATTTTTCTTGAAGAATTCCCTGCAAAATGCAGACTTATTTCATGTTTGTTTATTATTACTATTATTGGAATTCATGACAATCATTTTTGAACTAAACGCAGAGAGAGATAACGTTTTTGAAAATGATTGTATTTGTTTTGGTTTAATTGCTTGAAATGTGAAAAAAAATCTAATTCTGACACTTTCACTCTTTTTCAAGAAATTTACATGAAAATTTTCCGTGATGCTAACTTTATAATTGCGATTCAAATGCCCATAAAAACGTGACTCATGTTACCGTTTGGTTTCCCTCCATGAGCTCGTGAGCTGTGATTGGTTTGTAAAGGCTGGCCTTGCCCACGTAGATGTCGCCGTCTTGCGGGAAGGCGGCGAGCGTGGCGACGAGAGCCTCGCCGTTCACGTAGTTGTCATCGTCCACATGACAAAACCACCTGAGGAGTGCGCACAAACAAATGTTTACAGCAGATGTAGAAACTCTCCACACCCCCGATGGGAAGGCAAGAAGATAACTGTCCAGGGAGGCCGCCCAAAGGCAGACAGCCACATGGAACGAGCTCGAGGAATTTCTGGCAAGCACTGGCTGTTTATTACAAGTGACGATAGGCTCCCATCGTTTTCTGTCAACCAAGTCAAGACTCGAGTGCACAATTGTGCGCGCTGCATTTAAAGGGAACAAAAGTAGCCACTTTGATTGGCCACGATTGAAGTTGGCTGCGACCACACCCATCGCGGTGCAGCTTTCCCGCTGGCTGTGCTCATCTGCAAGATGACCACAATTGGGTCC
>NW_017842060.1:1075687-1100400 GCF_001891065.2 Hippocampus comes
ACACACACACACACACACACACACACACACGCACACACACACACACACACGCACACACACGCGCGCGCGCGCGCTCACGTATAATTTCCTTCACCTGGCTCAAAGTTGGACTCGAACAAGCGTAGAGTGGGCGCCCAGCACAAAGTCAATAATGCAAAACGAATCGAAATTATAAAATATATATAATAAATCAAGTGAAATTGAAATCATTTTTACTTCATTAATCTTAATCGGACATTTTTTTATCTTTTGTGAACGACACGCTCCGTGTCAAATCAACGCAGGCGGGAAGTGACCGACGTCACCTGACGCCTTCAGTATTGGAAAAAAATGACTCAAACATGATTGAAAAGAACAAGTTAAACAACGTGTTTGATGTTTGTGCTTGTGCTGTACAACTGAGAAAATTTTGAAATAGGCCACAACGTCAAAAAAGGCATTTTTCCGGTGGACAATTTTTATTACGGTTCATGCTTTTTCTTCTCTCATTGGTTATTCATGTTGACCATCACCTTGCACAACAGAAATAAAACAAAATAACTCGAAATAATCTACAAAGGGTTTTAGGGAAAAGAGTTGTACGTGAGACATCCTTTATTTCATGATCGTAGTGTGAATGATAAATTTCACCTTGCACAAAGAAAAAAAACAATGACTGGAAATTATCCAGTCAAAAATTCGGGCACAATTAAACTGTTCGGAGTGTCATCAGACGGCGTCGCCACCAGAGGACAGCACGGCCTCAAATAATGTATTCCACCTGATGACTAAAGCACATAGTGTGAAATTTCACTTCTTATTTATATACAAGTGTACTATGAAAAGTAAACAATTTGACAATGAAATTACGTTTCTCTGCGTTAAAATGTCAACAATGATCTTCAACCATTACGTACCTGCCAGTCAACAACAAGGGCAAAATTATTTGTAGAGCGAGCGGAAGAGTTATTTTAGTCGCTCCCAAAGCTCTAGTCCGACCCCTCCCGTAAAGTCAAAACAAACCCGGAGAGCGTGACCGAAAGTCGGACTCGATCAGCGAGCCGCCCCTGTCCGGCGGCGATGGCCCACCATGCCAACATCTCCGTGACGGAGAGCCAGTTTCGCTGTCCCATCTGCTTGGACGTCCTTCAGGACCCGGTGTCCATCCCGTGCGGACACACCTACTGCATGGCGTGCATCGACGGCTACTGGGACCGTGCCGAGCCGCCGGCGCACTTCAGCTGCCCGCAGTGCCGCGAGGCCTTCAGCCCCCGGCCGGTGCTCCGCCGGAACACCGTGCTGGCCGAGGTGGTGGCCAAGCTCAAGCCGAGAGAAGCCTCGGAGCTCTCCGAGCCACCCGAGCTGTACCTGGGCATCGCGGGCCAGGTCCCGTGCGACTTTTGCCCGCCGGAGAGCAAACTGGCGGCGGCCAAGTCGTGTCTGGTGTGCCTGGCCTCCTTCTGCGAGGCTCATGTGCTGCCCCACCGGGAAGTGGACACCTTACGGCGGCACAAGCTGGTGGCCGCCGTGGAGTGTCCCGCCGAGCGGCTCTGCGCGCAGCACCGCCTCGGACTGCGGCCGCGAGCCGGCGGGGACGTCGAGCCGGAGGAGGCCGCGGTGGAGTGGAGCGGAGACTGTCTGCTGTGCGAGGCCGACCGGGAGGAGGCGCACCCCGGGGAGGCTCAGAGGGCGCGGAGACAGGTACGGGCGACGACGAGACAATTCAAAAATGGGGTTGAATGCTGTCAAACTGCGCCTCAATTGAGTGGCATTATTTCGTGGAAGGACACAGGATGATAATTGATAGTTATTGGAATTGAGCTGTGAGTGCCGCTCGCTGATGGTGAAGTTGTACAGCACTCAACTGGCTTGGGTGCGGGCAGCGTGGCTTGGGTTCCCACTTGATGAAAAATGTGTCATTTTAGGAATTCTTACAAGATTGAAAATAGTTCCCTCGGTGATTTGAATGAGCCACCAAATTGTCTGTCTGCCGTCCAGGTTCAACTTCGGCAGTTTCATAGGATGGTTCAGGGCAAAATCCGAAGCTGTGAGCGAGAGCTGGAGGAGTTCCAGCAGAGCTTGGAGTCCCTCAAGGTACACTTTTTGGTACTTTTAGTTCTTGGGGTTAAAAAAAAAAAAGAATAAAAGGTTCCAAAAAGGTTTGCTCAATGCTGCAGACCCTGGCCCAAAAAGATTTTTGGAACCCTGGAAAGGAGTAAATTACCCGTGTTTGTGTATGTGTGTGTCTCAGGTGTCGGCATCGGCCGTTTTGGAGGACAGCGAGTCGCTTTTTGCTGACATGGTAACACGACTGGAGAAGACAAAGGCTGAGGTGAGTTGTCAGAACTTCAAAGAAAGTTTGGGTTACGGTTGGGTTACGGTTACAAGGGCAAGGTTTCAAATTAGTTTTTCTATTTGGGTTAGGGTCTCAAACAAGGCGTTACGTTTTAAAGTAGGGTTTCAAATTAGCTTCTGAAGCTAGGCTTAGCATTTTAAATTATTCGAGGCTGAAGGTTTGAAATTCAGGTTTTTAAGCCAGGGTTGTGATTTTAAATGAGAGTTGGGTTCTGAAGTTTGCGTGAGCATTTCAAAACACGGTTGGAAACGTCAACATGAAGTTGCTGCCTGCTTGGTGTGGCCGAAGGTGCGAGCGCGCGTGGACGCTCGCTCGCGAGCGTTGGTGGCTCGCGCCGAGCAGGACGCGGAGACGCTGGAGAAAGATCTGGAGGAACTACGCAGGCGAGACCGGGAGATCGAACAACTTCTTCAGACCCAGGACAGCGGGCACTTTCTGCAGGTGATGTCGTCGTGAGAAACGGCACCTTATCGCTTTAAAAATAAAACAACAACAACAATTTTGGTTCTTGAACACAAACATTTTGCCCAAATTCCTGCACCTCGAGACCCCAATCCGAGCCCATCGCGCACCTCGGCTGTTTGAGTGTCGCTCTCTCCCCAGCAGGTGGCGCCGCTGCTGTGCCTTCCCATCGCGGCCGCCGCCCGGCCCTCACCGACGTCTGGCCCCTCCACCGAGGCCTTCAGTGGGGCGAGGGGGGCCCTGGGGAGACTTCGCAGCCGCCTGGAGGAAGTCTGCAGAGAGGAGATGGACTCCATCAGCAGGGCGGGTAAAACACGGATGACCATGACACCCATACATACGCGCGGGTAACAGGGTAGGGAGGGTGCGTTTGTGCTTTAAGATTCACTTGACCTTCATTACCTCAATGTTGACGACCAAAAAAAAAAAAAAAAAAAAACAAAAAAAAAAAAAAAAAATCTATAGTGGTTGAACCCCAAAAGCGGGCACGCACGCACGCAGGCGGACATACGCTCACTCAACCGGTTGCGTTTGTCTTGCAGTTAATGAGAACAACGCGTCAGGTGGCGAGTGCGCGAAAGGTGAGATCACTCATTGGACAGCGATCTAATGATTTCAAATGACTGTTTTCATTGATGGTTCAGGTTTTGAGTGAGGATGTCCAGACAGAGTTAAGGTTTCAAAATGGGCTTTCAAACCCCCGTTAGCATTTTATACCAGGGTTAGGGTTTCAAATTAGGTTTGGATGCCTGGGTCAGCATGTGAAAATTTGAGTTGGGTTTCAAATCAGGTTTCAACGGCTCAGTTCCAAGTTTGGATTAGGGTTTTGGGTTAGGGTTTCAAACATGGGCAGCGTTCCCGATGAGGGCTTCAAAGTAGGCTTTCAAGAAAGGGTTACGGTTAGTTGTGAAGTTACAGTTTCAAATTTGGTGAAGAGTTTTTCAAGACGAGTTTCAAAGTAGGGTTTCGGGTCGTATTTCAAACAAGGTTTAATGCTTCGAATTATGGCTTTGATCCTGGGTTGCGATTTCAAGCCTGGGTTAGGATTTCAAGTTTGGTTCTGATATTCAGGTTGCAGGCCGTCGTTTGCAATTGAAACAAGGCCTGTGCTTTCAAATTAAGGTTTTGAGCCAGGGTTAAGGGTAGAGATGAGGTTTTTGAGCCACGTTTAAGGGTTCCAATTAGGGTTGGAATTAAATTAGGGCTTGAAACAAAGGTGAGGGTTTCAAATTAAGGAGCACCTAATAAAAATGTCAGTCGTGTGTTTGAAGGCGCAGTAAATGCGGCCGCCGAGAACTTCAAGCCTAAGCATTCCCCTCGCCATTCACGACAAGATGACACACAGTGTGAGTACTGCGTGCGCTCTCACGCTACCAGCTGCCCTGTTCAAAAACTGCATCACTTTTCCTCCTGTGCGTAGTGTTTGCCTCGTCGTTCTCTCCGTCCTTGCCGCTTCTGCAGCCGGCCGACCAAAGGATGAGGGCCGTCTTCCTAAGGTGTAAGTTCTCGTCTTCATCACCCCAAAAAAGTATCACAATAACAATATAAGCCTCTGGTTATTGTTGTCTGTCTACAGGTGTTGCTGCACTCTTTGTGTTCAATATGCTAATGTGCAACCACAAGAATGCTGCTCGTTTGGTTCACTGGTCTATGACGTTTTGCATTGTATGTTCACATAAGGCTTGAAAACACAACGTGTCATTTTCTTTGTTTGACATTTAGCTTGACAGTAAACATTCACCGGCAGTGGAAAGAAACAGCTTGAAGCAAGCACACTTGATATCGTTTTCGAGGAATTGCCTACGAGCTGACAGTGATGCTTGTCATCAAGTTCAAGTTCAAATTTTTCCTTGTAAGTCAAGGCACCAATCACCACCGTTTTTTACTTTTCTCAGGAAAAAAAAAAACAAAATGACAAACAAAAAACTTGTTTTGGTGGGGGGGCGGTACTAATACTACTTTAGTTATTTTACCAATTTTTACACTTTTATTTTGAAAAAAAAAAATTGGAAGCGTCCAACAGTTTTATTTCCTCAGAAAGCATGATGACTGTTTCAGCCGTATATTTTAATTCATATGAATGTATCCTCCTAAGATTCCAACTTTTCTTCGAAACAAACTTTTGTTTTTGTTTTTTCAAATTACAGCTGGTAATATTATGATGATTCTGACTTCTCATATAATTATGACTCAATATGACAAATTTTTATCTTGACAAAATCTGAGAAAATGGCATCTTTTTGGGGACGTGGGGGGGGTGAGCGTTCATTGTGATTAAATGTTATCCGCGGCCTCCTTACGGGCGATGCAAGGCGAAACGAACCTCGCTGAACGCAGGGGAGGGAACCTGAGAATGTCACGTCTGGATTAAGGAAAGTCACCGAGCGTTTGTGCTGATAGGATGACACCTTGTCGCTCATCAATAACTGATGACATCGCGGGTGTCTTTCGTCCCCACAACTGCAGATTGTCACCTCATCGGGGTCCCAAAAGGCTTTTCCCGGTCTGTGCTTTTGGGGTGATGCCGTCTTGTTTGGTCACCAGGCAGGTGATCAAGTGGTCGGTTCGAATTCGGGTTCTTGAAAGGTCTGGGAATGTTTTTGGGCTTGGGGTTTCGTGTTCTCATTGGCAAGCTTGTGACAGCTGGGGTTAGGTTACTTATTTAAGGGTGGTGTTACGCTTGTCGTTTGTCCTGTTAGCATTGAGGTCAGGCTTGTTGCTAAAGGTCGGGGTAGACCATCCCAGTCTTCTGTCTCGGGCAGTGGTTTCGGTGGTACCTCACAGGTAGAAAATGGAGTGTTCGAGTTGGGGCTCCTCTCAGGTGTGGAGTGCCGCAAGGTTCCATTCTTGGGCCTCTGATTTTCTTTTCTCTTGGGGCAGTCTTCTGGAAACATCCCATTTCATGTGATACGCAAACGTACAACGTAAACGTTCTTGAGTGTGTGTCGGGTAATCAAAGGCACGGATGTATTTAAAATGCTTTGCTTTTTAATGATACAAAGTTTCTACAATGATACAAAGACTGAAATCCTGTTGTTTGGACCTTGTGATGCCGCCACGGTAAACTGACCCGGGTGCTCAGATGCGAGCTCTGAAAACAACTGGAGTGAAGCTAAATATAAAACTTGATGCTTAGAGAAGTTCAGTTGTCGAGTCCAACTTTTTTCAACTGCCCAAAGGTAAACAAGTCCTCCTCCAGGGTTCGGTTACGATTGGGTTTCTTGTTGGGGTTGTTCGGTGAGGGGGTTGAGGTTCTTGTTGGGTTTGCAGCCTGTTTTGGCTGTCTCGCAATTTCAACACACCTTATTCAAATGACCAGGTTCGTTATCGGGCGTCTTCATTGCTTGCTGATGAGGAGCGAGACATAAAAGACGCAGGACAGCAGCTCTCGAGGATCCGAGCTGGACATGCCTGGTTCAGTCAGAGGTCTTGTTGGGGTTAGCTGGCTGTTAGGTGTCAAGGTTCAAGTTCTTGTTGGGGTTTGGGTGGGTAAGGATTGTTTTTGTGAGTTCTCATTTGGTTTTACTTCGGCTTGGTGTTCAGGTTCTTGTCCAGGCTATTATAGTTCTTAAGGAAAGGGGGGGGGGGGGTTGTTGGAGTCTTCTTAGGGTTGGTGTTCCGGTTCTTGGGCCAGGGTAAGTTGACATTTGGGCTCGGGCTGTCCTTGTTGCTTACTTCCTGTTTGTTGGTTATCTCAGTTTGCTGTCATCTGTCCTTGGACCCGGACACGGCCCACCCCACACTGGTGCTGTTCGACGGAGGCCAGGGGGCCCACTGCGGCGAGGAGCTTCAGTCGTACCCGGCGCACCCCCAACGCTTCGACTCAGTGGCTCAGGTCCTGTGCTGTCAGGGCCAGTTTGGCGACGCCAGCTACTGGGAGGTCGAGTGGCGCGGCGGCGGATGGATCGACATCGGCGCCACCTACAGGTAGACTTGTAAAGGGTGGGAGGAGGGGATATTTCCGCAAAGTTTCTGGTCAATTTCCATTGGAAGTTAAGCCGCGGCTATTTTTCAACCCTACTTTCAGGCGAATCGGACGCAAAGGCGGCGGAAAACCCTGTCTGCTGGGCCGCAACGAGAACTCGTGGCGACTTCGCTGTACGCATGCCGGTTACGCCGCCTGGCATGACAACCGTAAGACCACCGTGGCGGCGGCGCCGTGCCCGCGCATCGGCGTTTTCCTGGAGCGCCACAAGGGGGCGTTGTCCTTTTACAGCGTGTCAGACAGCGTGGTGCTGCTGCACACCTTCAGATGTGCCTTCTCGCAGCCCATCTATCCGGCCTTCCGCCTGGATCTGGACTCCACTCTGCTCCTCTGCCCTCCTCCAGCGTACTAAACGGCCGTGACCATCTCTCCAATTTTTATTTTTCAAACTACAGTGAATCCCCACAGTCACGGTTTGGCATGGCTTGTATAAAAATATTGCTTTTGGCGCAGCTTTGGTGGCCACTTGGTAACTATGTTGAACTGAAGAGGACGACCTTCATTTCGCCCTGTCTCATGGGGGAAAAAAAAAAGTGCCTTGCTGCCATTTTGTGGCATGCAAAGACAATTTCAAATCTTTTCGGATTGGCGTCAATGACATGCGGATATTTGCTTTGCGTCATAGTAGGGCTCACTTTAAATAAAAACCAAACTCCAAAGGCTGCCAAGTTCAGTGGGACCTCTGAAATCCCACACGGAAGTCAGACAAAATTCTGACTATTTTCCCCCACCCCCCAAAAAAAATATTTTCTCATACGTTCCCTTTGCCTTCATTCCCAAATTGTGCCTTTTGAACTTAAAAGTGTCATTTTCTTGGAAATTGTGACTTTATTCTTTTAAGAATTTGACTATTTCTTTATTTAAAGGCATTTTTTTTGCCACGACTGTTTTCTTGCAACTTTATCCCTCCTCCAGCGTACTAAACGGCCGTGACCATCTCTCCAATTTTTATTTTTCAAACTACAGTGAATCCCCACAGTCACGGTTTGGCATGGCTTGTATAAAAATATTGCTTTTGGCGCAGCTTTGGTGGCCACTTGGTAACTATGTTGAACTGAAGAGGACGACCTTCATTTCGCCCTGTCTCATGGGGGAAAAAAAAAAAGTGCCTTGCTGCCATTTTGTGGCATGCAAAGACAATTTCAAATCTTTTCGGATTGGCGTCAATGACATGCGGATATTTGCTTTGCGTCATAGTAGGGCTCACTTTAAATAAAAACCAAACTCCAAAGGCTGCCAAGTTCAGTGGGACCTCTGAAATCCCACACGGAAGTCAGACAAAATTCTGACTATTTTCCCCCACCCCCCAAAAAAAATATTTTCTCATACGTTCCCTTTGCCTTCATTCCCAAATTGTGCCTTTTGAACTTAAAAGTGTCATTTTCTTGGAAATTGTGACTTTATTCTTTTAAGAATTTGACTATTTCTTTATTTAAAGGCATTTTTTTTGCCACGACTGTTTTCTTGCAACTTTATTTCTGGGAAAAAAAAGAACTCATGTATTCTTATGTGACTGACTTTTTACCCCCTAAAATGTGATTAAAAAATTATTTACAAAAAAAAATCGTTTGCCCCTAAAAAAAAATTCTTCTCATAAAATCTCACGAAATTCTTCTCATAAATTTGAAATTTTACATCTCCAAAACACAGCTTTAACCCAAAGTATTTCATGTTCCAGAGGATTATATTTTGTAAGTGTTTTCAGTTTGGATATTAGAGGTTCCGCTGGGTTAAAAATAAATAAATAAATAACAAGCTCAGGTACGTTTTACGCTCTTGAAAACTGAGATGAGGTACCCGAGCACTGAGTGATGCCTTTTCAACCCAAAAAATTGAGTTTCAACTGTTCATCAAATCTGTATACAGAACGCATGATGAAAAAGACAAATACTGTATGCAATAATTTCACATGCAACTGTTACATTTACATTCACCGACAGGGAGCGCTGTGCGACACTTTAGTCCTCATGGTCTTGTTTGAAAGCTACTCGTTGACCAACATGTTTGCTTCTTGTGCATATAACAATAATAAAAGACCCACAAATGCCTCAAATGTTTGTTTTGTTAATTCTCAATGGGTATTGATGGTCTAAGTACTGGGTACAAAACAAGAAATTAAGATTATGCTTCTCATTTTAGGAGAATATTGTCATATATTTTCTGAGATTAAAAATTTGCAAAAGTAGGAGAGTCAAATCTTCAAGGAAAATGTGGGAATCTGGCGAGGCTACATGTGTCATCATGTCCTTTTGAAAAAAGTAAAATGACAAGAATAAAATAGTGTTTTATCGGGGTATCTTGTTCTTTGTAATTAAGGGTAAAATCGCTCATCTTTGTTTTTTCAAAAGTATGACTTGTGGAATAACACGTTTTACCTAAAAAAGTACAACTTCTGACATGAAATTGACACTTTTCTTTTTTGGATGCAAACCGATTTCTCGTAACAGCGTGACTTTTCTTTTTTAAAAATCTTGTAACAGTATTATTTCAAAAGAAATATATGAATCCGTGAAATACGGTATTCCTAATTTTTCTCCAAAAGGAAATTATGACTTTCTTGTTGAAATAAAGTCAGTAACGTGAGTTCTGAGAGATGGAAAAAACGCAACCGTTATTGTCGAGATATTACAATTACGACTAATATCGTAAATTATATTTTTCTCTCAAAGTATAAATATTTAGTTTTCCGTGTGGCATTTCGTAGAGACAGGGAGCAAACGATATTGAACATTAACGAACGTGAATATGTACGTGAAACGCGCCTTGCTTGTGTCTTCAAACTTAAAAGGTCATGAAAAAAAAATCACGCACGTCATTAACGATCGACCGATTAAAGCCCGCCAGAAAAGATTGGGGGTCAGGAAATCGCTTGTCACATGATACCTGGAACGTAAACACACATCACATGACTTTGACTTTCATTTGCCAACATGGCGGCGGGCTGCTGTCGGCTCCTTTCGCTCCTTTTGCTCCTCTGTGAAATTTGTTTCAGTTTGCCAGTCGAACGCCACGAAAATCTACGCGAGGACAAATGCGGCTATCAGGTGAGACATTTCTGGGCGCTTTTTTTGTGACATCATGCCGCGTTCAAGGCCATATATTTGAAAGGAAACTTGAAAAAAACGACTTTTCAGTCATTTTATGACTAAAATCGTCCATTCAAGCTCTGTGAACTGGAAATAGACACGCAGACGGTTCATTTTTTTTCGGTTAGGTCTAACCATTTTATGAAAACTGTTATGCTGTCGCGGATGATATTGATCGCTGTTTAGATTAGATGTGTAATCACACATCTTTTTTCTCAAATAATAATAACAGAGTTCCATTTTAAAATTTTAAATAAAACAGTGCGAACCTCGAATATTGAACATAACCATCACTCTTGATGATTTGCACGATTCTGCTCTTGATCACTATGACTGCACTATTGCATACTTTATATTGATTGAATAAATGTTTATTTCGAACATGCAGCAAAAAAGTAGCAACAGTCCGAAAGGGAGTGTCAAGAAGTCAAAGGTGTTGTTTAACCAACCTTCCCCCTCCAGCGTGACTTAAGATAAATGATCCAATCATGTTGCTCGATGAGTGTCTGGACATTGAGACATACCAAAGCAATGTTTTTGTGATACTGTTGCTTCCAACGACAGGGACAAATTCCGTGTGAGGTTTTAACTCACAGCCGGCAAGGTCAATTCGTTTGTTTTTGTTGTGGAAAAACAAAACACATACGCACACACTCCTTTATTAGTTGTTTGTGTGTGCATTATTGCCATTTATGTTGGGATGTGCGTACATACTCATTTGTTTGTTTGCAGTCCTGTCACGCTACAAAGGCGTCCATGCTGAACGTCCACCTGGTTCCGCACACGCACGACGACGTGGGCTGGCTCAAGACCGTGGACCAGTACTTCTACGGAGGTCTGAACAGCGCGTGCGCACATGCACCTGTGTGCTAAAAGACGAACCATAAAATGATCATTATCCTCTGTGCAACAGCTCATGATTCACCATCATCATGTTTTCACAGGGAGGTTGTGGGGGCGTGGGGGTTTGCATTTGTATATATTTTTTCCCTGCTCCATCAGCACTATGCTTGCCCTCAAACAACCAGTTTCAAAGTATTTTGCGATTTTTGCTTTGATTTCCGTGAGGGCATTTGCAGTGAAAACTGGTCAGATTTTTGTATATGATGAAGTATAATATGAATTTTTATCTTTTATCGCTTACATAGTGATTTAATACAGTCATCGACAATTCAACTTTTCTTGGCAATTTGAAATTGGAACTCATCGCATGTCCTCAAAAGCCACTTTCGTTTAATATATGATATCCATTTGATATAAAACCAGAACTACCTATTGTTTTTAATATGATAAAAATATGAGTGTATCATCTTAGTAAACGTGACATCAAATACTACAGTGTAATACAGGTACTCTTTTATCCCATTGATAGTTTATAATCTTGTTTTCTGATGCATATATCGTAGAATATTTTGTGTACATTATGTAACTTGAAAAAATGCATCATAGAATGGCTTGCATAAAAACAAGGGAAAAAAGTCAAAAAAAGCTGTGTAAGAAAACTTTGTTCAAAAATGTTAAAACAAAATTGAAAAAAAGTTCTCCCAAAATTATATAAATGAAAAAAAAAACCAATCACATAATTGACTAATCAACAGCAAGTTTTAATTCGGGATGGTTTTATGTGTCTCTGCATATTTTTGACCCAGATTTCTTAAAATGTTTTGACTTTTTTTCGTTTTCATGTTTTAAGTTTGACCTTGTGCAATACAGATTTTACATTAATTGATAGCTACAATGTTGATGTGAAAAAACTCCCACATGTAGTTGAACCTTACCTTTAATTTTTAAAGATGACTAAATGAATTGCATATGCTATTAGTGTGATAATGACAACGTGCTCCACTAGACAAAAACAACGAGGGCAGGAAAAAAATGGAAACATTTGTTAAATAAAAAGGAGCAAATCATGTCGAAAAACGTAGCAGCTCACAATTGTTTATGAACACAGTCAGAATTGTACCGTTTTCTTCAACTTTCAGTTGAAAGTTGTTCCCAGTAGAGTGACGTCCTGTTAGCAAGAGATGTGCGCAAAATGCAGGCCGTTTTCAGGCGTCCTTGTTGGTGTGTAGACCGTAACGACATCCAGCACGCCGGCGTGCAGTACATCCTGGACTCTGTGGTGGAAGAACTGCAGAAGAACCCCGACCGAAGGTTCATCTACGTGGAGACTGCCTTCTTCTACCGTTGGTGGCGCCGCCAGAGCTCCGACATGCAGCGGACGGTCAAGCAACTGGTCAACCAAGGTGCGTCCCCGCTTGGATTCCCTCGACCGGAACAATCCTGCGGAACGCCTCTCGCCCACCGCCCCCTCCCACCTTGCATCCCCTTCCTTACCCCAGGCCGACTGGAGTTCGTCAACGGCGGCTGGTGCATGAGCGACGAGGCCACCACCCACTACAGCGCCGTTGTGGACCAGATGACCATGGGCCTCAGGTTCCTCAACCAGACCTTCGGGCCTTGCGGTCGGCCCCGGGTGGCCTGGCACATTGATCCCTTTGGACACGCCCGGGAGCACGCCTCCATGTTTGCGCAGGTAGAAACAAACAAAAACAAATCACATGCCTTAAGATTGACAATGTAGTGTTGAATCTGTTTGCAAGTCTTGAATATAGCCTCGCTTAACTCCGCCCTTGCGTTTCTGCCAAAAGCAGCAAGGAATACCAAGGCAGCTCGCTACATTGCTAACATGACTTGCGGATGATGGAGCATTGCCAAAAACGAAATGTCACGGTTCGATGTTTTGATGTTGTTTTTTTAATCTACAATCAATTCAAACGAGTGATGATCAACTTAACCTGATGATTGCAGCCACAAGTGTTTTTTTTTTTTTTTTCATCGCTGCAAACTTTACCGCTTGAGTGTCAAAATAATACCGCCTCGACCTCAATTTGAGGAGGGAAAAATCCTTGAAAAAGTCACCCGTGTCCTGCTCCAGATGGGTTACGACGGCTTTTTCTTCGGGCGAGTGGACTACCAGGACCGGTCCCGGCGGATGCGGGCCAAAGAGCAGGAGCTGCTGTGGAGGGCGTCTGACAGCATCAGCCCACCGTTGGCCGACCTCTTCACCGGTAACAGAACAATGTGGCAGCCTGTGGGCGTGATCCGATCTTTCACGGCTTTTCTCATCCTAGAAATAATGACGATCAAATGCAGGTCATTTTGTTTCCTTTGTGATGTGAGAGTTGAACCACGAGCATAAAACCAAGGGACTGTACATCCTAAACTGTGATTTGAGATTGTATAGTGATGTGGTTTCACCTTAATAGGCGGCCTGAGGGCAACCCTAGCGAGTTTTGACACCCCCGGTCTTCCCCGCCCTGACAGGGATCCTTCCCAATGGGTACAACCCCCCCGAGGGCTTCTGCTGGGACCAGTCCTGCGACGACCCACCCATCAAGGACGATCCCGACCTGGAGGACTACAACGTGAATGACGTGGTGGAACGCTTCCTCAACATCGCAAAAAGTCAGGTGAGAGCACTTGAAGCGGGGCTTCACAAACCCCTCCAAGTGGAGAAATTTTTCTGAGGGCTCACCCCAAATCCGAACCTCTATCACACATAACGACCATGGATCGTGTAGGAATTCAAAAGTCTTAATGGAGAAAAACTGTCGCTATGTGGTGAGAATCAAGTCTTCCTCCCGGCCCAGTCTCTGGTGTACAAGTCCAATCACATCATCATGACCATGGGCTCGGACTTCCAGTACGAGAACGCCAACCTGTGGTACAAGAACCTGGACAAGTTGATCCGCTACGTCAACGCCCGGCAGTCCAACGGAAGCCGCGTCAACGTCCTCTACTCCACGCCCTCCTGTTACCTCCAAGAGCTCCATCGGGCCAACCTCTCCTGGTAGGACCCAAATGCTAGCCCACAAGCGGGGGGACGGCGTAGAACCGTTCTGGGTTTCCGCACAGGGCCCTCAAGACCGATGACTTCTTTCCGTATGCGGACGACGCCCACGACTTCTGGACGGGTTACTTCAGCAGTAGGCCGGCCCTGAAACGCTACGAGAGGCTCAGCAACAGCAACCTGCAGGTGGGTTCCTGGATCAGATCCAGATTCTGGAAACTGGAAACCACTCAAATGTGAGGATTTTTTTTTTTAGACCTGTAACCAGCTGGAGGTTCTCGGCGGCCAGGCTTCTACTAGTGGACCCTTCGGTCAGGGCGACAGCCTGACCTTGAGTAAGTCAAAATGATTCCCTTTGCCTTTGTCAAATCTGACCGCTCATTCTTCCCGGTCCAGGGAGAGCCATGGCGGTAGCTCAGCACCACGACGCCGTGTCAGGAACCGAAAAGCAGCATGTCGCCAACGATTACGCCCGGAGACTTGCCAACGGCTGGCAACGTTGTCAGGTACAGTGGACGTCACACTTCAGGAATAGCGGCACGCTAATGGAGGTCCTCAATGGGGTTCAGGTCTGGGAAATGTCAAGTCTATCCCCATTGAGTAAAGATGTGCATTTCCTGGATTTTTTTCCTCTATTTCGGTGTTCGGTTTGAAAGGCAATGCCGACGTGTAAGATGCAAAGGAATTTTCTGGTGGTATCAGTGACGGCTGAACAGCAGAAAAGCTCGACGCAGGACGAAGTCGACCAGGCGCGTCATGCAGAAAGCATCTGTATGGAAGCCCGGACCGGGGTGGAAAGTTTCATAGCTGACATCTCCGGGCCCATTTTGTCGAAAGCAATTGCACGATATTTTCTTGAGTATCGTGGGAATGTAGAATCTCAACGGGGTTCGGGTCTGGATGAGATTTTGTGGCTACGAAACCACTAACATTGTGAAAATCCAACGATACCAATTTCACATGAGTGAAGATTCTTGATGGGTTTCGGGTCTGGGTGAGGTTTTGCGTATCCTTGAAGCTGTCAATTTGAGGTTTTTCCCTCAGTCGGCTATTTTATGCGTGTCGTCTCTTTGATGCGGCAAAACGTTGTCAGTTGATGGTTCTTCCCGTCTCCAGGTTGTGGTCAGCAACAGTCTCGCTGCTTTGAGTGGCTCCACTGCTGAGCGGGTGTACTGCAACAGCCTCAACATCAGCGTGTGTCCCATCACCGAGTCCAGCAAAAAGGTAAAAAAAACGGCTTTAAATCTTGCCGTCAACTTTCCTGATGCACGGCTGCCTCCTCCAGTTCTCCGTGAACGTCTTCAACCCCCTGGCTCGGCCCGTCTCCTGGCCCGTCAGGCTTCCGGTCAACGGCACAACGTATGTGGTGGCTGACGCTAACGGCAAGGCTGTGGACTGCGAGGTGATTCCGATCTCGGGGACCACGCGGGACGTGAGGAGGAACCGTGGCTTCGCCGTCAACGAGCTCCTCTTCCGGGTCCGAGCCCCGCCGCTGGGCTTCAGCACCTACTCGGTGTCCCTGCTCCAGGACGGGCCTCCGCTGGCCTCTACAGGCTACCATGTGCCCAAATCCATCTGGAACAAGGTACAGTATGAGGTTACAGTAGGGTTACCAACCACAACAACAGATTTTTTTTGATATCTACAGTATCTACGCGTGACCTTTGACCCAACGACGGGCCTCCTGAGCGGCCTGGACAACTTGGAGACCAAGCAGAGCATCGGCCTGACACAAAACTTCTACTGGTAGGTCTCTGAAAGCTCATCAAGTGAACCAAATGATGAATATTTGTGTGACCTCAACGCTTGCAGGTACAACGCCAGCGACGGAAACAACTCAAACAGCAACCAGCCCTCAGGGGCGTACATCTTCCGACCCAACTCCTCCACGCCGTTTGTCATCAGCAAGACGGCCAAGACGGAGACAATACAGGCACGGATTGTTACGCTTTTTCAAATTTTGAATTCAGAAGCCAGTTTTATGTCGCTCACGTGATATTTAGTCGACAGATCCACAGGAAAATCTCAAGAAGCCACGCCTGGAAAACACACAAGTCTGCCATTTTGAAATGTTAACAACATATCCTATTGGCAACAGTAAATTACGTAATCATTACTTTCGTCATTGCCTCTGGGTGGAGCCTGGCAGCAAAGTTCAATGACTTGAAAAAAATAAAAATAAATACAACTCCACTACAGGAAAAAACAAAACAAAAACAAAAAAAACACAGCAAAGCTGGCATTGTGGTTCGAAGCAGCCATTTTTGGCTCCATTTGGGGGAACGTGGTGTCGTCATGCCCTTCGGGGTCTTTTGGGAAAATTCTTCCCTCAAAGCTAGTGACTTAGCGATACTGGTGAGAAACATGAAATTTGGGAGGCATGTCAATCAAGAGGAGCCCCGTGAAAAATTCTCTTGGACACATGGCAAAAAAAAACCCTAAAACAAACAAAAAAAAAAACAAAGAGCAACATATCTCAGCTCAAGTCCTACTAGCATGGTCTTTCCCCTTCTCAGACGTCAGTGATGCAGGAGGTGAGGCAGTGGTTCGCCCCGTGGGCGTCTCAGGTGGTTCGTCTCCATACCGACAGCCGGGTTCTAGAGCTCGAGTGGACCGTGGGCCCGATTCCCATCGAGTGAGTGGGGCCGGCCTACGATTTGTGTCCGTGGGATCATTGGGGAAATCACGTCCATCTTCTTTCATCAGCGACGACTTGGGCAAGGAGGTGATCACTCGCTTGGACACGGACATCAAGTCTTCAGGAATCTTTTTCACCGACTCCAACGGGAGAGAAGTTCTGCAGAGGAAGTAAGCCGTCAAGTTCTTTCTCGTGACTCTCAGCTGTGCTTAATCGGTATTCAGCGAACACTGAATGGAGATGTTCAATTGTGCTCACGGTGACGATTTTTGTTGCGGGCCCGCAGGAAAGACTTTCGACCCACTTGGAACCTGAAACAGTCAGAACCCATCGCCGGGAACTACTACCCGATCAACTCCCGTGCCTTCATCAAGGTGCGTTGCATGTGCTCAGTAGAATGGATAATTGCACATTGTTAGGGCATATCCCGTTTCTGTTCAATTTTCCCAAAGCTTAAAAGAAAATCAATTTGACATGGACTCAGGAAACAAAGTCAGATCATTAAATGTTAGCAAACCATGTAAGCATAGATAGCTAGAGAACATCATAATTCAATGGCAGCCATTTTCAGACCCTACTTTCCCCAACCATGTGTATTAAAAAAAACAAACAAACACGAACCTGGGATTGGATGTCTGGATTCTTAAAAAAAAAAAAAAAAAGGACCTTGGCATTGAATGAGTTAAACTAAGCTAAGCTAGGCTATGGGTGCTACGTTGGCTTCGGGTCATCACATTTACAGGGCACGTGGTACTGCATCTGATGATGACATTGGTGTGTCAGGAGTAGTATGCACACCTGAACATTTTCAAAACTTGAACATGTTAAAATGGAAATGTTCATCTAATTGCTAAGCTAACAGCTTGGCTACCCCGCAACTTGAAATTCAAGTATTTTTTTGCAAATGCTAGCATAATGCTAATGCTATCATTAGCTTGTACCCAGTTCATATTGAATCAACGTCAAGTTTCTTGAGTTTTCCTGAACCAGGAACTCACACAGCAGCTTGTTCGTTTCATTTCCTGGTTTGTCACTTCCTCTTCCTGTTCTCTCCACCTGAGTGATCCTCAATGTTTCAACGGATATTCAAAAAGCCTTAAAAAGCACTGTATTGAATCTAAAAACGCGGCTTTAATTAATTGGCATGAGCATGTCTTACGTCAATCGTTGACACCTCGCTTGGGACATGGTAACCATCTGCAACTCCTCAAATGTTTTACATAATGCACGCACAATCATTTGGAAAATTTTGTAGAAACGTGTCCGTGTGTGTGTGTGTGTGTGTGTGTGTGTTGCCAGGATGACAAGGATCAACTCACTGTGGTGACGGATCGCTCTCAGGGTGGAGGCAGCATCCAAAACGGCTCCCTGGAGATCATGGTCACATTCCACACACACACACACACACACACACGCACACGCACACATGAACACAACAGTGAAGTAAATGCTCAAACATGCACAGAAATAAACCAAAAACACATCATCTCACACACACAAGCACATGCATAAACACACACGTGACGGATACACGTGTAAACACACACACCTAAAAACAAAAGACAACACACAAACACATGATGACAAACAGGTTAAGAAATGAAAAAAAAAACCCCACACAATCCAATACATGAAACCATGAAAAGCAACTCGCACGCATAACCACACAAAAATAACATGCCAATTAAAAAATATAAGACCAAGAAACACCACCCAGACATCACATCCATGTAGTTGCGTCGCCCCAACAACAGCTCCACCGCCGGCTGCTGTACGACGACGTCCGCGGTGTGGCCGAACCCCTCAACGAGACTTCCGACGTCTTCCCAGAGGGTCTGGTTGTGCGCGGCCGCCTGCTGCTCTCGCTGGACCACCCGGCCAGCGCCGCCGACACGCACCGCCCCCTAGCCGAAGAGGCGGTACTGCAGCCGCTGCTCACTTTTACTGAGGGCCACCTGCACCCAAATACGAGACTGGAGGTGAGTGATGGAAATGGAAAATATCTTTCTTTAATCACCGGCTATTGTGTCTCAGAATACCACCCCCCCCCCCCCGCATAAAGTTATGATTTCCTGAATTCACCCACCCCTTTCACTTGTATTTTACTTTGACGAAAAGCAAGAAATAAAAATGTAGTTCTCAGGACTACAGGCTGCACTGCCCCCTGCTGTCCATCTCCTGACACTGAGCCAGTGGGACGACAAGTCGGTCCTGCTCAGGTTGGAGCATCAGTTCCAGAGCTGGGAAAGCAAAGCCAACTCACAACCGGTCACGGCCGACCTGCAGGTTATTTACTACTTTCCCAATTCCGACATTGAGAAACGACACACATGCTCTGCTTCTTTGAATTCTGAAAGTATACTTTTATAGCGCCGTCTGGTGATTTTGCTTCTGCGCAGAAGCTGTTTTCCACTCTGGAGGTGACAGGCGTGTCCGAACTCAACCTGTCAGCTAATCAGTGGAAAGAAGAGATGAAGCGTTTCGATTGGAGACCGCAGGCTGGTACGTGGTGGCATGACTTGAGGCAATCTTGTCCACCCCCCCCCCTTCCTTTTTAATTTGTATTTTTTCTCCAGTTGAAAAGCAGATGAAAAAGTCATTGGAGGACCCCTCCATGTGGGAGGTCACCTTGCGCCCGATGGAAATCCGAACCTTCCTGCTCAGAGCGAATCTCAGATAGCCAATCCTGCGCCGGCTTGGTCAAGATGAAAATGTGGCGGCCATTTTCCAGCAACTCCTGAGCCACGAAACTGGGGAAAAACTACACCGCCACAAAACCTCATGAGACATGAGAAGAAAAGTGACATGAGCTACCATTTTTCACCTAATGTGATAAATGCTTTTATATTGATTTTATATCATTCAAAAAAAATGCAGTGGGAAATAAAAGTCAATCATTCTTACTTGTTAGTTGCCCAACATATTCCACTTTTTTATTCCACTCTTAAAAATGTTGTGTTCCTTCATACTTGCTGGACACTATTAGGAACACCTGCGCAATCAAAGAGAACCAAAAATTCTGCGGGGGTTTCTTTTTAAACAAAAAAAATTTGTGTTTTTTAAAATCAGTACTACTCTGTGTTAATGCAAACTGAGCAATACCATCTTTGCAAAGGCAGAATGTTTCTCTTTGCTTGTGCAATGTTACCCAATGAGGTATCCTAAAAATGACCACTGACAAATTTCAAGTTAGTCAGGCTTTATTGGACCGTTACAACAGTCAGAGCCCAAAAAAAACAATAGTAATTAAAAAAAATGTTTTTTTGATTGTGAAACTCAACCGACTTTACCGCCTCTCTAAAATAACTATGAAAAAAAATTGTCTTAATTCACTCCATTTTCTCTTCGGTGATGCAGTCGGGGTCGTGCGAGTATGAGCATTCGTCGCCATACGTGCACGTGCCCTGAAACAAAGACAAACGTTGACCAGCCGAGTTCAGTGTGAAAGGCACCGACAAATCAATCTTGGACACGGGAGAACCGACCTGTTTGAACTTTTTGCAGGGGAACCTCTTGAGCTGAGACGAGTCTGTAATCTGGCCCTTGCGCTTATTCTGGTTCTTCATGCGCCTCTGCTGCAGGTTGTTGGAGATGCCGCCACTAGGGGGCCCAAACACAACCAAGCAGAGGACAAAAAGACACATTTGTACTTTGTGGGGACCTGAACACCGTGCAGTACGAATACAGTGGCTAGGGATCGTTTTGTTACCCTGCTTTTGCTCTGGCTTTAGGTCCCCAAAAGGCCTGCGGGTTCTCCTGGAAGCGGGTCAGGTGGCGCTGACGGGACTGGGGGTTGGCGTCGGCCCGGACGGTGAAACACGCTTCAAAGCTGAAAACAAATAGATACAGTGAACAAAACGGCCAACGGAGCAAATGTCCATCGGTGAATTTCGTCTCACCTGGGCTCGGTGGACAGGATCTTAAAGGCGGGCGTCATTTCCGAGAGCTTCTCCCGTTTCACCGGGTTGCTCTTCTCCTGCGGACAGGACGCAAATTAGCTGAAGAAAGATTTTTTTTTTTAAGCCCTCCGCCAAGGCTTAAGCATCATGGGAGAGTAGAGAAAAGATTCTCAACCACTTTACATTGTGATTCTATTTCAATTAACAGTCTGCATATTATTATTCAAAGCAAAAAAAAACAAAAATCTATATTTGTTCATCTCTCCGTGGCAGCGACGTACAATGAGAGGCGGAACAATTAAATGCTCTTCTAGCTGGCAGAAGGTACCATGAACCCACGCAACCACCTGTTGCAGTTCAGACTACAGAATCCACGGACAGATTTCCCACGCATGAAAACTCATAACTTAGCGACGATTTGATTTCAGCCGAGTCAAAAAAACACAACTGTGGTGAAGACTCTCCACAACAACCCGAGCTAAAGTTAGCTTCTGCCGAAAATACAAAGACCTTCAACAGTTGAGATGTATCCGCCAAGTTCAACACGCAGTACATCCTTGACACCAATTACAACTTTCCTATTATCCAGGCGCCACCTGATGGCATCTTTGGGCATAATAGAAAGTGTTAAAAAAAAAAATCATAACACCCAAAAGATGTGACGATTTTTCGACAGATAAAACAAAATAACACTAACAGGTAGCACAGAAGAAAAAGCATCTTACCCAGCAGCGCATGATGTCCCAGATGGCGGCGGGCGGTGCGTCCGTCTTGATGGCATTTTTGCAGGCATGCGAGAGGGAAACTCTGTAACCGGCGTGCAGCAGCGCAGATCTGAACACGAGTTAACGCTTCCTTAATGAGGCGGCAAACATTTCAGAGATACTCAGTCAAAAGTATCGAGCACAAGTTGGCACGCCCGCTAAAGAGCTCCGTATTCTCCCAAGCAACAGATGAGTGACCCCTAACAGGATTAGAATACAGTAATCCCTCATTTATCGCGGTTAATGGGGACCGAAACCACCCGCGAAAATCCGCGAAGTAGCGACCCCCCCCCCCCCCCGTATAGGTACATGTACATGTGTATGAGTATAAAAAATATTTATAAGGCCAAATTTAATTCTATACGTGCATGTAGAAATAAATTTTGTAATAATTAACATTACTTAATGCTGTATACATGTATGAATAAGAAAATACAGTCAACATATACATGTAGTACAGTATATGTTGCTCGATGTGACTCGCTGTTTTGCGGACTTTCGCTGCTTCTCGCGGACCGTTGTCGGACATTTTGCGGACTTAAAAAAAAAAAAAAGTTTTTTATGAAAAAAATTTAATGAATACGTTTGAAAAAAATCCGTGATGCACCGAAGCTGCGATAAACGAACCACCACGAAATAGCAAGGGATCAACTGCAGTTTGTTTTCAAACCCGCTTCATTTGAATAAGTTATGCTTTTGAGCAAGTTTATTCCTATTTTCTTTGTAATTTTTTAAAATGCTTTTGCAAACTCAAATTTCTAACTTGAACCCTGGTTGAAAAAAATAGAGTGAAACCGAACCTTTGCTTGAAGCCTTAGCCCAAGCTTGAAACCCTCAGAGAGGGCTCATTTGAACCCCTTGTGTCAAACCCTAACCCAGGACTGAAACCCTCATTTAAAACCCTAACCCCTACAAAATGATCATTTGAAATCTTAAACCAGATTTGAAAACCTCGTTGGAGCCTGCAACCTTGATTTGACACCTTAGTTTAAAACTCTAAACCTAATTTAAAACCCAAACCTGCAAACCACTGTCATCATCTCGGACAAATGCGCACTCTTCCTGGACACATCTTGAAAAGTCAGCAATTTGTTCCATATTCAGACCATGCTGTCTCACGTAGAACCGTCACCAATTGACGCTTCGTCGCACGGCGGAACCCAAACGTTGGTTCACGTTGCGTACCTGAACTGCAGCAAAGGTGGCGTATTGCAGTGTATGGTACTGCTCAGACTATCCACCGTGTAGTACAGGGGCGCGTCCTCCAGCTCCTGCTCATCACAAACCAGCAGGTGGCGTCACGCTGACGGGAAGTTGGGAACAGCGTGTCGAAAAAAATGATAAAATAAAATTACCTCAGTCACCATACTCAGTATCCCCTCGATGCGCTTGGACGTCTCAAAGCGAGACGGGTTGGTAGAAACGGCGCTCAGAACCTTCTGGACGAAGGGCCGGTCGTGGATGGCTTCTGCCCAGATCGGACCGCCCAGCTGGGAAGAGGCCACACGCGACAGATGAAGCGTTGAGTGCGGGCGTATGACAAAGTTCAATGCATTCGTTCAAAATAAAAATAAGAGTAAAAAAAAAAAATAAATCAGAAATACAAGATTCAAATTAAGCAAATTCATCTGCATAAATAATTTTGAAAAATTAATCAAAATTCTATTTTGGGTTAAAAAGAAAAAACACAATATCTTATAATAATAATTTCTCAACATTGAAAATTACAATCTACAAAATTGATTTGGGGTTTGAAAATGTTTTGGGGGAAAAATAAGTAAAATAATACAATTCAATAAAATTGACTCACAATGTAAAAAGGTATGACACAAAATATATATATATTTTAAATATCACACCTTTTGACAGTTTTTTATAAACAAAAAACACTGTAAAATGAAAAAAATGTCACTGAAAATTTAAAACTTCAAAATGACATTACTTTAATACATTTAAATACATTTAAAGCTGAAATTGAAATAGGTTGAAAAAAATTTGTGAGGCACAATTCAAAATTGTTTAAATTAAACGACACAAAATAAATTTTAGGCCAAAAACATGTTGTCAATCACCACGGAGCACAACAAAATTGAATCATACATATTTTTTAGTGGAGTAAACGATTCCCAAAAAGAATCTTTTCTTTTTTGTTGTCATTTTAGGCTAAAATGTGCCCCACCTCCAGCCCCATCGGGCAGACGCTGACTGTGACGTTTCATTTGTTCCCACCCATTTTGAGTGACTTGCACAAAAAGCAGTCAAAATCTTCACCTGATGCCTCTGACCACAGTGCTCGCATGTTGGTCCCACCGGTGGTCCAGTGGCTGCCGAGTACTTCATACTGAAATGGACAAATCACAGTCAGCCGAAGAAACTCGAAGAACAAGTCCCAAGTTCCACGACGTCTCACTGTTTGCCGTTGTCGGTCCTCCTGCCCATCTTCTGCAAGTGGAACGACCCGCAGCCGACACAATTGTAGATCAGAGCCTGTTTGCTGCAACGCATCGGTTCGCCGTTTAACTTGGAACGGACGCTTTCAACTAGCAATGGGCAACTGAAGCTTCATGAAGCACTTGTGATAGTTTTGGACTCCTCTTGACGGCACTGTTGCTTTTAACTGTGCTGGCGAGGGCCATGACGGATGGCAAAATTACGACATGCACCTGTTCATACCATTGAAAATCTCACAAAGCGTATCGTCCCGTATCGAGTTAAAGTCGAACCTCTCATTTCAACGTACCCCGTTCACAACATTTCCACCCCTGTGACGTTCACATTTCAAAGTCTCGATTTCACGGAATTCATTTTCCATTGGCCGATTTTGCTGACAACGAACAACTTTAGAACATAAATTTCATCACGACCAGATCACCCCCCCACACACACACCAAATAGTGAAATCGGCCTTCGTGACAATGAACCGCAGAAAGCTAAATGCCACCGCGACCTTGCTTTTGAACAAGACGTACATCGCAAGATGAGCCAAAATAATTTATAGTCGCGAAGTCGCTACATCGCTCCGTTTTTCTTCCACTTTTGCCATACATCACGGTACACTCACGTGATCACATGATGTCGCAAACAAACCACATCAAGTCATATCTCATCTGATCTTGGCAGCACTGACTTGGGCTATCCAGATCCGCAATGATTGTCTTGGTATCGCATCGCGTTCATGATATACCGTACCTGGCTGAGTTTTTGACGGCGGCTTGACCCGTGAAGACGCGCACAAACACCCGAATGTAGAAGTCCACGCTGACGGACAGCAGCGGCTGAATGTATCGCTGGTAGGCGTTGGCCCGCTGGTCCAAACTGTGCAGGATGATGCGCAGAGCCTGCGGAGAGCAAGACGCTCTTGGATGTGCAATGCTATGACGTGCGGCAGGTGCGAATTGTCCTTTTACAAAGTCGCATCAAATTTGAAAAATGATTGCGGGCTAAAAAAAAAAAGATGCTTTCAATGATAATACAAGTGAATTCTGGTGTGTTTTCATCGCGCTGCATCACACGCCATTGATTTGACAGATTAAAACATACTGTGAAGCCATTCCAGGACTAACAAGGCTCCCTTTTTGACTGACGCTCACCAGCTCGTGGCAGTACTTGGCTTTGATGGAAACGGAGCCGTATTTGCTGTAGCACGTCTCGCCGCTGTTCCCCGCTAACACGGCCATGTCCGTGCACGCGG